>NC_044989.1:88269662-88609556 GCF_008728515.1 Papio anubis
GATCGCCACTCAGAGGCAGACCACTGAGTATTTCTCTCCGCTTTTTTGTGGCTGTCACTTGTTTGTGGGCTCCAGATATCTTGTCAAACGTAGGGAAGATGTCAGTTAGTTGTACCAAGTTTTCTCCCGGGACCTTGAGTATTAATTTTGGGTGAGGTCACAAGTGCCGAGGTGGTTCCTTTCCACCACATTCCTTGTGGTTTAACCCCAAGGGCTCAGTGTGAATGTAGTGAAGGGAAATGGGCAAGCCCAGGGCTGCATCCAGGGCTTCCTGAGATCTTTGCGCAGAGGTATAAGAGTGAGCCAGGTCATGGAGCTTGCCACTAAGTGGAAATAAGGAAGAATCATCTGAGGCAGCCATGGACATTTGAAAACATTAAAATTAAGTTTTGTGGTAAAGACTAACATGGGGCAGTCCAGGGGAGACTGACGTTGATGAGGGTGAGCAGCATCACACACCCTAGCTGGCATTTTTTAAGTCATTATTATGTACCAGCTTTTGTGCTGAGTGCTGTACCTGTATTAAACTTTCATCTCCAGTATTCGTGAAGATAGGATACCATAATTTTCCCATTTTATAGATGTGAAAAAGGCACAGAGAGGGTAAGTCATATGGCTAATGCCACAGTTTTTAAGTGGCAGAATCAGAATTTGAACTCAGGCACATCTATTCTAGACTAATGCTAGTTTGAGTTTTTTGGGAAGAGGTAAAGTTTGAATTGGGCTGTAAAGGCCAGGTGGCAAGGGCAGGAGAGAACATTCCAGAGGGTGGTAGATGGGAGCCACAGGAACAGCTCCACATGGGCAAATGGACACTGCTCAGACTGGCTGGGGTGATAGGACAGAGTGAGTGTACTGCGTTGGTGCATAGTGGGGAGAGGGAAAGCAAAGCTGGATAGGAAAAGTGGGGTGGTTTTAAGGCACGTGGAAAACGAGGCGGGGGGTTGAGACTTGATGGTGATCTGGTAGCCCATGTTTCTGTCATACACATGGGCCTCACAGGGGTTAGTAAGAACTATGGGAAGGACTTGGAGATTTCTGTGGGCAGAGCCAGGGCACAGGCTGATCATGTGTTCAGCAGCTGTGAAGAGAGTGGTTTGGGCTGAAGGTGGGCCTGGAGCCCAAACAGAAAAGATTGCCACTTTCCATACCCCTGAGAATTGCCACAGTGCAGCCTGACTTGGGTTAATGCAGGCTTGCGGAGAGCAGTGCTGACTGTAACTTCAGACAAAGACTGGAGTCTGTAAAAGCCTGGAAGCAAGCATGACCCATATGGACCTGTATTTTTTATACCTGTGCCATGCCAGCCATGCCAGGCAACTTAGTAACTGCACCATGAATAGAATTTATACCCTGCATACTGCTTGCTGTCTTTAAAAATATATTTGGGGTTCCTACATTGTCCATGCGGATACCGTGAGTGGTGAGAAATATGTAACTTTCTTGATTTTGGTTTTTGAAAGCTAGATGAACCCATTTGCCCCTCATCCGCCTTAGGGGCTTGTGGTGAAGCTTCCTAATAGAGGGAGCGGGCAAGCCCAGACAAGTGGGGTCTTAGTGGCAATGCCCCAGATAATTTCCAGTTCGGGAACACGTCAACTTTCTTATGTATCTCTTCATTTGATCTTCATGTCCACTTGAACTTGCCTGTGAGGTTGCTCACGGTACAGAGACTTCTGAATCCGTGTTTTTTTTTTTTTTGCACTTTTCCACCCCCAAAGGAATTTAGTAGCACAGATATTACTGTATTGACCCTTTGGTTGGACAAGACTTGTTGTAATGTCTAAGACTTTTTATTCCCCCACCAAAAACCAATTTTTGCCTTTTGGGGGAGGTGATAGCACCCACACTGGGAACATATGTTCTCAATAGTGCCAGCTTGTCCACAGAGAAGCCCATCAACGAGAAAAGGGAACATAGTCTTGTGGGTAAGAACTGTACCCCGGTTAGAGTGCCAAGTCCTGTGCTGTTTCCCTTTGATCCTAGTGGAGCGCCTTAATCTCTTGTAGCTCAATTTCTTGATTTGTTAAATGGGAGTACTAGAATTAGCTAATAGGGCTGCTGAGTATCTGAGGAGCTATTGCACGCTCGGGCAATTCACACAGAGCCTCCCCTCAAGTGGTTTTTGTATCTTTACTTTCCCCCCGATGCAGATCGACCTTGCCATCGATGGTGCTGATGAAGTAGATGCTGATCTCAATCTCATCAAGGGCGGCGGGTGAGTGTGGTGGGGGCTTCTGTGCTAAAGAGTATCTGCCAGTTAATCCTTAGCAAAGCAAGATGGATACAGAATAAACAAATTGCCACTGTGACGTATGCAAGTTTGGCTTTCTCCTGGGATATTAATAGCATATGGCTTTGGACCCAACTCAGCATTTCTGGTCATTAGCAGCAATTTAGTGACGAGGAACCTGGGCCTCTTTAGTGAGATCATTCATTGTAATGGATTCCCTGTGGATCTGTGTTCTTTTGTTGATTCAGACTTTAAAAACGTAAGGCCATATCAAAATAATATTGGCTAGATTATTAGGTCTGTGGGCACCAGTGTGTGACTTTTGCTTTGAAGCTGTGCTTACCTCTGTGAGCAGTTAGGGATATTATTTGTTCCTTTGGAAGACATTAATTGGGTATTTCTTAAGTGCTGATTTGGGGAGTGGTAGGAATGGTGAGTTGAAAAAGGTGAAATCCTGTTCTGCTGGGTCTTATAATCAAGCAGACTATGGAGTGATGCGGCATTTGTTTAAAATCACACTTTACTGTTTATTAGATTTTCTTATGTGTTATTTAATCATGTCAACTGCAGATGTGAGATAATTTAGCTGCTAAACCGTAGAGGTAGACCTGGACCCAAATCTGCTGATTCAGTGCTCTGGGCTGTCTCCACTTCATCACCCTCATTGGCAAATAGTCTATTGGGCAGGTTGTTCAAAGCATGCCCTCAGCTTCTAGACCTTCCCATTCATGCCATGTCCAGATGACGTCTCCCTGTACACAATGCTTCCTCTCAGATGCATTTGGATGGAATTATGCCTGGCCTGAATGGGAACTTTGTCTGCTTTCTAGGTTTCTTCCAGACACAGGGTAATGTTTCTAGAGTCCATTTACTAGGAGCAGCATGATGGGACTGGGGATGTCCCTTTGAAAATTAAAAGTCAAGTTTCTCTTTAAGTGCCAGGATTGAGTGGATTTGGGATTCCTGTATGTGACCTTAGTTCCCAAACTGAGATTTTTGTCTTACTCCTGTGTTCCTTTGCTTCCTTCTTATCTGCAGAGGCTGCCTGACCCAGGAGAAGATTGTGGCTGGCTATGCTAGTCGCTTCATCGTGATCGCTGATTTCAGGTAGTTTCTGGTGTTTGAACTGCCAACTGAGGAGGTAGATTGGAGCCCCAAGCCTCATCCTCATTTTTGTGAAGGAGGAAATGGAGAGCTGCAGGGACTCTCTGACTTTCTGAGACTGATTGCTAGGACTTAGTACAGTGTCTGGGAGACCTTATGTTCTGCTTCTAGGCTGAAGGTAGATGTTGCTAATCACACCACTGTTATCTGCAGTCAGGATCTCTAGCATTGTTTCACGTGTTCAGTGGGACAGGGAAACAGCTTTTCACCCTGTTAGCAGAGCATGCTCTCATGTGTCATGTCACTCACTGGATCCTCACAGGGAGCCTCAGGGTGTGCCCTGCCCACGGGCAGTGACTCAGCATGCCCTGCTTCTTCTCAGGTCAGGGTTTGCCGCAGGTGACTGGTGTCATTGATAGTCTTTGGCCAGGCTCTCAGATGAGCATCTGAGAGGAATCTGGTCAAAAGCACTGTGCTGAGCATGTTAATTTCAAATATGTGCATGTGTGTATTTGCTTGTGAAATATAGCCACAGGATGAGCATAAATATTAAACACCTACATACCTACAAGCCAGCAATATCAGATTTTAACATTTTTGTCATGTATATTTCAAATAGCTCTTTTCCTATATAGTGAAACAGCTAATTCATTTGAAGCCCTGTGTATACTGCCTCTGATCGCTTTCCTTGCCTTCCTACTATCTAATTAACCCCATTCCTGAATTTGGTGTTTGCCTGTACTATTGAGCTTATTTACTTTTATTGCACTTTTTGACTCCTCCTTTCCAGGAAAGATTCGAAGAATCTCGGGGATCAGTGGCACAAGGGAATCCCCATCGAGGTCATCCCAATGGCCTATGTCCCAGTGAGCCGAGCTGTGAGCCAGAAGTTTGGGGGCGTGGTTGAACTTCGAATGGCTGTCAACAAGGCTGTGAGTGGCCTGGTTGGGCTGGGGGTGTCCTGGGTGCACTCAGGTTTTCAGTATGGTGTGCTCCCTTCTGTTCCAGTTAGGTCCTCTGTGCTTCCACCAGGCAATTGGCTTTTATTTATTTTTAATTGATGTATTTGTTTGTTTTCAGAGAGTTGGCCCTGTTAGTTTCTGCATTCAAACTCTTGTAGACAAGACCACACTTAATACAGTGCATCTCCTTTGTACAGAGAGGGGAATGATTCTTTCTCTGTGCCTCACATTCTGACATCCCACAGGTGATCTGACTTTTGTGCCTGAGGCCTGGAACACCCTGATTGGCAGCTGTGAAACACTGGCTTTGGGAACCCGTTTGAAGCAGAAAGTTTTTTAGGTTTCATGGTGTAACTTCTTTTCTCCCTCTTGTTTCCTCTCATTCTGTGGTTAAATGTGACAAGAAGTAGAATTTCCTGGGTTGTGTGAACTCTTCCCCAGGAACACACTCCAGATGCTCCAGATTTTTCATGTTTCTCTTTAGCTTCTAAAGTGGATTGCACAGAACTTTTCCCTCTTTTTGTACTTAAATAAGCAAGCAAAGAGCAATCCAGAAGCTAACCACAGTTACATGTGTAACTACATAAACACTTTGGAGGATAGCGAAAAGATCTGTCACCCTACCCTGATACATTTTTATTTTAATATACTTTGTCCCCAGTGTTTCTGTGACTTTTAAAAAAACCGTAGTTCTATTCCTAGTGGTTGTACGGTGCTCTGACTGACGTTCATATTGTCGGGCATGAAAGAAATGCAGCACGAAATGGAGAAGTGGTTCGACCTTGACCCTGTCAGAGTTCTTATTGGAAAGCCACGTTGCTACTAGTGTTCTTATTGTCTTTTGGATTCTGTTTCTTGCCCTTTTTCTTATTGGCCCAGTAGTAACTTAAGGAAGCAGATAAGAACAATAAATTTTGGACTAAAGGAAGTAAGAACAATGAACCAGAAATCAGATAGGAATGTGGTGATAATTGTGACATGTTCACATAGTCATAGTGGGAGCTCATGTGAGTAAAAATAGCTTGATACATTTGTTAAGAGGCTTGTATTCTGTCTCTACAAAGACTACAATCTAAGTCTGATTTCAAAGCTCCTGCTTATTACCACTTCACAGCACACCTTCTAAGAAAGCATAAAGTGGGAGCTGGTTAAAATGCATACTTGTCTTTTGTTGTCCCCTCTACTTTCCTGTCCTTCTCTGCCTACCTGTATCTGCATCCTTGGTCATTGTGGAAAATTATCTTCTAGGGTCCTGTGGTGACAGATAATGGGAATTTTATCTTGGACTGGAAGTTTGACCGGGTACACAAATGGAGTGAAGTGAACACAGCTATCAAAATGATCCCAGGTAACATGAGTGGCATTCAACAGGCATGTACACACCCATGCCCTTCATAACTGGCCCCTACATCTGGCTAAGGAAGGCACAATGGACATGGGCTTTGTAAGGCTTGGTTGGAAAGAAGAATTCCCTTTATACTGTGTTTGGGTTTTTAACTTCACCTCCTTTGCCGTATTCCCTTCCCCCAACAATTGTTGCTTACCTAGCAGCTTTGTTGCTTGTGCATTTCACAGCCTGTTTGAGTTGGGATAGTCCTGAAGCTGAGGGAAGTTCAGAGGGGACTTGCCTTGAAATAAGGCCATCATCTCTGGGTAGAACCTTTCCTTCCAGGAGCTGGACTGCAGCCTCTTTTTGTGGACTCTCTTAAGCAGGGGGGAAAATGACTCAATTAATCCACATTCATTGGTTGCATGCCAAAGGCAAGATGTTGTGCTGTGTGTTACAGGGGATACTTCAATTTGGAGGACTTGTAATCTGTCCTTAAGGAGAATTGATGTAAACCTGCGGAAATCTGTGTGTATGTGTGGAAGCCATGCCTACAAATAAGATAGAATGTGCTAAATTCTACTAGAGGAATACCAAGAGTCTAGAGTGCACAAAAAGGTTCTTTTTGGCAGAATGCGAGGATGTTTTATGGTGTAGAGGTGGTTTTTCACCCGTGCCTTGGCATAGCATAAGTTAGACATGGTGCTAAGTGTCTAAAAATGTTTCCTTTGATTCCTGCTTTGATGAGGTAGTTATAGAGGAGGACACTGGCTGAGGAAGGTTAAGCTGTTTGCCCAAAGACAGCACCAGGATGGGCACCCTAAGTTGTCTGCCACTAGTTGTCCCGTTTCAGTGTCCCCAGTAGGTGGGACTACAGACGCACACCACCACGACCGGCTAAGTTTTGAATTTTTTATAGAAATGGGATTTCACAATGTTGCCCAGGCTGGTCTTGAACTGGGCTCAGTGTCTGCCTTGGCCTCCCAAAGTGCCAGGATCACAGGTGTGAGCCACTGTGCCTGACGCCAATTCTACTTTAGTTTTTTATTGACAGTCTTTTACCACGTTAAGTCAAAAAGATGAGTTGGCTTATACTCATTTTCTTGGTTAGTGTTCTCTTTTTAATGGAAGAACTAAACAAAACAGCCAAGAAGGTAGGAGGAAGAGAAGATTTGCAGATCACTGTTAGTAAAGTGGGAGAACTTGCCCTTGGTGATAATGCAGACAAACCCAGGGCCCCAGGAGGAAAGGGCTCACCAATGTGGGTGCCGTATAGGTGGATTTCTTGCAGTGCCCACTAGGTGTCACTCTTGCTCCTGGTTAGACCTTTCTTGGCTTCTTAAGATTCTGAGGTGTCCTTTGTAAGGAAATTTCCCTCATGTGTGATTCTTCAAACAAAGATATGTAGAAATTGCATCCTAAAGACGTTCAGAGTTTTGTTAGGAACTTAGAGTGAGGAAAATGGTAAAAGAGGCTAGCTATTAAATCATATAATGTGGTATCTACAGGACAATCAGAGTGGTTTGCTGTATCTTTTCTCATTTTTTCTTTTCCTGATTGAGTCTATTAGATTCACGGCTGGACCAATATCAGGAGAAGAGAAGCAGGGCGAGTTTCCCTGTTTATATCTGTTACCATGTGTATTCATACGCAGTATGTGAGGACGCTTGGAGAACAGCTCCCTTTGATGTTTTGTTGTGTTCCACCCAGAGCAGAGTGACTCTGAATGGAAGGACCGGGCTACTGGAGTTCTTTCCCCTAGGTTCACATTTAGCATCCTCTGCTCTTTCCACTATATTTGATCGGGGAGTTGGGGGAGGTCAGTCACACCCAGCATCTCAGTAATTGAAAGAGAAGTTGCTCTAAAGTCTTACCTTAGACTCCTGCCCATTCATCTCTGCTCTTTCTTTAAAGTCTTTTCTGAACCTGGTTTAACTGTCTTTTGGATCAGTGGAAGCTTTCTCCTTATATTGCAGACATTTTGAAAAGAACAGGTCTTGAGTGGCTCCTTTGCTCATCTTTGGAAGGATCCAGTTGCACAGGCACAGTTTGGTGCCAGGGACCTTTATTTGTGTTCAGCACCTCTTTGCTCTGCCTGTTGGCTTTTCGTCACTGGATCAGTACTCCATTGTATTCGTTTATTGGGAGCTATCTTTGGGAGTTTTTTTTTTTTAAATTTTTTAAAATTATTTCAGTAGTTGTTGGGAAACATGTGATGTTTGGCTACATGGATAAGTTCTTTAGTGGTGATTTCTGAGATTTTGTTGCACCCATTACCCGAGCAACATACACTGTACCCAATGCGTAGTCTTTTCTCCCTCATCCCACTCCCACCCTTTCTCCCGAGTCCCCAGAGTCCATTGTATCGTTCTTACACCTTTGTGTCCTCATAGCTTAAGCTCCCAGTTTTAAGTAAGAACATACGATGTTTGGGTTTCCATCTCTGAGTTACTTCACTTAGAATGATAGTCTCCAACTCCATCCAGGTTGCTGTGAATGCCATTATTTCATTCCTTTTTATGGCTGAGTAATATTCCATGCTCTGTGTGTGTGTGTGTGTGTGTGTGTGTGTGTGTGTTTGTGTGTATATATCACATTTTCTTTATCCACTCATTGGTTGATAGACATTTAGGCTGGTTCCATATTGTTGCAATTGCAAGTTGTGCTGTTATCAACATGTGTGTACAAATGTACTTTTCATATAATGACTTCTTTTCCTCTGGGTAGATACCCAGTAGTGGGATTGCTGGATCAGATGGTGGTTCTACTTTTGAGTTTTTTAAGGAATCTTCACACGGTTTTCCATAGTGGTTGTACTAGTTTACATTCCCACCAGCAGTGTGGAAGTATTCCCTTTTCACTGCATCCACGGCAACATCTATTATTTTTTGATTCTTGCGGCAGTAAGGTAGTATCACATCGTGGTTTTAATTTGCATTTCCCTGATCATTAGTAATGTTGAGCATTTTTTCATATGTTTGTTGGCCATTTGTATGTCTTCTTTTGAGAATTGTCTGTTCATGTCCTTGGCCCACTTTTTGATGGGATTGTTTTTCTTGCTAATTTGAGTTCCTTATATATTCTAGATATTAGTCCTTTTTCAGATGTATAGATTGTGGAAATTTTCTCCCACTCTGTGGATTGTCTGTTTACTCTACTTGACTATTCCTTTTGCTGTGCAGAAGCTCCCTATTTTAATTAAGTCCCACCTATTTATCTTTGTTTTTGTTCCATTTGCTTTTGGGTTCTTCGTCATGAAATCTTTGCCTAAGCCAGTATCTAGAAGGGTTCTTTTCAATGTTGTCCTCTAGAGTTTTTATAGTTTCAAGTCTTCAATTTAAGTCTTTGATCCATCTTGATTTGAGTTTTTGTGTAAGAGATGACAATCCAGTTTCATTCTTCTACATGTGGCTTGCCGGTTATCCCAGCACCATTTGTTGAATAGGGTGTCCTTTCCCCCTTGATGTTTTTGTTTGCGTTGTTGAAGATCAGTTGGCTGTAAGTATTTAGCTTTATTTCTGGCTTCTCTATTCTATTCCATTGGTCTATATGCCTGTTTTTATACCAGTACCATGCTGTTTGGTGACTATGACCTTCTAGTGTAGTTTGAAGTCAGGTAATGTAATGCCTCCAGATGTGTTCTTTTTGCTTAGTCTTGCTTTGGCTATGTGGGCTCTTTGTTATTTCCATATGAATTTTAGGATTGTTTTTTCTAGTTCTGTGTGGAATGATGGCAGTATTTTGATGGGAATGGCACTGAATTTGTAGATTGCTTTTGGCAGTGTATGGTCATTTTCACAATATTGAGTCTACACATCTATGAGCATGGGATGTGTCCCATTGGTTTGTGTTGTCTGTGGTTTTTTTCAGCAGTGTTTTGTAGTTTTCCTTGTAGAGATCTTTCACTTCCTTGATTGGGTATACTTCTAAGTATTTTATTTTTTTTGTAGCTGTCATAAAAGGGGTTGAGTTCTTGATTTGATTCTCTACTTGGTTGCTGTTGGTGTATAGTAGTGCCACTGATTTGTGCCCATTGATTTTGTATCCTGAAACTTTACTGAATTCATTTATCAGATCTAAGAGCTTTTTGGATGAGTCCTGAGGGTTTTCTAGGTATATGATCTTATTATTAGTGAAGAGCAACCTTTTGACTTCCTCTTTACTGATTTGGATACCCTTTCTTCATCTTGTCTGATTGCTCTGGCTAGGACTTCAGTAGTGCGTTGAATAGAAGTGGTGAAAGTGGATATCCTTGTCTTGTTCCAGTTCTCAGGGGGAATGCTTTCAACTTTTCCCCTTTCAGTATAATACTGGCTGTAGGTTGTCATAGGTGGCTTTTATTACCTTTAGGTATGTCCCCCTTTATGTTGATTTTGCTGAGGGTTTTAATAATAAAGGGATGCTAGATTTTGACAGATGCTTTTTCTGCATCTATTGAGATGATCATATGATTTTTGTTTTTAATTGTTTATGTGTTATATCACATTTCTTGACTTGCATATGTTAAACCATCCCTGCATCCCTGGTATGAAACCCACTTGATTATGGTGTATTATCTTTTTGATATGCTGTTGGATTTGGTTAGCTAGTATTTTGTTGAGAATTTTTGCATCTGTGTCCATCAGGGACATTGGTCTGTAGTTTTCTTTTTTTGTTATGATCTTTCCTGGTTTTGGTATTAGGGTAATACTGACTTCATAGAATGATTTAGAGAGGATTCCCTTTTTTTTCCATCTTTTGGAGTAGTTTCAATAGGATTGCTACCAATTCTTTGAATGTCTGATAGAATTCAGCTGTGAATCCATTTGGTTCTGAACTGTTGGCAGTTTTTAAAATTACTGTTTCAGTGCCGCTGCTTGTTATTGATTTGTTCATAGTTTCTGTTTCTTCCTGCTTTAATCTAAGAGGCTTGTATATTTCCAGATTTTCTAGTTCATGCACATACAGGTGTTCATAGTAGCCTTGAATGATCTTTTGTATTTCTGTGGTATTGGTTGTAATAGCTCCCATTTCATTTGTAATTGAGCTTATTTGGATGTTCTCTCTTCTTTTCTTGGTTAATCTCACTATTGGTCTATCAATGTTATCTTTTCAAAGAACCAGCTTTTTGTTTCATTTATCTTTTTTGTATTTTTTGTTTCAATTTCCTTTAGTTCTGCTTTTAGTTATTTCTTTTCTTCTGCTGGGTTTGAGTGTGGTCTGTTCTTGTTTCTCTAGTTCCTTGAAGTGTGACCTCAGATTATCTATTTGTACTCTTTCAGAGTTTTTGGTTTAGGCATTTAGGGCTATGAGCTTTCCTCTTAGCACTGCTTTTGCGTATCCCAGAGGTTTTGATAGGTTGTATCTATATTATTATTCAGTTCAAATAATTTTTAAATTTCCATCTTGATTGCATTGTTGACCCAGAGATCACTCAGGAGCAGATTATTTAATTTCCATGTATTTTTGTAGTTTTGAGGGTTCCTTTTGGAGTTGATTTCCAGTTTTATTCCACTGTGGTCTGCGAGAGTACTTGATATAATTTAGATTTTTAAAAAATTTATTGAGACTTGTTTTGTAGCCTGTCATGTTGGAGAATGTTCCATGCTGATGAAAAGAACATATATTCTTTACTTGTTAGGTGGAATGTTCTGTAGATATCTGTTAAGTCCATTTGCTCCACGGTATAGTTTAAGTCCATTGTTTCTTTGTTGACTTTCTGTCTTGATGACCTATCTAGTGCTGTCAGTGGAGTACTGAAGTCCCCCACTATTATTGTATTGCCATCTATCTCATTTTTTAGGTCTAGTAGTAACAGTTTTATAAATTTGCGAGCTCTAGTGTTAGGTGCATATATATTTAGGATTGTGATATTTTCCTGTTGTACTAATCTTTGTATCATTATATAATGTTCCTCTTTGTTTTTTCTAACTTGTTGCTGTAAAGTCTGTTTTGTCTGATAGAAGAATAGCTACTCCTGCTTGCTTTTGGTTTCTATTTGCATGGAATATCTTTTCCCACCCCTTTACAGTAAGTTTATGTGAATCCTTATGTGTTAGATGAGTCTCTTGAAGACAACAGATGCTTGGTTGGTAGATTTTTATGCATTCTGCCATTGTGTATCTTTTTATTATTTTGAGGCGGAGTTTCACTCTTGTTGCCCAGGCTGGAGTGCAATGGCATATTCTTTTTTTTTTTTTTTTTTTTTTTTTTTTTTGAGACGGAGTCTCGCTCTGTCGCCCAGGCTGGAGTGCAGTGGCCGGATCTCAGCTCACTGCAAGCTCCGCCTCCCAGGTTTACACCATTCTCCTGCCTCAGCCTCCCGAGTAGCTGGGACTACAGGCGCCCGCCACCTCGCCCGGCTAATTTTTTTGTATTTTTTAGTAGAGACGGGGTTTCACCGTGCTAGCCAGGATGGTCTCGATCTCCTGACCTCCTGATCCGCCTGTCTCGGCCTCCCAAAGTGCTGGGATTACAGGCTTGCGCCACCGCGCCCGGCCTCAATGGCATATTCTTGGCTCACTGCAACCTTCGCCTCTCAGGTTCAAGCGATTCTCCTGCCTCACCCTCCCGAGTAGCTGGGATTACAGGTGCCTGCCACCAAGCCTGGCTAATTTTTTTGTATTTTTAGTAGAGACAGCGTTTCACCATGTTGGCCAGGCTGGTCTCAAACTCCTGACCTTAGGTGATCCACCTGCCTTGGCCTCTCACCGAGCCCGGCCCATTGTGTACCTTTTAAGTAGAGCATTTAGGCAGTTTACATCAGCGTTAATATTGAGATGTGCGGTACTGTTTTATTCATCATGGTAGTTGTCTCCTGGATACCTTGTTTTTTTTGCACTGTGATATTGTTTCATAGGCCCTGTGAAATTTTTGCTTTAAGGAGGTTCTATTTAGGTTTATTGTGAGTTTTGTATCAAGATTTAGAACTCATTTTAGCATTTCTTGTAGGGCTAGCTTGGTAGTGGCGAATTCTCTCAGCATTTGTTTGTCTGAAAATGACTGTATCTCTCCTTCATTTATGAAGCGTAGTTTTGCTGGATATTGGCTGATAATTAGTTTAAGGAGGCTAAAGATAAGACCAATCCCTTCTGGCTTGTAGGGCTTCTGCTGAGAAATCTGCCGTTAATTTGATAGGCTTTCTTTTATAGGTTACCTAATGCTTTTGCCTGACAACTTTCAAGATTCTTTCCTTCGTCTTACTTTAGATGACCCGATGACTGTATGCCTAGGTGGTGATCTTTTTGAAATGAATTTCCTGAGTGTTCTTCAAGCTTTTTTATTTGGATATCTAGATTTCTAGCAACACCAGGAAAGTTTTCCTCAGTTATTCCCTCAAATAAGCTTTCCAAACTTTTTGATTTCTCTCCTTCCTCAGGAACATCAGTTATTCTTATGTTTGGTTGTTTAACATAATCCAAATTTCTTGGAGGCTTTGTTCAGTTTTTTGATTTTTTTTTCTTTGTCTTTCTTGGATTAGATTAATTTGAAAGCCTTGTCTTCGAGCTCTGAAGTTCTTTTTTTCTACTCGTTCTAGTCTGTTGTTGAAATTTCCTAGTGTATTTTGCATTTCTCAAGTGTGTCTTTCATTTCCAGAAGTTTGATTGTCTTTTCTTTATGACATCTCTTTCTCTGGAGTCTTCTAAAATTTTCTTTAAGTTGGTTTTCACCTTTCTCTGGTACCTCCTTGAGTAGCCTAATAATCAGCCTTCTGAATTCTTTATCTGGCAATTTAGAGATTTCTTCTTGGTTTGGATCTGTTGCTGGAGAGCTAGTGTGATCTTTTGAAGGTGCTGTAGAACCTTGTTTTGTCATATTACCAGAATTTGTTTTCTAGTTCCTTCTCATTTGAGTAGACTGTGTCATTGAAAAGATCTGGAACCCAAGGGCTACTGTTCAAATTCTTTTGTCCAATGGGGTGATCTTTTGATGGGGTGCTCTTCGCCTTCCCCTAAGGATGAGGATTCTTGAGAACTGGACTGCAGTGGTTGTGCCTTTCTGGGTGTAGCCACCCAGTGGGGCTACCAGGCTCCAGGCTGGTACTGGGGAATGTCTGCAGAAAGTCCTGTGATGTGATCTGTCTTTAGGTCTCCGAGCTGTGGATACCAGCACCTGCTTTGGTGGAGGTAGCAGGAGAGTGAAGTGGACTCTGTGGGAGTCCCTGGTTGTATTTTTGTTTAGTACACTGATTTTCTTGAATGCTGATTTATGCTAGCAGTGAAGTCATGTGGACAGACTCAGGATCTCTGGTTAGCCAGGATGTTGCAGGCAGTGGAATTAGCTGTTGTTTTCCCCTTTTTGGAGCAGGGTTGTTCTGTTACGAGTTTCTGTAGTGGCTTGAGTTGGTTGGCCTTCAGCCAGGAGGTGGTGCTTTCAAGAAAGCATCAGCTGCGGTAGTATAGTGGGGATACAAGCTTGTCTATGTTGGCCAGGATAAGTATTTTGGTTTCTTAGGTAATGGGCAGGGCCATAGAACTCCCAAGTGTTTATGTCTTTTGTCTTTGGCTACCACGGCAGGTAGAGAAAAACCATCAGGTTAGGGCAGAGTTAGGTGGGTCTGAGTCAGACTTCCCTTGGGCGGAGCTTGCTGTGGCCACTGGGGAGGGGGTTGGAGGGTAGTTCTCAGGTCAATGGAGTTATGTTCCCAGGGGGATTATGGCTGCCTCTTCTGCGTCATACAGGCTGCCAGGGAAGTAGGAGAAAGGCAGCAGTGACAGACCCCACCCAGCTGCCACACAGCCAGCAAGGCCAGTTTCACTCCCGCCATGCCCCACCATGGTGAGCAGGGCTGAGATCTTGCCCAGGCTATAGGCCTCCCTACTGAGAAAGCAAGCAGGCCTCTCAGGCCTCGCCCCTGCCTGCCTGCCTGCACCTTCAGCTATGGCTTCTTCATTTGTATCTGCACTTCCCATTTGTCCCCTACCGGATTCTTCTCGGGAAAATTTGTGCTCAGTTGAAATTACTACAAAGTTCAGCTAGAAGCTTCCTTCACCGTGTGGCCCCTCCTCAGTTCCGCTGGCTGTGTTTTCTTCCCCAGGGACCCCTGTGAGATAAAGCCAAGGATGGCTTCCCTGGGCTCAAGCTGGGAACTGGGAGTGTCTACATGGCTCTTCCTGCTGCTGTTTCTACTTTTATAGCTTGCTCAGCTCTCTAAATCCATTTCAGCTCTAGGTAGGGTTAAATCCAGCTTCTGTGATCTGGATTTTTCAGGTTCCCCAGTGGGGATGTATGTTCAGAGGCCGACTTTTCCCTCTCTCACACTTTGGGAACTCACAGTTTTTTGGCTGTCTTGTGGAGTTTACAGCAGCAAGCCACTTCTTTCAAAGGGTCTGTGAATTCTGTTGGTTTTCCTGGTATGTTCCTATGGCAGTTCTTGGAGCACAAGTTCGCAATGTGCATCCCCACGCACTGTTTTGTCTGTCCAAGTGGGCGCTGCACATTAGTCCTGTCTCCTGTCTGCCATTTTCCTGCAAGCTTTCATTGTGTTTATCTTTTTGAATTTGTGTAGTTTAAAATTATGAGTTAAAGAATGGCAAGTCCTCTTTGCCACTTTTCCAGCCAACTAGTTACCCTACCTGGAGGCAGCCAGTGTTACCAAAATTGGGTGGCCTTTGAGATAGACTTTAATAAACACACAAATTGAAACTCCTCCCGCCCCACCCGTTTTTACACTAGTGGTAGCCTGCTTTATACATGTTCTGTTTCCTGCTTTGCCTGTCTTGGAGATTATTACACATTGGCTTATAAAAGAGCTTCCTTGTTCCTTTTTTTTTTTTTCTGAATAACTGAATGTATTCCACTTTAGCTATGTAACATTATTGCTTAACTGGATCACCACTAGTGATCATTTACGTTTGCAGATTTTTGCTAGCAGGGAATCACTGGATGAAAAGATTAATGCGTCTGTGATTTTTGTTAGATGGTACCAAATTGCTGTCTGTAGCTTGTATTCACTTACTCTTCTACCAGCAGTATGTGCAGGTGTCTGTTTCCATGCATACCTGGTTCATTATACCTTTTCTCTTACAGTTAAAGTGTTATATCATTGAAGTATGTGTGTGTGTATGTAAATATTCTTGGTAAAGGTTGTGTGTTAGTTGTTAATTTTCACTGCTGAATCATATTCCATCATCTGTATGTGTGTGAAAAAAAGTTTATATCTATTCTACTCTTTTAGTTTTTTTCTCTTTCTTTGTTTTTTGGAGACAGGATCTTGCTCTGTCACCCAGGCTGGAGTATGGTGTCATAATCATGGCTCACTGCACCCTCTGCTCCTGGGCTCAGACGATCCTCCCACCTCAGCCTCCCGAGTAGCTGGGACTACAGGCATGTGCCGGCATGCTTGGCTAATTTTTGTATTTTTTTGTAGAGCTGCCATCTCTATATTATGTTGCCCAGACTGGTGTCAAACTCCTGGGCTCCATCAGCTTCATCTGGAGCTCCACTGAACTCCTGGGCTTCATTCCCAAAGTGCTGGGATTATAGGCATGAGCCACCATACCCAGCCTCTATTCTACTCTTGATGGACATTTGGGTATTATCAGTTTTTAGCTAACAGGAAAAGCGCCACTATGAACATCGTACACATGTCTTTTGATGACCATATGTATGCCTAACAGTGGTATACCTAGGAGTAGAATTGCTGAGTGGTTAGGTATGAATACGTTCAGCTTTGGAAGATGTATTCACATTTCCAAAGTGCTTTTGCCAGCTCAGCTTTCACCATCAATGTGTATGAGTGTCTTTGCATCCCAGCAAAATTTCATTACACTCACTCCAGTGTGTGTGTAGTGATATCTTGTAATATTAATTTGTATTTCCTTTCAGTGAATGAATTTGAGCATCTTTTAAAATGTTTATTGGCCATTTTGGATAGCTTCTTTTATGAGGTACTTGTTCAGTCTTTTGCCCATTTTTCTATGGGGATTCTGTCTTTTTCTTGATGATTTGTAAATTGTTTATATTTTTGATATGAATCCTTTGTCAGGTATGTGCTTTGCCAATATCTCCTCCCATTCCGAGGAAATCTTTCAAGGCTGGTGGTGTGATTGAAAATAACTGGTAGTGGGGCTCCTTGGTTGGAGTAGTCATGGAGGGTCTCTAGAGGATGACTTGCCATCTGATATGTCTGAAGGACAGTGACAAGCAAGCCCCTTGAAGTGCTTGACAATGACTGGCCCAGGCAGAGGGAACAGCATGAACAAAGGCCTCAGGGCAGGACAAAGCTTAGCATGTTTGGGTACAGAAAGAAGGCCAAAGTGGGAGGGGAGAAGGAGGTGGCAAGAAGAAATGAAGATAATCAGAATCTCTTTTCATTGCTGTGTGGGAGAGAAAGGCTTTAGATTTGTCATTCGTCCAATGCTGTGTATGACAGTTGCTTCTAGTGACCCTGCAGTCTTTGATTTTGCTTTAGGAGACTGAAACGTTAATGTTTCTTTCTGTCCTTTGTCCTGCAGGTGTGGTGGACACAGGCCTATTCATCAACATGGCTGAGAGAGTCTACTTTGGGATGCAGGATGGCTCAGTGAACATGAGGGAGAAGCCTTTCTGTTGACCCTGCAAGGAGCAGTGTGTGTTCACCTTGAGTCTCCAGCCCACAGCCAAGGTGAACGTACTTCTCCAGGAGCCTTTGCCTTAATGTATCTCTGCCAGGGTGGACAACTGGTGGCGGTGGGGGCGGGGAGGGAGTGTGGGAGGGGGAGTAAAATCGGTCTTATGAAGTATTGTTATTAAATGTCTTTTTAAAAAGAGAAATATAAACATATATTTTTACTATTAAAATATTCAGTTTTTTAAAATAAAGTAGAACTTGATTTCATGTTTTATATGAAATATTTACCAAAAAAAAAAAAAAAAAGGGAGAGCTGAACTGTATTTAAAACCTTTGACTTGAGTCTGCTGGTAAAGCTTCTGAATATTGGGTTTGCTGAGAAATAAAAATCAAAACTTCTTTAAGCTGGTAAAGTGAGGGGCCCAGCCAGCAGTGATCTCCTGATGCCTTACTGGAAACTTTGTTTACTCGTCTGCTACCCTCTGTTTTGTTTTTAGTTAGTTTTCATTGTGAGCACACATAATACCTAGTTACATCTTAAGATCAGGTTTATAAAACTGTGGAGTGGAGCTGTATGGTATGGAATGACTTGGAATGTAAGCTATCAGGGAGAAAATGTGGTTATACTTTTGCTAAGATCTGGGGGTTTCTTCATATCCCTGCTGTTGGAAGCAGTTGACCAGAAATGTTTGCCAGTACTGCCAAAGCACTGCTGTGAAATGTGAAGTACTTTGTTTTTTTATTTTTAATGATTTTCTTTTTGTTGTTAATATTTTTTTCTGTGCTTTTGTTATTACGTGCATGGTTTGGCGTCAGAAGTCCTTACCTCTTTATATTGTTTGCAGGTTTAAATAAAACAGTGTGGTGCCATTTTGACTCTTTTGTCTTTATTGTAGAATTTAAATTTAAATGGCCACAGAAGGAAAGCCAAGATGGGAGGGGAATCAGTTTTGCCCACCCAGCGTACATCAGATCTGTGATAAGGGGTGGAATTCACTCAAGAAATCTTGAACCAAAGAATCGGTAACTACTTTCATTATTTCTGGGAGAGCTGTCTTCCAGATATGTCAGTTATCTAAGGAAATACGCTGTAGCCTTTTGTCAGGCAAGGTATTAATTTTCTTCGTGCATGAAGGGTAACACAGATGAACAAAAGTCACAAATTATCTCCACATTTTATATTAGTCAAACCTTCTTTAGTCATGGAAGCTGATATGCAGCAAAACCGGTAACCTGAATTTCCTCATTAGCACCCCCAACTCTGTAATCTGCAGACAATCTGCTTAATAAACAGCTCTCCAGAAAAGAGCCTCGTAGACAGAGAAAGGAAAGGCCTGACCAGCTCAGTGAGCATTCTAGACAAGGCTCAAAGGACTCCATCCCGCTGTTAAAGGGTGTTGATGCTGAGAGCCCTGATTTCCCCTTGCTAACTTTGCACGATACTTGGAACAGTCATTTCCCTCATTTTACCCTCTGTTTTGATGCTTGGGTAATAATGATCAGCCATGTTAGCATCTAAATTCTTGCTAAATCAAGTTGTAAAATAGAGGTTAACCAGGAGAGAAGGCATTAAAGATGCTTATTTCAGAATTCCCTCTTCACTTTCAAGGTGCTCTTTAAAAATAGTTCCCTCACATACTGTTAGGAAACGTATTGTCAGGAGTGCTTTATTTTCTTTTAATTTGGGTTATAATTTTTGCACAAAACGGGCACTACAACTTAGCTGAGATGTCGATAGAACTAATTTTTGAAATAATCCTTTACAGCTCTTGTGGCATGGATTAAATTTAGGAATAAAGATAAACAACAAAGTTAAGCCGAATTTCTGAAAAACACCTGCATGCACCACATCACATGTAAATGTTCTGTGGGTTTCACAGGCGTTTGCACCTGTGATGGATCTGAAGTTCCTTTGAATGTTGATGTTAGGTTTTCTTCTCTTGAAGAAAACAAAACACCTGCTCTGCTTTACACATGCAGCAAGGTACATTTTGACTAAA
The DNA here is from genome assembly GCF_008728515.1 of Papio anubis. Taxonomy (NCBI): domain Eukaryota; kingdom Metazoa; phylum Chordata; class Mammalia; order Primates; family Cercopithecidae; genus Papio; species Papio anubis. Next base: position 88,288,819 of record NC_044989.1, read on the forward strand.
GATTCTTCATTAAAACTCATTAAATGCGATCTTTCTGGGGAGTTAGATGGAAAAAACAGTTTTTTTCATGTGACCCACATGCCAGTACATGTGATTAATGATGAATCTCAGGGACAAGGGTGAGCTGCAAGTTTGGTTTTTGAGAAATGGTTATAACCAAGGTAAGCAGTCACACTTCTGGAAGGTATCAAAGGAGCAAAATCACTCTGATTCGAATAAAATCTATTCAATTTGGTTTCAGCTACAACCTCTCATTAAGTTTTTATATTCTTCATTGATCAGACTGTTTGAACTCCCATCATGGGCCAATTCCTAGTGGGCACTAGTGGGAGGGAGAGGATGGGACACAGATGTGTAAGATCCTCCTGTGCTCCAGGGGCTTCCAGCCTGGTGAGCCTGACAGGCACCTTGACAGAGGAATGATGTAGTGGAGGAACACAGTGGGCAGGGGGGCAAGAGGTGAGTCATGTATGGGGAAAGTGGCTGACAGATGACTCTGGTGACAGCTTCCTACGTGGAGTCTTTGCCGGCTTTGACTCCATTAAAGCACTTCTAATTAAATAAGCCATCAGTTGACGGCGGAGAAAGAGGCCTGAATAGGATAAGTCACTTGTCACAGACAGAGCTAGTTAGTGACTGAGCCAGCCCTGGAACCCCTGGTCTTCAGGTTGGGGGTTTTGTAGTGTCTGGGAGGATACTCTTACATTGGTCTCAGGAAGTGCCAGGGATGGTGTGTTGCGACTTTTTATGGGAAAATTCTAATGGAGACAGGCAAGTTCCACAGAAAAGCTAAGTTTGGAGTAATCGTTCCAAGAAGCTATCTTTTATTTCAGGGACAGGGCTTTGCTTTGATGTACTATTTTAATTGAACTGTTATATTTCAGTAGTTTCAAATTTTATCCTAAAGTGGCAAGGAGGGGAAGCAGGGAGCTATCATATTTGAACTTGAATGTGTGCCAGGCACTATTTGGGTTTTTGCCCTGTTAGCTCACAACATTTTTTTTTTTTTTTTTTTTTTTGAGACGGAGTCTCGCGCTGTCGCCCAGGCTGGAGTGCAGTGGCCGGATCTCAGCTCACTCCAAGCTCCGCCTCCCGGGTTCACGCCATTCTCCGGCCTCAGCCTCCCGAGTAGCTGGGACTACAGGCGCTGCCACCTCGCCTGGCTATTTTTTGTATTTCTTAGTAGAGACGGGGTTTCACCGTGTTAGCCAGGATGGTCTCGATCTCCTGACCTCGTGATCCGCCCATCTCGGCCTCCCAAAGTGCTGGGATTACAGGCTTGAGCCACCGCGCCCGGCCCAGCTCACAACATTTTTATGGTGTTTTTGTTCTTATAATCTGCTGAGTGAGAAACTGAGGCTTAGTTTAAGTAACTTGTTCAGGTCACCCACTGGAAAGCAGAGCAGACTTCTCTGGCTCTAGGCCTTGTTCCTACTTCAGGGTGGTTACAGGGCTTGGAATAGTTTGTGTTCCTTAATTGTGTCCATAAGTTGTAATTTGAGTGACAAGTAATTTGTTAAAGCACTGGAGTTAGTGAGTGGCTGGGTCATGTGTGTAGCTCATGGTTAATCCTATAATAATCCATTTCTGTCTTCTGATGCACTTTCTTTGTTAGGAGGAAGGAAGAGAACATTGCACATAGCATTAGGTGGGCCACAGGTAAGTGCCCTTTGTAGGAGTCACCTTTATTTGTCACTCTGGAATGGAACTTGACAACCATTGGTTTCTGTCTCTCGTCTGTTTCCTTTCTTCCTCCTTTCTCCCTGTGATTTAGGCACAGTGGCTACCAGAGGCATTGCTAGCCTGCGAAGGGGCATTTATGGCTGAGGACTGTTAATTCCTTTTAGCCAAAGACCATTCAGGAACACACACACAGTTGAATGAAGCTGGAGTCATTTACTCATTGAATAAGGGAAATCGCACGCCATGGGAAGCTGCAGTTGTCTCACCGTTAGGGTTTAGGCCCAAGGAAGCAGAGCTTAGCTCTGGATTGGATACCTTCAGGAAGCAGGGCTACCTCTATAACTGGGTATCTTAACAATTCTTACCTAGAAAGTAAGAAGAATGGGGTGAGCCTGAAGCTACCACTGGTAAAGAAGGGGCAGTTACTCATTAATGATGGTGGCCAGTTTTTGTGATGTGGACGGTAGGTTTTGTCTGTGCAATTATGGTCTCGGTTTTGTCTTCATCGTGGTCACAGAGTGGCCTTGTCTGATGTTGATATTGGTGAAACTGTTCCACACGAGAACATCATGGCCTGGCTGTGGGTGCCAGGCCAGCTTGTAGCAACACTGAAGCCTGACTGATAGAGCCAGACCAGCTCCCAGCCATCTCGGGCAACATCTCTGTCTTTGAAGATATGGCAGAAGCCCCTAGGATCCAGAGGGCCTGAGCATTCTCTAATCAACTCTTCCACCCTTTGACTAACTGATACTGAGTTTGTCAGTTCCTTTGACTAACTGATATTGAGCAGTTGTATGTACCTGGCACTGGGGTGCAGGAGTCAGTTCCCACATACCCAAGATGTCACTCCAGCCCTCAGACTTCACTGGTGCCATGAAAATCATTTTTTGTGACTTGTTTCTCAGATGCCTGACTTTGCTCACTTCCTGTTGCACCTGGTAGCTGAAGCTGCCAGATTTAGGATTGCATCAGCCTTCACTCTCCACTAACCCAGTAATCAGATGAGCTGCGGTTTTAAACATAGGTTCAGTGCCTTTGCTTTATTAGTAACTGCGTTGTATTGCAGCACAGCAAAACACTCCAATATAACCTAGTATTCAAATGTACCCAAGTTGGCCTCAGCAGATAAACATCTGTAATGGTGTTTGAAGAGGGATGGAAGTGTGACAGTGCACGTGGCCAGTGCAGAGGAGGCAGAATCCAAAGAGGGAAGGAAAAGACTTCCCAGGAAAGGAAAGCCTGGTGTCTGCAGACAATGCATTAATTACATAGACAGATGAATAAATTCATTGCTGAAACCCCATTCTATTATGTCTGATCACTGAGAACCATCTGCTCAGCAGCAAGGTGGGAGAGGAAGCAGCTCGGAACTGAAGTCCTGGCCGGTTGCACCTCTGTCAGCCTCAACGCAGTGGCAATAATATCTCTGAATGCTCCCTGATGGCAGGGAGAACACATTCTGAGAGTTCCCAGGTTTGGGGGTTTTCTAACTTGAATTTCGAATAGGAGAAGGGCTGCATCCTCATTTATTCCCGAACCTGTTCTTAGTGGATGGTGAGACCAGTTTCCAGTCACCAATGAGTTCATACGGTTCCAGGGCTTGATTCTCTGGGCTTAGCTGCATCTGGCCCCAGTTCCTCTGTGCCAGTGATGCTGCCGCTGGTCTCTTTGTGAACCCAGGAGAAGCACTCACAAGGCGAGAGCCCAGTTCCTCTGTGCCAGTGATGCTGCCGCTGGTCTCCTTGTGAACCCAGGAGAAGCACTCACAAGGCGAGAGCCCACAAGGTGCTAGACCCAGAGCAGCACAGGTGTGAACAGGAACAGCACTGCCTGAGAGAAATGCCAGCCACATAATCTTAAATGTTCTAGTCTCCACACTGGAAAAGTGAAGAGAAACAGGTAAAATTAAGTTTAGTAAAATATTTTATAACACAAAATATCTAAAATATTACTATTTTCACACATAAGGAGTATTTCATGTTTTTTCTTTGTATGAAGTCTTCAAAATGCCACGTGTACTTAACTTTGGCACATCTCATTTTGAACTGTCCGCTTTCCCAGTGCTCCATGGTCACTCATGGTAAGTGGCTATGGCATCAGAGAGCACAGAGCTAGAATTCAAGGGGCTACACACATACCCCTGTTCTGGCTTATTTAAGGCTCTGATTTCTTGGAGCAAGTCTGGAGTTCTGTAGCCTTAAGATGTTTCTAGAACCCACAGAGAGTTGAGTCTAATGGAAAGCTACCCCAGGAAGGTCCACTCAGTACCCTCAGTTTGAACTGAAACCTTCATCTGTGCTTCCAGCAGATAAGCCCTTCATCAGGCACCAGGTCACTTAGTCCTGGTTAATTGACTGCCTGCTTGGCTCTCCCCAGCTGACCCCCAGTCTATCTATGACCAGACCCTGAAAGGCAGGGACCAGCCCATGTCACCTCCTCTAGGAAGCCACCCTTGACTACCAAGCCCCCGGCCTACCTCCCTTAGGGTCACTCTCCACTTTCATTGTCTCTTCCCTGCCTCCTGCCGGGACTCTGAGCTCCTGGAGGCAGGACTGTGCCCTGAGGTCTCTGTCCCTGGAGTACAGCATGGAGCCTGGCATAAAGCAAGTGCTTGGTACATGTCACTGACTCACTTGAGAAAGGAGGAGGGGGCTGCTGGACACACCATTCACTAGCTGCTCACAGCCTCAGCTTCCTGGGACAGATGCCCATGAAGATGGCACCGCCTGCTGCCTTCTGGGCCTTCCACTGTGGCCCGGCCACAGACTGGCATTCCTGCCAGGAGCCTGAACCAAATGGTGACAGACGTGTATTTGTTTGATCCTCACCTATTTCCTGCTCTATCACCTCCAAGGCCCCAGAAATTCTCCCAGTAGGGTAGGGAGCAACCTTCCCTCAGGATTCCCCGGGAAGGCTTTTCCCACCACCCTGCCTCCTCCCTGACCCCACCGGCACCCCTCGTCATTCTGAGATGCCCCACCGCCCTGGTACATAGGACAGACCACTAAAAATTGTGCTGTCAGAGAGGACGGTGCTCACATAAATACACATCCTCCTCCATACCTCCCCCAACATCACTGGGGCAGAGAGAGAGTCTGGATGGGCCGTGCTGTGGGGAGGCTGGTTGGGGGGATCTGTGAATAGTGCCGAGGTGAAAAAGCAAAGCTCAAAAATTCAGCCTTTTTTGAAAGAGGTCTGGAGACTCTGGAGTCACAGACCAATGATATCCGGCCCCTCTGGATGCGGAGCCTGCTGAGGCTGTACTCTGGGACCCCGCTGGTATCTTCTAGGGACAGTTTGTGGCCAGGGGACAGGAAGTGGTGCCACGGGGAGCTAGTGCTGTGGAATGTGGTACAAGGGTTGGCCCTGTCTAATGAGGTGGGCCCTGTGTGGGGCCTGAGCAGCCATCCATTCTGGCTGGGATGGGGGAGCCTGACTAGGTAGTGACTGAGGGACAGGTTGGTCTCTTCAGGAGGCAAAGAGGGGCCGAGGCTAGGGGCTGGCTGGCAGGGATGGACAAGGCAGGGGAGGGGCTGGAAAGAGATGAGGGGGCAAAGGCCAGGGTCCTCAAGCTCCTCCCCACTAGGGCTCTTTGCCCTGAATGTTGCTAATCTGGACAACACTCTAGGAGCTTCTCCTGACTCCTACAGATCTGCCCTGCCCAGGGGAAGGCTCTCCCGGGAGAAAGCTCCTGGGAATGGCGGAGAGAGCCAGCACTTCTACTGGCAAGGCTCCTTATCTGGGGCTCGCCCTGGGTCCAGTGGGTCAGACTACGCGGGCCTCTCTGTTAGGCTCCATGCCAGCAGCCGGTGGCTCCTTCAGGGCAGCCGTCAATTCTGTGGACCCCTCCGGGTGGGCTGGCCTTCTGACAGTGTGCTTGGTTGTCTGTCTTGGCCAAGCAGAGAGAGGCCACTGGTTCAGGGATGGCTGCTCATGGTCCTGCTGGACGGCCAGGGAAAGACCCGGGCTGGAAGTTCAGACAGGGGCCGGCGTGGCCAGGGATGCGGGGCCAGGCCAGGTGGTTCCCCGCGTCTCTCTGCTGTGTGGTGTCGGCTCCCTCCGTGACTGGGTGTTTGCTAGGTTCTGGCAGGGGAGGACTTGGAGGGAGGCTGGGATGTTAGGAGAGAAGTGGGGGAAAACTTCCTGCTGCCTTTTCCAGCTCTTGCCATTGTCTTTCCAGAATCAGCAGCAGCAGCTGGAGATGAGGGTCCCAATGCCCTTTCTTTTGGGTGAACACTGTCTCCCAGCACCCACACACTGGTCTGAGCACTGACAAGGCAGAGACAGCTTCATCCATAGGTTTGAGCATCAGTGTCGCTGCCCTTCTGTCCCTGATTCTGGGGGTGGGCGGCAGCTGCTGTGAGCGCTTATTGTTCTCTGGATTGTTCAGTGGCCTCTTTCTGTTCATCCAGCCTTCCAACAACTGTGTCAACAAGTCCCTGTATTGAATACCCTCCGTGTGAAGCACCTGTTATGGTTTCTGTTTCCTACTGGATCGTGACAGGCACAGCACCGTTACAGATTTGCTTGGCTGTTCTCCGTCGCCCTCATTACGCATCAGGCTCCATAGGCAGGGGCCATGTCTGTCTTGTTTATTTTTGTATCGCCAGTGCTTGGCAGAGAGAGAGTAGGTGCTCAGCTTGCATGAGTACTTGGGATTTAATTTTTTGAAATGTTTTCTAGAGATAGGATCTCACTTTATGGCCTAGGTGGGCCTTAAATGCCTAGCCTCAAGCAATCCTCCCATCCAAAGCGCTGGGATTACAGGTGTGAGCCAATATGGCGTCAGTTCTTAATGCTGGTTAATAATCCACTAAATGGAGTCACAGTCCGTGAATGAGTCTCACTCACAGTTTGCCAGTCCCAGGGCTGGGGGAACTGGTGGAGGCTTGTTCAACAAGGTAAAACCCCATCTCTACTAAAAATACAAAAGTTAGCTGGGTGTGGTAGCGGGCACCTGTAATCCCAGCTACTTGAGAGGGTGAAGCCGGAGAATTGCTTGGACGCAGGAGACAGAGGTTGCAGTAAGCCAAGATCATGCCATTGCACTCCAGCCCAGGTGACAAGAGCAAAACTCAGTCTCAAAAAAAAAAAAAAGAAAAAAGATGCTCAAGTGACACACAGAAAGTGATATGGTTTGGCTGTGTCCCCACCCAAATCTCATCTTGAATTGTAACTACCACCATTCTCATAGGTCATGGGAGGAACCTGGTGGGAGGTGATTGAATTATGGGGGCAGGTCTTTCCTGCACTGGTCTTGTGATAGTGAATGAGTCTCATGAGATCTGATAGTTTTAAAAATGGGAGTTTGGTTTTCTGTGGATGGTGTGGGGTGGGGAGATGGGGTGACGGGTCAATGGGATAGAGGACTGGGTGTGGGGGTGAATGGGGTGGGGGACAGGGATGCAGAGGTGAGGGGGGCGAATCCTGTCACCAAAGGGGCTGGACTTTCTTCCCCGGCAGGCTCAGCCGCACCTGGGATGTGGAAACCTTGGTGGGGGCAAGCAGCAAAACAAAAACAAAACTTTAGCTGGTTTCCAATCACTCACCATGCTGCTTCTTTATAAATCATTTTAAAGTGATTTCACTAATAAAATTCAGCATGTACAGCGTTTTATTTTTAATGTATACATTTTAAAGCATAATGTTACATACATTATGGAAAGGTACATAGTGAGAGAAATCATTTCCATAATATATCAACTTCCTGGCTAAAAATTCTTTGGATAAAATCCAATATTTATTTTATACCAATGGACACCCATGTCAATATGGTTTTCACTGAGGGACCTTAGAGGGAAACTTTGAAGTGGGAAGGTGGTCTGTGTTCTTGAACAGAAAGACACATTTTTCTAAAGCTCTGAGCTCTTTCTGTGTTTGTAAATTTTACATAATCCAAATAAAGTTATCAGAGTGTTAAAATTACTCATGCTGTCTTTTACTCTTGTGATGACATTAACAAAACTTTTGAAATGGAGTCAGAAAGACTTGCCTTTCTAGATATGAAAATGTGCTTAATTTCCACAAGTTATTTACTAACAGCTGAAACAACATATCAGTGAATGGAACAAGTTAGAAAATCCAAGAACACCCCAATATGTGTAAGAATTTATTAGGTTGGTGCAAAAGCAATTGCGGTTTTTGCCGCAATTAAAAGTAATGGCAAAACCGCAATTGCGTTTGCACCAATCTAATAGAATTCGATAATGGTGACATTTCATATTAGTAGGAAAAGATGAATTACTCATAAATGAAGTGCCTGCTAACTATTTGGAGAAAACTGGCTAGATTTTTATGTCACAGAAATAAGTTCGTTATGGAATGTAGATTAAACATTTTAAATGCACAAAATAAGAAAGATAACAGAAAAAACACAAATGCCTACTTATATTAATACATGTTTATATTCCTATAAATATCACAAGCACACATTCTGAAGGTCGATTTAGCAAAATAAAAAATTAAAACCTCTTGTTTATAAGAAAAAAATTAACAAAAGACTATGTATATATACATATTAGATAAAAAAGTGATTTTCATTTTACAGATAATTGTTCAAATCAGCAAGAACTCATTTAAAATAGAGCAAAGCATTTTTTTTTTCAGATATTCAAGCAACCTATGCACATATGAAAAAATATTTAGTGTTCCTGGGAGGAGAAGGTATTTAAGTTAAAAAAGGAGGCCGGGCACGGTGGCTCACGCCTGTAATCCCAGCACTTTGGGAGGCCGAGGTGGGTGGATCACGAGGTCAGGAGATCAAGACCATCCTGGCTAACACGGTGAAACCCCATCTCTACTAAACATACAAAAAATTAAAGATCACGCCACTGCACTCCAGCCTGGGCAATAGAGCAAGACTCCATCTAAAAAAAAAAAAAAAAAAAAAAAAAAAGGAATGAAATACTGAAATACTGTTTTCTATCCACAAGTTTGTGAGAGTAAAGAGTCGCAGTACATATACGGCTGTTTAAAGTTTACGTTTCTGATGACTTTTCAAATAGACAATTTGTTGGTAAGTATTACACTTTAATGTATGTGCCCTTCACCCATCAATTCCATTATACTAAAATATCTCTAGGAAATAGAGATACATGCAATTTGTTTTTCTCAGCACTGCTTAAAATAACAATGTATTTGGAAACCCCTTATAATGGATTTTATAAATTTTATAAATTTACCAATAAATTTCGGTGCATTCATAGTACAATAGGGGACCTTTGCAGGTGTCAGTAGATACAGATGTGTGATGAGGTGTGAAGATATACTTTGAAAAAGTACATCTTTTTCAAAGTACAAAGATGTGCTTTGATTATACATATACACAGTCTATGGTATTTGTAAGCCAAATATGTGTACAAAATATAGCATTTCTTCTTTTCTGGCAGGTGTATTGTGATATTTTTTCTTATCTGTGATGTATAAATGATCAGTACGTTTAAAACTTCTAGTAAATGTTTTTTATTAATGAAATTATCCTTGGGAAAAGAATAAATATAAATCTTGCACAGAAAAAATAATTCTCACTTTCTGTTTTATTTTATTATTTATTTGTTTGTTTGTTTATTTTTGAGATGGCATCTCGCCCTGTTGCCAGCCTGGAGTTCAGTGGCATGATCTCAGCTCACTGCAACCTCTGCCTCCCAGGTTCAAGTGATTCTTCCACCTCAGCCTCCTGAGTAGCTGGGATTACAGCCACCATGCCTGGCTAATTCTTGTATATTTTAGTAGAGATGGGGTTTCACCATGTTGGCCAGGCTGGTCTCAAACTCCTGACCTCAGGTGATCCCCCCGCCTCTGCCTCCCAAAGTGCTGGGATTACAGGTGTGAGCCACTGTGCCTGGCCTTATTTTTAATTTTTTGTTTATTGGTATCTTCTGTGAACTTTTAGCCTCTTCAGAGGTAGAGGGAATATTTTTATTTGTGCTTGATTATTTTATTATGCATAGATTTTAGTGTACAAATATGTTTTTATTATAGTTTTATTACATATATGCAAACAATTTTAAATTAATCATTTTAGTTTACCGGTGTCCTCATGAAAATGAAAATGAGCAAATATAAGTGATTATCACTATTCCAAAAGCACTGCTTTAATTTATAGTTTTTTTCATAATAAACTCCCCAATTGTATGTATGCATTCTTTAAATCCAGTTATTCATCAAGCATAATCTGAATATCTATTATGTAGCAGACACAATTCACCATCTTTCAGGACTCTTCCACCCTTAACAACTTCATATTTAGCTGCCCAGCCTGAGCAAGCTGAGAGATTTAAAATGGAAGCATTAGGACTGAATCCCAATTGGATGTTTTATTCCTTTTTTTTGAAACAAAAGCAATTCTGAAGTTAGAAAATAGTAAAAGATAACCTTTAACTGACCTTTCAAAAACTTACGACAGTCTCAAATTTACTATTAATCATTGCAAATACCTAATTTACATAACATTCTATAAGTATTGAAAAAAATGAGCCATACCTATTCATTTGAATCCTGAATTTTCTTTGGATTTTTTTTTTTTTGAAAATTGAAGTAAGAATTACTTTGCTTTAAAAATGTGTTGTTTTTATTTTTGCCTTCTTTTTCCACAGTACTTTATTTAGGTGCCAATTATATGAGTAGAACTGCCTGTTCTATGTACTTAATGTAAGGCATCATGGATTGGGTGATGCCACATTACTTTATATATCAATAAGATAATGTTTAAAATGTTGCCAGTTATAATTGTAATAAATAATGAATTGTAAACAGTATCCATATGTCAGGAGATGCTACTATATAAGAGAATAGTGAGAAAATGAGCATCTGAGAATGACTGAAATACAATGATACATCTAATCTTTAATAGATACCTCAATATAGATATGATTGTATCATTTTACTTAATTAAAATGTCTTTATAAGAAGTAATATCTAAAAATTATTGAGCTGTTATTTGTGTTAGAAAGTGTTCTAAATGCTGTACATAGATTCTCATGTAAGCATCACTGCAGTGTTCTGTGGGATAGCTACTATTCTCTTATATATTTTATTGATAAGGAAATTGAAGCAAAGAAAGGCTAATAATAGCTAAGTGACAGAGCTGAAGTAAATTTTAAGCCCTAATTAAACTGAATCCAAAAGTCAAGCTTTTTCTGTTAAATAGCCTGCTCTTTCATTAATATGGTGAGTAATAAGCGCTAACAAAGATTGTACTTTCTTCACAAGAAAATTAAATATTTGTTTTGAAGACAGAGAAATAACACGCTAATTAATGCTTACAGTTACCTGTTTTAAAAAGTCCTGTCGGCCGGGCGCGGTGGCTCAAGCCTGTAATCCCAGCACTTTGGGAGGCCGAGACGGGCGGATCACGAGGTCAGGAGATCGAGACCATCCTGGCTAACACGGTGAAACCCCGTCTCTACTAAAAAATAAAAAAAAATTAGCCGGGCGAGGTGGCGGGCGCCTGTAGTCCCAGCTACTCGGGAGGCTGAGGCAGGAGAATGGCGGGAACCCGGGAGGCGGAGCTTGCAGTGAGCTGAGATCCGGCCACTGCACTCCAGCCTGGGCGACAGAGCGAGACTCCGTCTCAAAAAAAAAAAAAAAAAAAAAAAAAGTCCTGTCACTCTCGCAGGACTGCCCTACATTTGGCCTGTGCCACTGGCCAACCGGACATGGTATCTCTCCTGGTGTCCGCAAGATGTGAGCTTAACGTCTACGACCGTGAATGCAGGACACCTCTGATCAAAGTATATATAGTAGCTGACTCTTTGAGCATGAGATGGATTTGGTTTAAGTACATAGAATAAAATGAACTTATCTCATTGGATACCACTATATAACTAGTTAGTAAATCATATGGAGTGTTTGTTTTGATTTTTCAGTATTTGCATGTTTCTCGGTCTAATACTGACAGGCTGTACAACTGAGGCAGGAGGCTTGTGCAACTATTCTGCTGAAAAATGGTGCCGATCCAAATATTATGGATTTCTATGGAAGGACTGCTCTACACTATGCTGTGTATAATGAAGATACATCCGTGATGGAAAAAATTCTTTTACATGATACAGATATTGAAGAATGCAGCAAGGTATAGATCAACCAACGTTATTTTCAAACTATCTGAAATACATTTATTTTAACGTTGACACATGTTAGAGTCAATTTTTCATATTTGGAAGCTCAAACATTCCTTGAATGAAAATACTTTGAAATGCCTTAACTGTCTAAGATTTTACTTTAAATACTGGAACTTTTAAAGAAGCATTATAGGGTACAGCTTTTTTTTCATTCACTTATGGTAAATAATAATAAAAACAAATGAATTACAATAAATTTATAATTCATGACAACTGAATTGGGAAAGGGAATAGTTAAGTGGTTTTCCACTAAATTACTTTTTTTCTAATCAGTGTGAAGTGACACAGGAAAGTTAAATTTCCCCCTATTAGGCTTTATTTTAAATTTCAAAGAAAATTAAAGCATTTCACAATAAATGTACATCTTGCTGCTGTTGACAAGTATTGTATGTGAAGGTGATTTCATTTGAAAGTGATTCCTCTGTGGAAAGGCTTAAGAGTGAGAAATGAGGAAAAGGAGAGCAATCAGAAATGCACAAGCTAATTCGGAAATTAGGTAATGAGGGAAAATACTGTGGAGAGGGTTTTTGTGTGTTTTGTGGTTTGTTTTCTATTTATATGTTGAGACAAGGATCTCTTCAGTTTTGGGGATAATTATTCTTACTTTAGGCAAGAGTTTATGAGTTATAAAATTGCCTAGGGATCAGTTTTGGTAGGACTCTGAGGAAACCAGGTTGGCAGTGAATAGAGGCGATGAAGTGGCACACAGTTCAGCAGAGAGAAGAACACACAATTAATGGACATTCTTCAATTCTGGCAGAAACAGCCACTTAGATAAGCATCTCAACTCTACTCTCAAGTCCACAATGTCTTGATGGGCAGGTGGGAGATAAGGAGCTTATAAATAGTAAAATCAAGTTGGATTTTGAGTTTACTAGTCTCTTCTCTACCCCTACCCAGGAAAAGTAAATGGAGTTTTCAGTGAACGGCTCTATCTTTTGCTCTTTCCTCTTTTAGGCCAAATCCCAAATGATAAAGGGCATTTGCCATGTGGGTGAGAGATGAGACTGAAGTGATTATCAACTGTGCTAGTCCACAGTTAGAATTGTGCATGACAGTAACCTGGGGAAATTAAAAGCAAATCTCTAAGTCTAGGATATCCCCTGAAGATTTTAATATAGTAAATCTAATATTTACTGTTAAATATTACTGGACATGTATGTTGTAAAATATTTCCTTGAAGCTGGGCATGGTGGTGCCTCTAGCCAGAGCAACAGAATAAGACACTGTCTCTAGCAACAATAACAACAACAACAAATTTCTTGAGACACTGATAGGCTGCTGGTTAAGAACCACTGAATAGATAAGTGTATGGTAAATTCCCATATCTCAAAAACGTAAAAAATCTGTAGAAGAGTTGGATGATAGGTGCTGCTTCCTTTAAATTTCTCCTTTCCAATAATATTAGCCTGACTTTTATCTGTCTCTACTTGTGTGGTTGGGAAGTTAAAAGGACTATTATTTGCAGTATCTATCAGCTGAAGAATAACACCTTTTCTTTGCCACCATCACTTATTCACTGCCTTTCATAGGGTCGTTAGAAATTTACTATTGGGTACTCTTTCAATAAGTAGAGACTGATTCTTTCGGGACTTTGAGTCTCTTTGTTATCATTCTGGTGATTAAGTCAATACATCATTATTAAAAGCAGGGTTCTCTCAATTCCAATAGTAAAAAATTCTAAACCTTTTTTAAAAGCTGAAGCTCTATTATGGACTGCCTCAGTATGTCAGTTAAGTACATAGAACTATGGCATAATCAGGATAGCAGTTTTAAACACTGAAAACCATGAAGTTAGTAAGAATACGGAGAATACATATAGGGCATTATTAGAGCTTTAATTGATAAGCCATCATATTTTTGTTTCTGATTTATATTTTACCTAAAATAAAAAAATTAGGTAACAATATGGAAACTAGAATAGTAATTTAATATTATTTTAATAATATAGTTGCAGCAGTCCTATGAACTAATTATCCATTTGATGAACAATCTGGGAAAATTAAACATAAATTATAAATGCATGAATGTTGTAAAAGTGCTTAAAGTGGGTATTATGACTCCTAGTAACAATTTTTATTGCATTCTTGGACCTGTTTTGGAAAAAAAAATCTGAAACTAAAGAAAGGAAGTATTTTACATGAAAATACTTGCTTTACATATAATCGCTTGGAGACATATCCATGGCAAATATAGAAATACAAGGTCTATAGTCTAAATGTGTCCCATAGATGTGTTTAGTTTGTCTCTAGAAATTGTCTCAACATGGAAGGTTTAGGAGACTCATGCACAGATCTGGATTCCAGGCTTCTCTTCAAGAATCCAATCTGGTGTCCCTTGAGCCTATCTCACGTTTAGGATGCTGTGCAGAGGTTGCCCCTTTCTGTGAGGCGTGTGGTCTCCATTCTGCTACTGTGCCTACCTAGGTACTTCCTCAGGTCATCTCCCTTGCCTCTGTAGGGATGACTTTACAAGCCCTGTTTTATATTTTAGTAAATATTTCAAGGTTTTCAAGACATTTTATATTTATTTAAATATAGAGTCTATATTTTATATAAATCCCTTAGTAATGTGGTTGAACTTTTGAATTTAGATGGTGGTGTTTTTATAAACTATTTTTCTTTATATATACCATAAATAATCATCTTCCCATTAGAATGCATGTAAGCTTTTTAAGGTGAATAATGGTCTAGTTGCATAGGTTATGCATATTGTAGACAACATTGTATTTTTCTGTTCAGCTTTGCCTCCTAAACATGCAAGTAATCGGCCGGGCGCGGTGGCTCACGCCTGTAATCCCAGCACTTCCAGGAGGCCGAAGCGGGCGGATCACGAGGTCAGGAGACTGAGACCATCCTGGCTAACACGGTGAAACCCCCTCTCTACTAAAAATACAAAAAATTAGCTGGGTATGGTGGCACATGCCTGTAGTTCCAGCTACTCAGGAGGCTGAGGCAGGAGAATGGCGTGAACCCGGGGGGGAGGAGTTCGCAGTGAGCCGAGAGCCCGCCACTGCACTCCAGCCTGGGCGACAGAGTGAGACTCTGTCTCAAAAAATAAATAAATAAATAAATAAATAAGAAACAAATAAATACAAGATGCAAGTAATTTAGCGGCTTTCATTATGCTATAAATAATTCATATAGGTCATTATTAGAGCTTTAATTGATAAGCCATTGTATTTTTATTTCTGATTTATATTTTACCTAAAATAAAAAAATTTAAGTAAGAATTAATATGGAAACTAGAATACAAATTTTTAAAGGAGTTATGTACCAGGGTCCTAAGATTATAATTACATAAATCTTTGCACCAGGGTCCTAAGATTGTAATCGAGAATAACACTTCATACAGAGCTTTCTGACAGCTAAGATAAAAATATTGCTAGAAAAAGCCCATGGACTATTTAATAACAAGCAGTGAAAGTTCATTTGAAGCCTATCTCTATTAATTCAGAGCCCAGCTGTCCGAATTAAAAAGAGATAGGCTTCAAATGAACTGTCAATCGTGTCAGATTCTCGGATGACAATGTCAGGCCCTCCATGGGATATTCTGCAGCCATTAAAGAAGTAAGGTAGATTTATGGGTAAAAAGAAAGTATACCAAGACATGGATGCCTTCTCTCACTACTCCTATTCAACATAGTATTGGAAGTTCTAGCCAGGACAATCAGGCAAGAGAAATAGATAAAGAGTATTCAAATAGGAAGAGAGGAAGTCAAACTATCCCTGTTTGCAGATGACATGTCCTATATTTAGAAAACCCCATCATCTCAGCCCAAAAGCTTCTTAAGATGATAAGCAACTTCAGCAAAGTCTCAACTTACAAAATCAATGCGCAAAAATCATTGGCATTCCTTTATGCCAACAACAGGCAAGCAGAGAGCCAAACCATAAATGAAGTCCCATTCACAATTGCCACACAAAGAATAAAATACCTAGGAATACAGATAACAAGGGAAGTGAAGGACCTCCTTGAGAAGAACTACAAACCACTGCTCAAGGAAATCAGAGAGGAAACAAACAAATGGAAAAACATTTTATGCTCATAGATAAGAAGAATCAATATCATGAAAATGACTGTACTGCACAAAGTAATTTATAGATTCAATGCTATTCCCATTCAACTACCATTGACATTCTTCAAAAAATTAGAAAAGACTATTTTAAAATTCATACAGAACTGAAAAAAAAAAAAAAAGCCCAAATAGTGAAGACAATCCTAACAAAAGGAAAAAAGCTGGAAGCATCATGTTACCCAACTCCAAACTATACTACAGAGCCACAGTAACCAAAACAGCATGGTACTGGTATAAAAACAAACACATAGACCAATGAACAGAATAGAGAACTCAGAAATAAGACTGCACACCTACAACCATCTGATCTTCAACAATCCTGACACAAACAAGCAATGGGAAAAGGACTCCCTATTTAATAAATGGTGCTGGGAGAACTGGCTAGCCATATGTGGAAAATTGTAACCCCCTTCCTTAAACCTTATACAAAAATAAACTCAAGATGAATTAAAGACTTAAATGTAAAATCCAAAACTAAAAACCCTAGAAGAAAATCTAGTCAATCCCATTTAGGACATAGGCAGAGGCAAATATTTCATGACAAAAATACCAAAAACAACTGCAACAAAAGCAAAAATGGACAAATGGGATCTAATTAAACTTAAGAGCTTCTACACAGCAATAGAAACTATCACCAGAGTGAACAGACAACCTACAGAATGGGGAAAAATTTTTGCAATCTTTCCACCTGATGAAGGTCTAATATCCAAGGTCTACAAGGAACCTAAACAAATTTACAAGGGAAAAAAAAACATAAAAATGGGCAAAGGACATGAACAGGTACTTCTCAAAAGAAGACATTTTTGCAGCCAACAAATATATGAAGAAAAGCTCAACGTCACTGATCATTTGAGAAACGCAAATAAAAAAACCCCAATGAGATACTATCTCATGCCAGTCAGAATGGCAATTATTAAAATATCCAGAAACAACAGATGTGGGAGAAGTTTCAAAGAAAAAGGAATGCTTTTATATGTGTTGGTGCGAGTATAAATTAGTTTAACCATTGTGAAAGACAGTGTGGCGATTCCTCAAAGATCTGGAAGCAAAACTATCATTTGACCCAGCAATTCCATTACTGGGTATATACCCAAAGCAGCATAAATCATTATATTATAAAGATACATGCATGTGTACATTCATTGCAGCACTATTCACAATAGCAAAGACATGGAATCAATCCAAATGCCCATCAATAATAGACTGGATAAAGAAGATGTCGTACATATACTCCATGGAATACTATGCAGCCATAAAAAGGAACAAGATCATGACCTTTGCAGGGACATGGTTGGAACTGGAACCCATTATCCTCAACAAACTAATTCAGGAACAGAAAACCAAATACCTCATGTTCTCATTTACAAGTGGGGGCTGAACGATGAGAACACAAGGACATATGGGCAGGAAACAACACACAATGGGACCTGTCACGGGGATAGGGAGGGAGAGCATCAGGAAGAACAGCTAATAGATGCTGGGCTTAATACCTAGGTAATGGGTTGATCTATACAGCAAACCACTATGACACACATTTACCTATGTAACAAACCTGCACATTCCGCACGTGTACCTCTAAACTTAAAATAAGTTGAAAAAAAAGTGCACAACAGACTTCATGCTTCCATTTCTGCCTGTAATTTGAAAGGTGATATATGTATGCATACGTTTGAGTATATGAAGAGAGTATTTCTGGAAGAAATGTAATAAACAGTGACTTTGTCTCTTTGAATAGAACCTGGGGATATGGGTCTGAGGTGGGATTTTCTTTTCCAGGACCAGATTTTTAATTTGTATGTACTTTACTTATAAATTAGAACAAAAAAACTAGTTAAAGGTGTTCTAGGATTACTCTTACCTCTGAGAGAGGTGGTGTGGAGCAGGGGACTTAGAGAGTCTGAGGAGAGAAGAAAGAGATAATCTCTTTGTCCTTCTTTCTTCCAAGGAAGCTCAGGGCTTGTGTATCCCCAGACTCCTGTGGTTTTGGCACCTCAGCTGGACTATGGTTCAGTAAGCTCTTCTGGGCCTACCTGGAACTGAACTACCATTTGTAAAGTCTTTCTATGGGGAAAACGCAACAGTGTTGCAGAGAACATACTAAACCAAACTGCCTCCACCCATTCTTTCTCAATTTTTTGTCTATTAGCTTCCCTAAAAAAAGAAAAAAGACTTCAGATTGAACCCAGGAGACCTGAGCCATCCATAATTCTAACTCATTTCCTCAGAAATGACAGAAACACTATGTGCATTTCTGTGCTTGGCTACCTTCTGGATTTTTTGTTTGCTTTATTTCTTTAAGAAGATACTCTCTGTTTTGCACTTTCTTTTCTAACTAACTTCTATGGTTTTATTTTGAGGAAAGTTGTTGCTTTTTCCTTGCTTGCATGCCTGGTAGAGAGCTATAGGCATTTGGTACATCTGTTGTACCAAATTTGGTGGATGTGTTGACTTGGTAAATTAAGGAGTGGACATCAAAGCAGATAGGTTACTATAAGTTGTCACAGGTAAGCCTTTGGTCTGAGAAGACACTGTAGAGGAGATTTGAATCTAGCACAGCGCTTCTCAATTGTGGCAATATTGACATGATTCTTTGCTGAGATACTGAGATGATTCTTTGTTGTGGGCCACTGTCCTGTGTATCACAGGCACTTTAGCAGCATCCCTGGCCCCTACCCACTAAGTGCCAATAAGAACCGGCAGTTGTGACAATTTTAAAAAATGTCTCTAGGTGGTGCCAAATGTCCCCTAGGAGCAAAACCTTCCTGGTTGACAATCACCAGTTTAGAGTGATTTTGGATTTGCTGTTCAGGGTCCAGAAACTGGTCTCTATATTGACATAACTCTTCAAATCCTGGAAACCTAGAGGTGTGGCCCAGCTAAATCTTCTGAAAACTTACATAATGTCTTTGTGAAGAATTGGAAAAGGTACCTGGATGAATTAGAAAAGGGCTAGATAAGGAAGGTTAGGCTGAGTTTCATTCTCTATTTCTCCTCTCCTTTTATTCCTGCTGTGTATATGAGGCACTCTAAGTCAAAGGTCTTGCTGCATCAATGGAGAATAGATTCTTGGAGCCAGTAACCGGGCAGAAGGATGAGATGCATACTTGATGGCTTTACCATTAGATCAGCTGTACTATGGTCACTTCCAGATAGTGTATCAAGAAAACGTTTCTCATTAATATGGATAAGGAGATTGTCCTTCCTAAGAATGCATTCATTTAACAAGTGTTTATTGAGGACCTACTATGTACTAAGAGGAAAAATGCTTCCCTCTACCTCTTCATCCCCTTCTTTCTGCCTATTCTATTTCTGTGAGCTTGGTATTATTTATTTTACATACTTCAGAATGTCTTACTAGCACAAATTCTTCTTTTCCCTCCCCCTTAATGTACTTGATTTCTGAAGGGTCAATTGCAATTAAAAGGAAGAGGAGTGATGAGAGGGATGGCTTGAGTTTTCACTCCTTAGCCATATGTCAGGGCTCCATGAGTGCACACCATGCTGGACTGCATTCTAGAGGCCCTCCTTGGCTCTGACTGTATAAGTTAGCTTACATTGTGCTAGCACATCAGCTGCAAGGCAGTTTGTAGAATCTGCCTCCCCAGAGGTCTTCAGAAATAGAAAAAGATGCCAGTCTCCATGATGGTTTCAGTGCAGTCCTGATGATTAGAAGGAACAGGTTAGATTTTTCTGTAAAGGTTTCATACAGTCTTGAGTGCTCTTAGATGGATGAGTTTGCTTTTTGGTGCAGGAGGGAGGGATGTAAAGTGACACCCTGTGAACTTACTGGCGTATCACTACACACATCCTGGGTATTTATATTTATATAAATACATATTATTAAATTATATGAATTTAATTTATTAAATACATATTGTATTTATTATATTTTTTATATATACACAATTATATATATAACTTATTATATATATAATTACTTAAATACATATTATATATATGTATTTATTTTGAGATGGAGTCTTTCTCTGTCACCCAGGCTGGAGTGCAGCGGTGTGATCTCAGCTCACTGCAACCTCTGCCTTCCAGGTTCAAGCAATTCTCCTGCCTCAGCCTCCCAAGGAGCTGAAATTATAGAAGCCTGCCACCACACCCAGCTAATTTTTGTATTTTTAGTAGAAACAGGGTTTGCCATATTGGCCAGGCTGGTCTTGAACTCCTGACCTCAAGTGATCTGCTCACCTCAGCCTCCCAAAGTGCTGGGATTACAGTTGTGAGCCACTGCTCCTGGCCCATCCTGGATAAATAGAGAGTAAAACATACTGTTTTCATGCTTTTAATGTTTTCAAAGTACTTAGTTGTGCCATGTGAGGGAGGTAGGGCCTTTATTTAGGTTCCTATGGCACAGAGGAGTCAGCGAGGCACAGCATCATTTAATTATCAGAGTGGCAGCCTGGCTTACACAGAGCAGAGATGGTGTTCCTGGATGTCTGCTCTCCGAGTGCATGCTCTTTTCTCTTGACCCTATTACTTCTTTGTGTTTGTGGTTTTTGCTCTGTTTCATAGAGTTCAGACATTTGATTTGGAGCCATAATATTTTACAGCTATAACAATTTGGGGAGCATATTTAGTATAAGTATGTCCCATACAACTTTTATACCAGGCATTCTATATGTTATCTGGCAATCCTGGCCCCAGGGCAACCCTATGTGAGAAACTTATAGGTCCATTTTACATGTGAGGGAACTGAGGCTCAAAGAGGTTAAACAACTTTCCCACGGTAACGTCTGAGATGGAACGGCAGGCAGCTGACTCCAAAGCCCCCCAACATGGCCTTTGTGTGTCTGGGAGGTGGAACTCCAGGTGGAATTGGTTAAGGGGGTGAATCCATTGGTTGGGAGATGTCATGAGTTTGAGACTGTATTGGGAGCACGTGGCACATGGTGGCCATCAAGCAATTTTTAGTCTCTCTCTCCCTTCTTCACCTCCATCAAATTGGAAATTTCCTTGAGACCCTGCACGCAGAGAGTCCTCTACACACACGTTGAATTGCAGCCCTCGTAGGAAAGCAGGAGGAAGAAGGATGATGTTGGAGAAGATCCCTGCCATTTGATTTACTACGACAGTCTGAGGCCTCAGACAGCTCAGAGCAAAGAGACCTGGAACGCAGCCCCAGATCACTGGAAGAGACTTTACAGGTGTCACGTTGGAGAGTGGAGAGTGAGGGAGATTATCTCAAAGAACAGGAGCAGAGATTATTAGAGACACTGCAAACTTGAAAATTCAGGATGGGTAGGACTTGGGGAGAAAAAAAAATCTTACCTTTATAATAGCTTCCAGGACCACAAATTTAAGGACTCTCTACTCAGTATTTTCTTGCCCCTTGTCTGTATCACCAAGATAACACACTGCAAACATGGGAAAGGAGTTAGAACCATGGGAAGAAACGTGATGTGATCAGAACCCATCTCCCCCAACCCCCACCACCGAGGGCAGGCGCTCAGCAGGGCACCTCTCTCTGAGTTAGCAGCATCAGGAAGCCTGCCCTGGAAGCCACTGGCTGCAGGATGAGACTACCAGCCTCCACCAGGGACACCTGGAAGCCACTCTTGCTGGCTTCTGTGGAGGCCAAGGGCAGCCTTCCCAGCAGGCTGCCAGCTCTCTGAAGGCTGTTGGGGCCCATCCTACTCTCAGGGGACCTGGGCAGGAAGCATCAGCTGATTGTGCTCCTGGGTCACTCACGGATGGCCATTTTCATGCCCCAAAATGAATGCGAAGAGAAGAAATCCTAGCCTCTGCCAAGCACTATCACCCAGCCTTGCAGCATGAGTACGTCCAAGGGGCCTGATGAGCAGCACCTGGTCTCCCACTGGCTCAGACACTTGAAGCTACCGAATTTACATGTAATTAAAGACTCGAGTGCAGACCGCGTTTGAAAATAGACACTTGGTTAGAGATAGGACGCCCTCCTCATCAGGTGGTTTTGTTTTGCTTTTCGTCTGCATATGGGCCTTACAATTTGCCAAAGGAAAGGTTACAGGGGCCACAGTTTTGTTTGGAGATGAGAAAGCTCAAGAATGACCTAACTACTGTCTTCAAATATGCAGAGACATTTATTACAAGGAGGGAACAGCTGGCTGTTTTCTTCTTAAACTGCAAGAAAAGGCGGCTCAGTTGAAATCCTAAAGACCTTCACACGCGACCCTCCACACTCAGCCCTTCCCCAGAGCACCTTGCACATAGGAAGCACATCTTGCCATAAAACCCAGGACTGCCTGCCTTTGAGAAGGAAGCTTAGGTCTTGACCATGATTGAGGAAGGAGGCCCCAGTATCTATTTTAGAGAAGTCTAGTAGGTTCTGCCTGGTGGCTGGCAGCCAGGACACTGACTTTATGGCAGAGGCGTAATTATTCTAAAAAATTAAGGATCCTCAGTGAGGGAGGTCTTATTCATGTCAGGGCCCTTTGTGTGGCTGATAGATGGGGCATCAAAGCTCAGGCACAGACGTGGGTGAGCTGAACTCCTCTGAATAATAGAGGTTGGGAACATGGAAGCCTACAGCTATGAGAGAGTCCAGGAGGAGATGGGAGAAGCTTTTACCCGTCCAGAAGGAGGGGCAGCCGAAGGAAGGAGGAAGGAGGGAAGTGGGGGGTCCAGTGTAGGCACAGAAGGTTCCAAACAGGCTGCGCCTGCGCTGGACCACCCTCTTCCCTCCTTCTTTCAGCTGCCCCTCCTCTGGACAGGTAAAAGCACTTCCGTGTTTTCAGTGGCATGGAGGGAGCCCGAGAAGAGCAAACATTGACATCACCACCGCTGCCCACAGCAGTGAGACCACAGGCACGGCTTAAAAGGGTCATATCCTGGTACATGATTTCAGACACCTCAGGGAGAGGTGCCTCTACTGCACAGCTCCTGGCCTGGTCTCAGACTAGACCATAAGCTCCTCTCATTTTTGTATCCCCAGTGCCAAAATCTATGCCTGGCACTTGAAGGCACTTAATACGTATTTTTGGCTTTGTTGACTAGTTTAATTAACTCATGAGTGATGCAAAGTTCTAACTGCATATTTACAGATATTTATGTGTGCACCACATTATGGGTGGTGAGAAGTAGGAATTCAAAGAGACAAAATCATACTTTCCCTCCCCAAAATGTTTATAAAGCCACCAAGAAGACAAGACATAGACACATCAAATATAAATAAAATATAAAAGGGTGTACCCTGACATGCCAAATATGTGTTCACAGAAACAAAGTTCCTCTTGCCAAACTCCTATGGTCTAAAGCAGTTTTTCCTAAAACATACTCTTCAGAATACCAGTTTCTCAGGGTGTCAATGTGAGGAAAAGCTTTGATGGTCAGATGAGTTCAGGGCTGGGTTAGGCTGATTTCTTTACCAGAGGGTTTCTTGAAGACTTAAAGAAATCTGTATTGAGATATAATTTGTATAGTATAAAATTCACCCACTTTAAGTAAACAGTTTGTGGCTTTTAGTATAGAGTTGTGCAGCCGTCCCAATATCACTGCAGAACATTTCCATCACCACCCAAAACACCTCATACTATTTGCAGCCATTTCCCATCCCCTTCCTTCCTAGCCCCTGAAAACCAATACTTTACCTCCTGCCTCTATAGATTTGCCTATTATGGACATTTCACATAGATGAAATTATTTACTGTGTGACCTTTTGCGACCGGCTTCTTTCTTTTAACTTAATGTTTTCAAGGTTCATCCACATTATTGCATGTATGCACTGATGGACATTCGGGTTGTTTCCACTTTTTGGCTGTCATAAATAACATTCTTATTAACATTCATGAGCAAGTTTTATTTGACCCTATGTTTTCAGTTCTCTTGGGTCTATACAGAGGAGTGGAATTGCTGGGTTATATAGTAATTCTGCATTTAGCTTTCAGAGGAACTGCCAGACTCTTTTCCAAAGCAACTGCATGATTTTACATTTCCACCAGCAATGTACAGGAGTTCCAATTTCCCTACACTCTTGCCATCGCTTATTATTGTCTGTCTTTTTTACTACAACCATCCCAGTGGGTGTAAAGTATTATCTATTGTGGTTTTGATTTGTGTTTCCCTAATACTAATTGTTTTGAACGTCTTTTCATGGGTTTCACAAATCTTCAAAAGAGAACACAGTGGGCAGCAGTTCCTAAATGCACTGGACCATGGAACCAAACTTGCAAAAGGCAGCTCCTGGAATGCAAGTCCACACCCCAAAGCTGGGAAGCATTGGCCTGAAGCCAGCCTCTGCCTGGAAATGTGAGTTTGGTGAATATCCTTAGGTCATTACTTCTGCAAGTTTTACTCAAAGGAAACAAATCTTAACTCTCCACTGTTTTACCTTTAAAAACAAAACAAATTGGCCGGGCGCGGTGGCTCAAGCCTGTAATCCCAGCACTTTGGGAGGCCGAGACGGGCGGATCACGAGGTCAGGAGATCGAGACCATCCTAGCTAACACGGTGAAACCCCGTCTCTACTAAAAAAAATACAAAAAAACTAGCCGGGCGATGTGGCGGGCGCCTGTAGTCCCAGCTACTCGGGAGGCTGAGGCAGGAGAATGGCGTGAACCCGGGAGGCGGAGCTTGCAGTGAGCTGAGATCCGGCCACTGCACTCCAGCCTGGGCGACAGAGCGAGACTCCGTCTCAAAAAAAAAAAAAAAAAAAAAAAACAAAAACAAAATAAATTAATTTTACCCCAAGATATGGCACTTTAGTATGATGAATATTTTGGAGACAAGCAGATGCTGGATGAAGCTTTTCACTTCTCTGCCTAAAGACTGGATCCACCCCAGACAGCAATTGCTTTCCATTCATTCCTTCAAATCCCATACCTGGTTAGACCTTTTCACAAGATAATGTCTGTCTCTCAGGCTCATTCAAATTCCAAAGAGAATCATTTACAACTTAGTTTTTGTCCCCCAGGTCCATTCATTCTCCCTAATACTTATTCATTGCCCTTAAAAAGAATTACCTACATTCCCCACCCCCCCCCTCTCCTATAAAAAAAAAAAAACGTCTAGACCCCACTGCGTTATTGAGTAGTTCTTCTGCAATTCCCCCATGCTATGCACTTTAAAATAAATTTGTATGCCTTTTTCTCCTATTAATCTGCCTTTTGTCAAATGGTTTTTCAGCAAACCTCAGAGGATATAGGAGTTTTCCCTTGATCCTTAAAACATCAAACTTTATCAAGGGTGATTTTAGCTAAAACAAAAAGAGAAAAGGAGACAAAAATCTATCTCTTTACACAGCAGGACTTAACTGAGTAAAAAAAAAAAAAAAGAAAAGAAAAGAAAAGAAAGAAAAAATGTCTACCTCCTTGAAAAACTTTGAAAATTCTGTAGTTCGACAGGGGAGAGTTGAGGAAGTTGGACCCAATATGTTCCATCTTGTGGCTGCCCATGGCCAAGTGCTGCAGGATTGTCCTGATGTCTCTTGCCTCTGAAATGGTACAGCCACAGCCTGAGACATGGAGTGGGTGTCTTGGACATGCTGAGTGGCCTCAGCTTGATTGGAGACTCCAGGTTTGGAGGTGCCTGCACTGGGAACTGGGACACTGGGACATTCTAGTCCCAGCTCTGTTCCAACACATGCAGTAATGAGGCCACCACCACAATCATCATCGCAAATCGTCAGGCGCCGCCGCCGCCGTTAATCGCCGCCACCGCCACCACGCCACCATCGCAAATCCTTAAATCGCCATAGTTAAATATTTGCCGCCATATTTCACGTTATCAATCATAATCCGCCACCGCCGCCGTTTTAATCGCCGCCGCCGTCGTCCGCCACTGCCGCCGATTATCTGGCATACCGCCGCCGTTGTCACTTTCTGCTTAAATCGTCGCCGCCGCCGCCGCCGATAAACCATGGTCGTCATGTAAGATCGCCGCCAGCGATCGCCGTTGTCCGCCGTCACGCGCCACGCTGCCAGTCAGCCTTCATGCCGTTGATCATGCACGCCGCGCAAATCATAAATCGTCATACCGTTGTCGCCTGCCGCCGATCGCCGCCACCGCCGCGTCACCTGCGTGCAAGTCGCAAATCATGCGCCGTCGTCACTGCACCACCATTGATGTGGTTACGTCGCCGCCGCCATCATGATTCCGCCGTCGTCATGCGGTAAATCGCAAATCACCAAGTCGTCGTCAGATCGCCTGCCGCCATGCGCCATTCGCCACTGATCGTCACGTCGGCGATCGTTGCCGCCATCCGCCGCCGGTCAGTGTTCGCCGTCGTCACCATAATCCGCCGCCACCACCAATCTTAAATCGTCGGCCTGCCACCGCCGCTGGTGTCGCCGGTCACCGCCGTTGTCATGCCACTGTCGTTGCCGCCGCCGCCACTTTCACCAAATCCGCCGTTATCCGCCACCGCCACCACTGATCATCGCCATAAAGTCGTCGTCGCCGCAAATCGTCGTCACCATCGTCGCCGCCGCCGCCGCCGTTATCAAATCAAATCGTCGTCGCCGCCATACCACCAGATCACCCATCGCCGCCACCGCCACCATGTCGCCACCACCACCGCCGCCGTTGTCGCCGCGCGTTGCCGTTGCTGCACGCCTGATCGCTAATTCGTCTTTCCTGTTCGTGCCGCCGTTATCCGCCGCCGCCGCCAGCGTCGCCGCCGCTATGCGCCGTCGTCATAAATCCACCATCCACCATCCCCATTATCCATCCACTACCATCCACCATCCATCCATTTTCCATCATCATCAACGTCATTACCACCACCACCATCACCACCATCATCATTGCATCATCCACCATCTTGTCCACCACCACCATCATCAGCACCACCACCGCCATCACCATCCATCACCATCACCACCGCCATCACCATGACTACCACCACCATCATCACCACCATCACCCTTCCTGCCACCATTGGTTTCATCTTGTGGGCCGAGCAATGATCCACATTCCTGAATATTGTTCGTGATCTTGTAAAATGGGTGGTATGATTATTCTCACTCTTTTCCAGGTTAAAATTGAGACCGTTCAGATCTTTTAGTTAACGCTGCTCCCCTCGAACAGGGCCTCTTTAGATTAGCCGTTGTATCATATATTAATGTGCTGTATTAGGCAGGCCCACTTAAATCTCTTTTGTCCCCCAGTTGGTGTTTTCTGCCTCCACTGATACAAAATGGCTCTCCCAGGAAAGGGACACCCTCAAAGTTCAACTTCTTACAGGGACCTTTGCCTCTCTCAGGGGAGCTTGGAGAATGGGGGAATTAACCCTCATTGGACAGAGTGGTAAAAGGGTCTATCTTGTGCTGAAAACAGACACTTATATGACTATATGGGGAATGGGTGCTGTACAACAGGCCAAACTCTTGGATTGATTTTTCTAGAACCAAGGAGTAGAGGAGGGGTACCAACCCTATTCCAGCTGGGACTCCAAATTCCTGTCTGTAGGATGGCCTCTGCCCGAGGTCAGAAAGGAGGAGCACCGTAAGGTTCAGGACCATCTTCTGCACACCGGCTACCAGGACCAGGAGGCTCTTCTATGCTGTGTCCATCCTTATTGTTTAACCAGAAAGGGCATGCCCAAGCCTACAGCAGGGGCTGATGGCACCTACAGGTTAGAAAGAGATGGGGTCCATGAGGGTCCTATGTCCAGGGACTGAAAACAATCCCATGGCCCCAGAGACAAAATTACAGCTCAGGTCACCATGTTCACAACTCTAACGCCAACACAAGGCTCCCTCAATCGCCTGGCTGTAAAATAGGTGAATAGTTGTGGTTGGAGATTAAGTGGCCAAGCATGAGTCCCAGGTAAGGTGATCGACCATCCCAGTTTGCCTGAACAGATGCAAGACTTTGGGTTTTAAAGCCAGGAAAGTCCCAGGCAAGCCAGGCTAAGTTGATCACCCTTGTGGGGACCTAGTTCATTCAAGGGTTCAAGCAACATTGTGAATAATCAAAAGGTTTTAAAATCATATGGCCCTATTGGATGTTTATTTTATTTTATTATTTTATTTTTGGTACAAATTCTCACTCTGTTGCCCAGGCTGTAATGCAGTAATGTGATCATAGCTCACTGCAGCCTCAAACTCCTGGACTCAAGCAATTCCCCAGCCTCAGCCTCCCAAGGTGTGGGGGTTACAAGCTTGAGCTAGTTCCTGGCCAGATGCATGCTGTTAATAGGGTGTCAGATTGTTTGTCAATTAAAATATCTGTGGCTGAGATGGGAGCTGCAGCATTAGCCTGTAGGCAAGCCTTCCAATTTAGCCAATCTCTATGGCCCTTTCCTCAGTTGTCAGTTTGGTTGGTGATGGGCAAGCCAGCAAGACCTTTGGGTTGCAGGGCTTGTATTAGCTAAACTCACTGGAATGGCACGTGGGCCTCGGCACTTGCCATGTTTAGTTGCAACCATGCCACATCAGGAGGGTTTGAACCTCTGGATTGCAAAACTGTGAAAATAGACCAGTTGTAGTAAGGCCAACAATCAACACAAATGGTGTGTAGCTGCCCTTGACGGGCTTTTGTTGTCCAGTGTTGACATATATTATTACGAAGGTGGGGTTGTCTGGTTTAATCGTCTTGGGATATGGTATTAGCTCAGAATGTGATTTTTATTTACTAAGGAGAGTTTTAAAAATCTCTGTTTTTGGTAGTCTACTTGTCTATGGGAAGCGTTCTGGGGAACTAATTAAAATTCCCTAAAGGGAGTTAGAGGGAGAGTCTGGATTAATTATCCATCCTTTACAAAACAAGTATGAAGGAAGGAGTTTTGAGTGGTAGAAATATAAGCTGAAATGGGTCCTGTTCCAGATGGGCAGCTGTCTGACCCATGAGACAATCTATGGTTAGTGGTTCCCAGAACAGTATGTGCCATCTATCAGGCCTTCAGCCCTTATTAGATGGGGCAGGATAAAAAGTCCAAAAAGATGGAGGAGACATTTTTAAGGGGCCTCATTATATAATAAGTACTCAGATACATGGAGGCCTTTAGTGTATACTCCTTTAAACACAGGCAAAGGCAATAGGAAGGCTCTAAAAGTCAGTGTGAGTTGTGAGTTGATCAAGGGGCCTTGAATTAAGAGAGATTAAGACCTGGGGCAAGATAGAGACCCATTTTGGAGTTTATTTTCATTTTGTTTCTGAAAAAAAGAGTCCTTTGAGGCATCTGTTAGGCCTTTCCATTAAACTGGCTACCTGGAGCCTATTGTTTAAATGAAGGTTTAATTGAATATCTTTTAAAGAGCTTAGTCTTGTGTATTATGAGAGGTGAAATGTGTGTCTTGGTCACTATCAGTAATGTGTGAAATTTGGAAGGGGTGGGCCTTCAGGTGAGGCCTTGTATTGCGGCCTTAGTATATATGAAGACTGTGTGACCTTGATTTATATTTCAGCTGTGAGGCAAGAGAGTCCCAGAGTTTTATCCTGTAGGGGCAACTTCTAGGTAATAGCCCAACAGTTTATAAAAATGTGCAGTTGAGGCCGTTTGCTGACCATCTCATGCTGAGATGACCACTTGAAGCTTGGCCAGTCATGCTGGCTCTTGGGTCCCATTAGGCATCCCTTAGGGACATGCTGGCTAAGGGGTGGGGAGCAGCAACGTTCCATTTAATGCCCTCATTTTTATGAGGGTTGGCAGTGCCATCTATACAGTCTACAAACTCTTACTGCTGTTCACTCAGTTAATCCAAGAGACTTCCAGATAGCCAAGGGATCTGAGGTGGGTGATCTTACAAGGGACTGAGGATAGGGGAGGCCACCTTTCTGCAGGTAAAGTAGACCAGAAGGTGCAGACTTGACTCCATATAATATCAATGAGACCTTATTAGCTGTGCCAAGCTGTTTGGGATGCTGCTTTCATGACCCAAAGAATAGTGGGCAGCTGGGCATGGAGTCCCACAGGCTCAGGGTCTCTGAGAGCCTCTATTTTCAGAAGAGCCCAGTATGTGGCCAGCAATTTTTTCTTTAAGGTGTACAGCATGGAACCAAGAAGAGCAGTTTTTTTTGCATCAGAAGCCCCTGGGCAACTCATGGCCAGCATAGGTGGTCCAGACACTCTGGGAGGTTGGAGGAGGCTGCCAAAGTGTCTGCAGGGAAGGAGTCTCCAAGGGTACTAAAAGGAATAGTGGCAGGGATCAAGAGAGCATGAAGTTTGCTGGTGACAGCAGCAAGGTATGCAGCAAAGGAGACAGGTAGGCTGCAACCCCCACCTGAGCAACATCAACAATGAGGCCGGGGTTTCATTTCTTTACTGTGGAGAAACCCAGACAACACCATCCTCCGTCGGGGTTGCTCGAAAGGCACAGACAAGCCAGGATTCTACTCCAAATAATGATAAACACTGTAGAAGTGACGGGCTCCTAGGACAGGCCTCCACCACACACACCAGAATGCCTCACCCCGGGAAGAACGGCTCAAGTAGCCTATCACTCTCCTTGCCCTAGGGTAAGCCCCACTCTGGGCTACTGTTTAGTCTTGGAGTTTAGCCAGTTACCTCTGTTCACTTTGAATGAATGTCGAGGAAATTTGGGTAGGGAGAGACTTGATCATTGACGGAGGCAACAGGGCTGAGCTTGAGCCCTGTGCAAGCTTGAGTTCTGTCCCAAGCCCTCTCAAGGTGGCCTGGAACCAAGTGACTAGCCAAGAGCAGTCCCCAACAAAGCTGCCCATGAGTCAGTGCCATGGCCATGCCCTCCTGCTCACAATGCCAATTGTTTTATAAGATTTAAAAGTTCTTTTGGCAGTGGACACAACACAAAGACTCTGAAATAGATGAAAGGCAGAGCTTTTTGTTACTCACAGTTCCAAAGGAGAGCAGGCTGCCAGGCAGGGCCGTGCAGGGGGTGTGCCCAGGGGTGGTTGTACCGGCACACTGGAGGTTTCAGGGCAGCTTGTGTATGGCAAGTAGGGTGGGCTTAGCTAGGTTTCATGGGGTCCCTGGGAATTGATTTATTTACACAAAATTGCAGTCTCGGGAGGATAGGAGCTGTCCCTAGTTGTCTAACACTTGACCCCAGGCAATTAGGACTGGTGCATAGTGGTCTGGAGAGACTGCCATAGTGGGAGCCCCCAAAGGGAAGTGGTTGAAATGTAGGCTTAACTGCTCAAGAAAGTCAACTAACTGGCCTCTAATCAGGACCTTAAAACCGAGTCAAGACAGTATTTTTTTAAAATTACATTACAACTGGTACAGGTGGCAGAGGCCTCTTCCAGGCCCAGGGAAGCAGCACCTCAGGCTGCCCACCCCTGCACACCAGAGGAGGAGCCCAGGTCTAAGCCGGTCACCAGTCATTGTAATGAGAGTCCCTGTGCCAGTTTTTCGCTCGGGCTTGGGCATGCGACACAGCCCTAGGCAATGACAGAGTTGATTCATTCTATTTCCATTCGCACATTTATTCCACTTGCTTCGAGCACCTACTGTTTACAAGGCACTATTGTGGGCACAGGGAATTCGCAGGGATAGAACAAAGTCCCTTCCTCATGGAGCTTTTGCCCTAGGGAGAGAGCTGCTGCAATGGGCCAGGGTGTTTTAATCACCTTCCACTCACCCTGTTGGTGAGGGAGGGATTCTCATCCCAGAGATAGGGGGATGGCCCCATACACAACAGTGACATGCCAGACAGACAAGATGGACAAGAGTTTATGGGTCACATATGTTCACAGCTTGGGAGAGGAGGATGCAGGGCCACATGGGGGCTATACCTGGGAACGGAGGGAACCAGCAGGTGTTAGGAGAGGCAGGCTTTGCAGTATTAAGAGGATGGGGAGACCCTAGTTCCCATCTGATGATGTGATTGGCTTATTTGAATAATTCTGTGGGCAGGCAGGGAATGGAAATGCAGGGACAAGCAGGAACTGTGCCTGGTCCCCTTGGGAAGGAGGGTGGAGGTGTGCATAGGGGACCTTGCAGTTAGCCCATTCAAGGCCCTCCTGGTTTCACCAGATGTCAAGGCAGCACCTAATATCATTGATATTAGTTTTAGGCCTTATACCCCAGAGGACTGCTTCTGGGATGTGGCTTTTTTATGTCCTTGAAGCTTATTGTGTAAAGATTTGCTTGGAGCTGCAGCAGCCTCTGTGAGAAGATGAGTGAAAAACCATAGAAATGACAGAGAGGCTGACTTGGGCCCTGAACAGGGTTGAGCTACTGAATTACTCAATCCTGGAGGTGCTCTGCCTCCAGCGTTTCCATTAAATGGGATGTGGCACTCAGTTCCTCTCTGGGTTGGGATTCTGTTCCTTCCACTCAGATGTAGCCTGGTCCTGTGCTCATACTGCATAATCCCGTGTGTATCAGTGGCCCTAGCTTCACAGTGCGAAGGAGCACAGAGCAGATGTGGGTTCCTTCTGTGTCTCTGCATGTCTCTGTGCAGGTGTGATGATGTCTGGTGTGCATTCTTTTTTTTGTTTTGTTTTGTTTTTTCTTTTTAGAGACAGGGTCCCGCTCTACTGCCCAGGCTGGAATGCAGTGGCACAATCATGGCTGACTGCAGCCTCAAACTCCTGAGTCCAAGCGATCCTTCCATCTCAGCCTTCCAAGTAGGTAGGACAATGGGTACACACCACCATGCCTGGATAATTCTATTTTTAGTTTTTTGCAGAGACAGGATCTCACTATGTTGCCAAAGCTGGTTTTGAACTCCTGACCTCAAGTGATCTCTCACCTTGGCCTCCCAAAGTGCCAGATTACAGACATGAGCCACTGCGCCTGGCCTGATGTGCATTTTACACAAAAAATACAACAGGCCCCAATGTCTCATTGGAGGGTACTGGGAAGAGGAGTCCACCAGGGGGCTGGCCAGTCCTGGAGAATCAGAGTGTTGGCCTCTTAGGAGGGATGTCATGGGCCACTCTAGCAGCAGGAGAGGTCAGTCAGTGACCCACACTTGGCCAGATCAAAGGAAGCTTTGGAACAGGGGAGTGTCCCCTCTGTTGTCACTGATGACCTGAAGACCCAGGAATAGTCTAAGTGCTGATGACCAAGAGGCCAAGGTGCTGATACCAGTGACCTGGGCCACCATGAGCCACTGCACCTGGAAATAGGGGAGTTCCTACAACGGATGGCAGCCTTTCCCATGGCCAGTGATAACTCTCCTGTGGGCTGGTTGGAGCTTGGGGGCTCTTCCTTACAGCCCATGACCTACATGCAAGGTCTTTTGTGTGAGGAGATCTTTGCCAGGTTTATGGTTGGTGGTTGGAGCCATCTGATGGGCACTTCTGTCCTTCAAGCCTCACCTGCCCTTCTGAGGATTAGGGGATAGATGTGGCCATTTATTGAGCATATATTAAGTGTCAAAGGCGTTTTACTCATGATCTCTAAATCTTACAACCATCCTTATAATCAAAGAAAGTGATGCTCAGAGCAACTTAGTGACTCCTAAGCCCACAGAGCAAGGAAATGGTGGAGCCTGATTTGAACCCAGGTTCGTTCTGGAATGCAGAGTCTCCACTTTCCTCTGGCCACCATTCTGGGTATCCAATGCTTTGAGGAGTTGCCTTGGTGACAGGCTGAGCTGTTACCTCCTTCCTAAGCCTCAGTCCCCTCATCTGTAAATTGGGGTCACAAGAGTTCAGAAGGAGGCATCTGGTGCCCGGCACAGAGCAGCCCTTGACCACAGATGCCAGCCCCTCTGCACGATCCATCTCCTGATCAGACTTTCTGTTTAAAAATCCACCTCCATAGACTGGCGGCAAATGAGAGGATGGAGCTCATGATAGCAGCAGGGAATCAAGCCCGAGGTCTTAGAGAAAGTGATAGATGACCCCATAGTCTCATCTCTTCCATCACAGAGCCCAGGGTGCAGAAAGCCTCTCCCCGTCATAGCTCCCAAGTGCTGAAGCGGGAGGCACACAGGCAGCAGTGTGTGTGGGGTGGGGCTGCCGATGGGCTGCAGGCTTTATGACCTGATGAGAGACCCTGGAATGTAATCTGGGCTTTCATCACTCTGCAGCCAGAGCAGGGCAGGCCACTAGACCTCTAGACCTCTAGAGACCTCTAGACTTCTGTCCGCAGCAGACTGCCAGGCTCAGAGCCCAGGGAGCCCAAGGCAGGACTGATGGGCTGGGGAGTGGGGAGGGGTGTGGCCCTGGCTCCTGCAGCTCTACAGGCTCCAACAGCATTAGATGGGATGCCTGTTCTAATGGCCTCCTGGAGGTGGAGGGAATGCTGTTTAGGGGCAGGAACAACAGAGACCTAAGGAATGGGCCCGTGATGAGCCCTGTGAAGCCTGCCGGCTCTTGGGTCACATGCATGAGCTCTAGTCCACCTCTACCACCTGAAAGCTGTCACACGTTATTTCACGCCCTAAAGCCCAGGCTGCTCACACGGGGAGCAGGCATCCTGGTGGTACCTTCCCATGGGGTTGTTGAGAGGTTAAAAGAGTCTTTCCTATTCTGAGCCCATCCTACATAAGTGGCTAATAAAGGACAGCCTCAGCATTCGTTAACCCCCGGAAGGGCCTACTGTCTCTCCTCTCTCTGCATAAGCTGCTCCAGTTGCATTCCCACCCAGTCTCCACACTTCTAGCCTCCAGAACTGGGAGAAATAAATGTCTGTTGTTTAAACCACCCAACCCCTGGTATTTGGTTATGGCAGCCTGAGCTGACTAAGACACAAGGAGAGCCCACCCCCTCTGATCTCCGCTGTGAGGTGGTGACAACAATGCTAAGAGCTACCATGTTTTCGTGCAGCAGCCCCTGGGCGAAGTCTTGATTAAGATGAGCCCACATCAGCTCTACCAGGGAAGCAATGCTGGCATGCCCACTGTAAGGAAAAGGAAACAGAGGCACAGAGAGATGAAATATAACTTGCCCAGAATCACAACGGTTAGAAAATGGCAGAGTTGGGATTTGCACTTTTGGGCTCCAAAAGTGCAAATCTTTTTTTTTTTTTTTTTTTGGTGAGGTGGGGGAGGGTCTCACTCTGTTGCCCAGGCTGGAGGGCAGTGGTGATCATGGCTCAGTACAGCCTTAACCTCCCTGGGCTTAGGTTATTCTCCCATCTCAGCCTCCAGACTACAGGCACGTGTGACCGTGCCTGGATAATTTCTTTGTATTTTTTTGTAGAGATAAGGTTTTGCTATGTTGCCAAGTCTGACCTTGAACTCCGGGCACAAGCGATCCTCCTGCTTCTGCCCCACAAAGTGCTGGGATTACAGGTGTGAGTGATGGTGTCCAGCCCAGAGTCTAGGGACTTAACTGCAGTGTTCTACTTTGCCCCAAACCAGTTCAGTTGCCTCTGGGTCTCAGTAATTCAAATTTTACAATTATTATTTATATACTCACAGTCTGTGAAATTTATACAACACAAAATTATGTGAACACACTGCCAGTTCCCCTTGCAGGGCCAGCGAGGGACCCGGCCAGCGAGGGCCCAGCTGCCGAGACTGCACAGCTCCACAGCAAACCCTCCCCTGCCTCGGGGAGGCCATCAAACCTTACAAAGAATTGAAGAGTAGATTTATCAAATAATAGGATACATGATGGATTAGAAAATTATTGACCAGATAATGCAAATTTAGAGCCATATATAAAAATTGTGGCCCCTAGGGATAAGTAGGCCTTATCTTGACTGGACTTTCCCTGTGTTACTCATGCTTATTCTTTTTATTATTTTATTCTACTTTGCCCACAGTGCTCTGTGCTTTGGGGTCATTCTGATTCCCTCTGACCGGTCCCCCAAAGGAAGCCTCCTTCATGGCATCTTTTGTTGTCCTTGAAGAAAGTTTTTGGTACAGGAAAGGTTAACCAGAGGTTACTCTGCCTTATAGAGTTAATATGTTGCTCATGAAACTCACAAATTCAAAAACCCAGTTTTTACCTCAGCATTTAATTTTAGCCAACACATTTTAAAATCATATATATGTATATGTATATACATACAGATTTTAAATCTTATATCTTTTACATTTTTAGCAATCATTTTAAGGGCAACTTTATTTCTTAATAATTTCTTAAGAATTAAATTCCCTTATGCCTTTAAAATTATATTTATAAATGTAATAGTTTTTATTTTTCTTTTAAGTATTCCAAATATTTGACTTATTAAAAATCTTCCTGAATATTTAAATAATTCTTATGAATCTAATACACGAAATCTAGAAATATGATGTGTTTTAAGTTCTTTCAGGCCTTCTAATACTGTTTATATATTTAGGACATTTTAATTGAAAATCATAAATCTTAGCTGATGACATATTTTAAACCAGAATAAAAAAGGTGAATTTTTACTCCATTAGGGCCAATTTCTTTTTTTTTGTTGAAGGAATAAGTAACAATTTTATAAATGAAAGATGAATATGAGATTTGTTCAAAATAATTATCTTTCTAGCCAGTCTTTCTGTTTTAACCCTTCTTGGAAATTCTGGCTAGTAGAATGTGACAAAAGTACATGTGTGTCTTTATGGCTTAAAACAAAGCATACTTGAAAAGTGGAATGGGCTTCCTTTTTTACAGAGTTTTTTTGGTTGTTCATATGCAGGCACTTCAAAAGACTATGGAGACAAAGCACCTGACCCATCCTTTCCAAAATATTTTTTAATCATCAGAATTACACTAAAGAGTAGGAAAATTCCAGAGAATCAGCAAAGTTGAATACAAGAGACTAATGTACACAGAGGGCATAGAGTGACCCACTTTTTATTGCTGGGTGTCTTATTTTTTAATCAAAGAGCAAAGTAATTACACAGACACCATTGCATGGCACATCCATAGTTTTCTGCTTAAGGGAGAATGTACTCATTCAGCAGTAGGTTTCAGTGAGATTTCTTTAGGCTTCCACCTTATACATTGCAACAAGATTCACAATCACTATTTCTCCTTAGTGTATTTCTTTATAACTCCAACATATGTCACTTCTCAAAGTATTCATTTCTTGCTATCTAACATACATTATTATTTGGAAGCGTAAAGTTACATTACACGAATATTTTGCATTTTTAAAAATAAGCACTTTTGCCACTTCTGCAACACAGTGCTTCACATAGTGGTGCAATAAAAGCAGAGCACATATTTACCACACTACTTAAGATTAATTTTACCACTACCTTCTGCCAAACCCACATTGCTTTTTCCTCCACACCTCTGGGCAGTGACTGTACTATGATTTCACAGAGAGAATGTTAATATGACTTACGAATAACAGTACCATCAGTAATACTGAAATCAATGAAGATGCCCCAAAATACGAACTTCTCAAGGAATAACTTCTTTTAAATATTTGGGCAACTCTGTTTTCTCTGTTGTATTGTCCACTGAGAAAAAAAAAAATCCTGTTTGATTATGCTCTTACAGAAGTTATAAAAAACCAGATTAGGTATATAACTGGTTGACACTTAAGATACTGTACTGCTTTCTACAACAGAAGAACTTCTGAAAAATGTTCTATAGAACCGTATTCATCAATACCACCTCACTGGTCCATTCCATTCATTGATGGGCAAAGCACTCACGTTTTGACAAAACTTTAAAGCTTCCATAAAAGTTAAATTAGAAAAAAAAATGAATATGAGCCAACCACAGAATGAAGTATGAAAGTATGACATTTTTGTTTCTAAGAGTGAGTCCTTGAAAATATATTTGGTCACTATGCTGCAGGATAATTAAGGAATCAGAGAGACCAAGGGGTTGAGGAGGAATTATTTAATTATTTAGGTGCACCGACCCAGTCAGATTAACATCCAAAGGACTGAGCCCTGAACAAAGAATCAAGCTACCTTTTAAGCATTTTGTGGGGCAGGGGGAGATCTGTGCAGGGGGAAGCACATTACAGAAGCGAGAAACAAAGACAGTTATTCAATTAAGACATGCATTACATTATTTCTTACTTTTCAAGGAACAACATGTTTTATGACTTGAGATGATCTGTCTAGTGACTTTGCAGCTGCACAGCTAGAGAAACAGGGTCTTCACAATGCCTGGGAAAGGGAGAGATAAGGCTCACTAGCCACAGAAGGAAAAACAGGCAGTTTATTTTAAAGGACTGCAGCTCTTTCTCTTCCTCAAGGGGAATTGGGTTTTCTTACATACAACTGAGTTTTTTGCTTACACATTCTTTGATTTCTTTTAATTCCTGTTCCACCTACAGAGATGATTTTAATCACAAGACAGCAGATGAACATGTAAATAACTCCCCAGGATCTGTCTGTGTCCAGAGTCATTTGTGGCGCTGTATGGTTTTCCTTTTCCTTCATTTGAAAAAACAGCAGCACTTGGTTTCATCCATTACTTCTACTTCAGTAGGGGCTGTGATGGGTGCATTTGAACATCCTGCGGTGGGGTCATCTGTGTTCAACTCTCCATTTGTAGAACTTACAACCTCGTTTTGGGATTGTTGCATCTTATCTCTGTGTTGATGTGCTTCCCTGTTTGATGACAGAGTAGGATCATGTTGAACCACACCCACTGGAGTAGGCAACTGTTCACCAATCCAGTCACATTCATAATCAAACATATATCCTTTTCAATCAAACAAGTCAATAAAAACCTCTCCTAAGCAGTCATAGTCTGATTTTTTTTTTTTTTTGAATCTAACCTTCTTACATAACAAAATACGTTGCCATTTCTGGAAAATTTTCACCTAACACTTCTATTGGTGTAGCCCATTTTGTATCTCCAATTTTCTGATACCTCTCTTTTAATGTGTCAGCCTTTAAGCCTTGCCAAGGAAGACTGCCTCTCAGAAAATACGTGAACATGTGACCTAAAGCTTCTAAATCTTCTCTTCTACTTTGTCCTTTTCCTAAATGTGTGTTTACGCTTGTATATCTAGCTGTTCCCATAGGGACCTTATGTTCTCTGTATGGTATGTGTTTCTTTGTCTCTGGATCAATATATTTCTTTGCCAAACCAAAATCTATAATATGAATAACTTGCTGGGCTTTGTTTCCTGGTCGTCCTATTAAGAAGTTCTCAGGTTTTAATCTCTGTATATCAAGTTCTTTGAATGGACATATTCCATGAGAGAAATCAGTTGTAGAGCTATCACGAGAAGTGTTTTAAAAGAAAATGTTCTGTCACACAAGTCAAACAAATATTCCAAACTAGGTCCCAGGAGTTCCAGCACCATAGCATTGTATTTACCACAAGGCCAGAAATAGTAAACTTGAGATATGCAATCTCCAGGTCCTAACCGCTTATAGAATCTGTTTTCCAAATGTAGCTGTGGTGCTTTGATTTCACGGGCTCCAGCTTAATTGCCACATATTTATTTGCGTATAATTTTTTTCCCTCAGAGGCGCGGCCACGAGCAGCGGGGTCGGTCCCGGGCGCAGGCTGAGCCCTTAGCCTGTCCGTAAGCTCCCGAGGGGGCAGCGGCGGCCGCACATCTCACCCGCGGGCGGCCGGACGAGGAAAGCGAACCACGCAGGCAGCTGGCGAGCGAGATAGAGGGAAAGGAGCGAGACAGGGAGGTAACGCAGCGCGGCTCGGATTCAGTCCCTACACGGCCGCCGGTGCTTCCTACCGCCGTCGCAGGCCGGAGAGTCGCCGCCCAAGTCGCTGCGGTCGCCACAGATGCAGCCGGGAATGAATGCAAAGGGCGCCTCGCTTATCCAGAGATCAAGCATTCCATTGCCTCGGGCATCTGGATCGACGCCGGACCCGGAAGTGAATATATGGAAAAAAAATTTAAAAGGCACTACGGGGCCGGGCGAGGTGGCTCACACCTGTAATCCCAACACTTTGGGAGGCCGAGGAGGGCGGATCATGAGGTCAGGAAATCGACCATCCTGGCTAACACGGTGAAACCCTGTCTCCACGGAAAATACAAAAAACTAGCCGGCCGTGGTGGTGGGCACCTGTAGTCCCAGCTACTCAGGAGGCTGAGGCAGGAGAATGGCGTGAACCCGGGAGGCAGAGGTTGCAGTGAGCCGAGATCGCGCCACTGCACTCCAGCCTGGGCGAGAGAGCGAGACTCCGTATCAAAAAAAAAAAAAAAAAAAGAAAGAAAAGCCACTAGGATCAATTTCTTTTAAACGTGACGACACCTAGAATTTGTGAATTATGTGCGAACTTACATGAAGAATTAGTATTATTTGGGGTTTGGCTAGTTCTCAAATAATTCTGTACTTTATTCTAAACCTTCCTGGGCCATGGTGACTCAGAGACAGGGAGGAGAGGGATAGGCAATGCAGAGGGGAAGCGGGTGGTGGTGACCCTGGGGGACTGGCAGCCCTCGGTCAAGCGGGCGGTCAGGGCACAGGCTGGGCACAGAGCAAGACATCCAGGGCTTATTGAAGGCTACTGGCCAGAGCCTGCTTCGCTCGCTGCTTTTTAAAGGACTGTAATAGAAACAGGTTGCCTTAAGCCAGGCTGGTAGGGGGTTTCATTACACCTGCCTTGTAGGGATTCTGGGATCCATTATGAGGAAACACTACAATGTGTACACTACACTACCATCACATGGAAAGATGTTCAGATACACTCTATAAATATATACATATGAAAGGGAGTGAGTCCTTTTTGCTTTGCATGTGTGCAGTAGATGCTTAAACGGAAAGTTCAGGGGAGGCAGCCAGAGATAATGACGCCACGTTTCAGGAAGTGTCAAGGGAGGAGGGCCAAGTACAATCTATTAGAAGCTGAGGACCGGGTTCTCGACTTGACCATCTGAAAGCACAGAGGGTGTTACCGCGCAGGTGCACAGCTGTGCCGAACGAAATTGTTCTATAACAGAGACTGGAGCCCCTGCCGAGAGCGGAGCCGTCTCCATGTGCTGGATCACAGCCCCGTGACGTCAGGTGTGTCACGCGCTTGCTGGTTGATGAGGCCCACATAGGGAGATTGGAGATGACCGCGGAGCAGCTCTGCTTTAGGATACACTTATAAGGGAGATTTTGGCAGAACTGGGCGGGCGGCTGTCATGGGAACCCCCAAATCCACTGTGCTTCTGACTTTCCTCAACATTAGCGTCTCCTTTCCTGTCAAATATCCCGAGAGGGCTTTGCGATTAATTGTGTTTTTCTTCTGGGGCAACCACCTGCAAAATCTCCATGGAGGGACTGGGGAAAACGCTTCGCAGGGCTCCTCAAAGCTCACTCTCATTAAGGGAGGGAAGGCTGAGAGGTGGGCCTCAGAAAGAACTTTTTGGGAGCCAGGATCCATCCCGAGGGGAGGGAGAGGGCTGCGGCTGGTCTACTTCATCTGAAGTAAAGGCGTTAAGGAGCTTGCTTGAAGAGTTTAACTGGGACCCGCGCAGCTTGAGGGACATAGGGATTGGCCTCAGATCCAAGCTTGGACAAGCCAGAGAACGAACAACAGGCTATTCATGGCGGCCAGCTCTCACGTTGGAGCCCAAGTGGATCATGGGAAAGAAGAACCAAAATGTTCACATCAAGGAGAGGCCAGGTAAGAGAGTGAGGTGGCCCGAGGTGGTGGCAGCTCCTGTGGAAAGGGACCATCTGAGGGGCTGGAGGTGAGGCTGGCTGCCCAGGGGCTGAGGGAGTAAGCGACCAAGCTGATCAGAGTGCCTGCGCCCTCCTCAGTGTCTGCACCCAAAGGTCGCAGTGCAGCACCTGGAGGGCAAGTGTGGTGGGATGAGGGTGGGGGAGAATCTCCACAGAAGTCAGAACACCTGTGTGAGAAAGAGGCCACCTCCACCTCTGCCAGGGCTAGACCACACCACAGACCCCACCAAGTGAAACCGTGCCTACCGCCCTTCCCTCCTCCCTTTCCTGTTTCCACACTGGGAGGGTTAGAATTCCTTTGACCAGAAGGCCTGAAGAAGAGTGATGCAGCCTACCACGCCGGCCCTTGGTTGCAGCAGGCTGGAGCGGGGGTTGGGGACTGGCAGAAGAAGAGAAGGAGACAACATTGGTTCCAGTTTTTATCACCCAAGAATTACTAGACCACCTGCCCATGCTTTCATCCAGAACAGTAACTGATCCAAACAATAAAGAGTTGGTGGGAAATTCACATGCAGCTGCTTCTGATGGCCCGTGTCATCAATGCATGGTATAGTCTGTTGGGAAAATGGGAAAG
The DNA here is from genome assembly GCF_008728515.1 of Papio anubis. NCBI lineage: Eukaryota > Metazoa > Chordata > Mammalia > Primates > Cercopithecidae > Papio > Papio anubis. Next base: position 88,330,618 of record NC_044989.1, read on the forward strand.
TAACTTTCCTTCTCCTCTCCCACCCCCTTAAATGCCAAGCAGAGCCCTCCTTCCAGCCCTGGGAGAAATCTCGGCTCTCTCCTCATGGCAGCAGTGTCCAAGAGAAAGATGACCTGAGCCACAGCGGCTGCATACTTAAGTTTACATGCTCTAGTGGCTCATTAGGAAAATAGAACAGGTAGAATAAACTTGAATAAGTATTTTATTTAACCCCAAGATATCTAAGACATTATCATTTAAACATATACATTAATAGAAGAATTTTTTAGACATGTTACATTCTTTCTTTCTGTGCCAATTCTTTGGCATTCAGTGTATATTTTACACTCATAGCACATCTCTATGTGAAATGAGATCAGCCTCATTTCGAGGGCTCAGTAGCCACACGTGGCTCTCAGGTATTAAGAAATGTTTTTGTTTTTCAGGTCTTAGAAAATCCAGTGCAGTCTGAAACCAAAGCTGCAATCTTCCAATCCAAACATCCCCCTCCCCAACCCAGGCTTAGAAACCTTCGTAGAAATGGCAGCCAATGGAGGGCTTTTCCCTCGTTCTCACTTTACCTTTCCTTCTATTTAATAACTGTTCTTTTGGCCCCACCGTCTCTCTCCACCCCTTCTCCTCCGCCCAGGGCCAGTGAGCAGGGGAAAAGGCTGAACCCTGGGCCTCTGGGGCTCTTGGAGTTCTCTCTGCCAGTTTGTGCCCTGAGCAGTCACATTCTCTCATGCCGTGGTGCTTTTGTGATGGGGACCCCATCCATGGTTCCTTGATGGGACTCTCCCTTTGCTGGCTCTTTGCACTCAGCTCTGGCCTGCTGGCTATCCACACACCCAGGATTCCCCTGGTGGGGGGACTCACCTTGCCTGTCCAGGCCTTCCAGGCCCTTGGAGATGCCAGTTTGTGCAACTGACCCTGCTGCCCATGCTTGGCTTAATTTTTTTTTGTATTTTTAGTAGAGACAGGGTTTCACCATGTTGGCCAGGCTGGTCTCAAACTCCTGACCTCAAGTTATCTGCCAGCCTCAGCCTCCCAAAGTTCTGGGATTACAAGCGTGAGCCACTGTGCCTGGCTTCAATGTTATTTCTATAAACAAATGAGCATTCCTGATGTATTTATATCAGCCCACTTCTTGTCCCCGCTTTTTGCCTTTAAAAAACTGCTTGTAACAAAGACCCAATGAAGCTCATTTCCAAGCTTACTTGGGTCTGAGTCTTCCAGGCAACTGTCCTCACTTTGGCTCAAGTAAACTCTTTATATTTTCTGCCTCAAACTCTTCCTTTTAAGCCAACATGTACTAGTGCTGGGCCCAGAGCCAGAGGTGGCCTGGAATCAAGCTGGGCCCTTCCTCAGCTGGCCAGCCTTCCCTACAGCCTAGATAGCCTTGGCTGTGCATGGTGCATGGCCCTGAAGGGCCACCAAAGCTGGACCGAGTCCTGGCGGTGGCAGGCCAGTCTCTTCCTCTTTGTACAGATGGGAAGCTAGAGTGAAAGGAACTAATCCCCCATAGTGCAGGCCGAGGAGAAAAGGAAAGAAGCAGAGAACACCCCTTTTCCCCTGAGATGTAGACCATGGGTTGGGGGTAAGGACTGGGAGGGCTTAAGAGCCAGCCATGTCATCCATCCCTGTAGCCTGGCTATGGCCTTTGCAAGTCCCCATTCCTGTCAACAGTGTGAGTAGAGCACTCAGAGCTGAGATTGGTGGGGTCAGGGGAGGATGCTGGGCATAGGGAAGGGCAAAGATGATAAAAACATCCAAGAACCAAACCTCTGCTCATGGAATCTCATAGTCTTGTGGGGGAGACCAGCACTGCATGAGTGGGTAACGCAGCACAGCACAACATGCACCCCAGGTGCAAAGGTGCCCAAGGAGGCAATGATTAACTGCATGGAAGGGCTGGGGGTTTGAGAAAGACTTTGAGATAAAAAGATAACAAGAGTTTTTCATGTAGATGAGAAGAGACAAGAAGAGGGCTTCATGTTCCTAAGGAGAGGGAATAGAATGTCCACTGCGTGCATGGATGCAGCAGCAGCGCTGAGCTGGCCACAGCTGCTGTGCTGACACTGAACCATCAGGGCTGGGTGATGCGGGTAGCAGGAGATGCAGCTGGACATACGGCAAGGTCATACCTGCAATTAAGGCCTGGGAGGTCACTTTCCAAAAGGTTTGTACTTCATCCTGAGGGCAGGGAAGGATTTGGGGCCAGAGATGGACTGAATCTGACCATGGCTGAGAGACTGGCCCAAATCCTTGGAGATGCTGCCTGACTCTGGGATGCAGGTTCTGCAATACCCAGTGGTGAGGGCGTGGGCAGGGCCTGGGAGGTAGGAGGAAGAAGACCAATTCCAGGTCCATTCTGGACGTAGAGTCTCTGAATCAGGCCTGAGGGAGGACCAGGCTTTGGAGGGACGACTCTGGTGAACATTTGGAGGAAGTGGAAGGTGGGAAAGCTCACTTCTACCAGGCTGCAGTGCATTCAGCTGCATGTATTGTGAGCTGAGCACAGTGGGGAATGGATTTTGTCATCTTGGACTTCTTACGAAGTTCAAAGAGGTGGCTGGTGTTGGTCGAACAGCTGCCAGCATCTGGGCTTCTATTTTTGCCATCTCTTTGGCTGTGAAGTCCTTGTCCCAGGCAGGAAGAGGAGGTGGCAGTGTAGTGGATGTGGTGGCACCCTGTCCAGGTCACCTGTTCAAGCCAAGCCATTCCCTACAGCTGCTGGGGAGAGCAGCTGCTACAGATGCCTTCACCCCTGCCTGGGAACTACTGGCTAAAGTGAGAGACGAAAGCTCTGCCCACTTGACTCAAGGCAGGGCAGCTGCAGGGCCAACCAGCTCCAGAGCTCCCTGCAGTGTCAGCCACAGCCTCACTTGCAACCTCATTGCCAGCCAACTTTTCCCACTGCCCCATCTTGCCTCCCTCATCTGTCCCAGGTGCATCTCCCAAAAGCCTCCCCAGTAAACGCATGCACAGGGCTCTCCGTCTCAGAGTCTGTCCCCGGAAAGTCAGTCTAAGACAGCAGTTGTATCTGACCACGGTATCAGGAAAGCAACCCCAGCCCTGGAGCATTCCTTGGCTTCTCTCTCAGTGGCCAGTATTGAGCCCTGGCTGCAAGGGAGGCCAGGCACAGTACAATCTCAAGAGTGTGCTAACAAAGGAGAAGGCAGGAATAGGTGTCAGGGGCACTGACTGTCACAGAAGTTTCAGACACTTAAAACCGCACATTTAATTTATCAAATCCCAGAGAATGAGAAAGTGAGAAGACAGAATGCCCCGGGACAGTTAATGTTCCTGGGATGATGTTTTGCATGTTCTGATGAACTGGGTCTGTCCTTTGAAAACTTCTTATGGCTCAGGGCTGAGATGAGGAAGAAAAGGTGGGGGAATACAGAGGCTGACATTTAAGAAGCCTTGATCTAAGTGTTGACTGCAATGTGTTCTGGATGTGAAATTTGCGCTGTTTCCTCATCTGTCAGATGAGGACGTGATGCTTCTGAGAAGTGGCTGTGACCCAGCAAGGGACGAGGCCTTGTCATTGTGCTGAGCAGGGCTGAGGATGGCCAGGCAGGAATGAGGCTGGGAGGAGAGGACTGGGGAGCAGGGTGGAGTTCCTCAGGGGCTGTGTCAGGCGAGGCAGGGCAGGGAGGAGACAAGCCAGAGATTCTCCACCTGGCTAGAATCTCCCACAGGTGTGACCCAAGGCACAGAAACTGGGGTGGAATGAGGGTGGACTCTGGTCAGTGGGATGCAGTAAAGTGGGTTGGAACCAGTGAGCTGGATGTATGGCCCTTCAGGGAATAGAGATCCTAGATGTGGACTCAGAAATCAGTGCGTTTCCTGGACTCTGCTGGCAGGTAAGTTAGAACAGAAGAGGCATCTACGTGGGGCCTTGACTCACCCCAGATATTTTGCCACTAATTCCAACATTCCTTCTCTGAGAACACAAACATACATGGAGATAGAGGGGTTTATCTATTAATCCCATTTTACTCCTATACACAGAGTCCTGGGCCACTGAATCAGTAAAAGTTCATGGTGATTAAGCTTCTACACAGGGGTGGTCCAGCATCACCATGGAAACATCACACCCTTCTCCCAGCCCAGGAAATGATGGAGGGTGACGGGTAGGCACAGTGCCAGGAATCAGGCTCGGACAGAGGCTCGTGCAACACTGGAGATGACTGATGGAGGGCGAGAGAGGCTCTGGAGCAAGGGAGCTCATCACCTGCTGGTGTCCCAAGGAGGACCAGATCTAACTGAGTGAATCTAGCGGCACAAATCGGGATCTGAGCTCTGAAGATTTGGGGGAGGAACTGGTAATGCTCCCTCACAGTCCCTCCCTTTGAACAGGAGCTCCCTTTGAACTTTGACTCTCAAGTCCAGCATCTAGTTATTACTGAGATGTGCTTCCCTGCACCTGGCTGTGAAGCAGGCTCGCCTCCACCCTGGCCCTGGGCCTACGTCCCACACTGACCTCCTGCCCGAGGCCCACTCTCCTTTGCCCACCTCCAGAAAACCCATGCTCTGACCGCCCCTACAGCTCCACTTGCTGGCCCAGAACTCTGCTCTGAGCGGCTCATCAGCTCCTTGTGAATGTTCAGACCTCCTCCAGCTCTTCCTGGCTCACACTGAGCCTCTGACGTTTCTTCAAAAGCCTCACAAGCTCAGTGGTCCCCAGCATCCTCTTCTTACCCTGCTCTCTGAGCCTGATGCCTGTGGCCCCCGACTCCTCCTGCCTCCCTTGCCAGCCATGTGCAAAGCCACCCCAAAGGCTACTGATTTCCCTGCCTAGCTCATGGGACATGCATTTCTCCTTTGTCTCAGCCACTGGCATCCCAGGCCAGGACTCCTCATGGCCTCACTTTTCCACTTCTGCCTGCCCTGCCCTGCGAATCTGCTCTGTGATTTAGGCAGGGCAGGCAGAAGTGGACAAGTGAGGACAATTCTCCCTCATGGGGAGAACACGACATGTTGCCCCACATTGAAGCTATGTGATGGCTCTGCTCTTTTCTCAGGGTAGGGCCGTCACCTTCAATACCTTTCAGGCCCTGCCAACAATCCCAGCCCCATTCTGCCCCACTGTCCACTTATAGGCTACTCATTCAGTCAGTCAGTAAACAAATATTTTTTATGCATCTGCTTTCCTTCAAGAACAACTGTGGGTATAACAGTGAAGAAAATACTCAAACATTCCTGCCCTCATGGAGCTTACATTTGAGAGATAAGAAGCAGATAGCAGCAAGATAGATGAGTAACACATACATGGGTTAGATGGAGGTAAATGCCCGGGAGAAAATGAAGCAGGGAAGGGGAAAGTGGAATACCAAGGTCTCAGGGGAGGGGACATCAGGGAAGGCCCTGTCAAGAGGACAGAAGGAGGCAGGAGCCACCAGACTGTTACCCCTGCCAAGGTCCCACATGATTGCATGTCTGTGTGCTCACGGGCAGCCAGGAGGGTGGTCTAGCTGGGGCAGCTGACCATGGGTGAACAGCAGGGGGCCTTGCTGGGGACAGGCTGGGTCATGGAGGGCCCCAGGGGTCATTGCTAGGCTTGCAAATTTAGGAAGTTAAACTCACCTGATGAGGAAGAAAGGGAGGCAGACAGGCTGGAAGGCAGCTCTAATATCTTGTGGCCACCCCAGAGGGTCACAGTGCTCCCTGGAACCCAAAACTTACTCTGAAGACAGCACCCCACCATGAACCCCTTCCTCCTGCCATGGCCACATGAGACTGCAAGAGCCGCCAGGCTGACATGGGGCCTTCTGGCCACAGTGACTGATCCAGGGATGGGAGCAGATGTAGTCTTGGTGTTGGAGTCCTTCCTTGGAAGTTTTCAAGGTAGGATTCAGGAAAGTCAGGCCACTCTGATACGGTTTGGCTCTGTGTCCCCACCCAAATCTCATCCTGTAGCTCCCATAATTCCCACGTGTTGTGGGAGGGACCCAGTGGGAGATGATTGAATCATGGAGGTGGGTCTTTCCCATGCTGTTCTTGTGATAGTGAATGGGCCTCATGAGATCTGATGGTTTTAAAAATGAGAGTGTCTCTGCACAAGCTCTCTTTTTGCCTGCTGCCATCCATGTAAGATGTGTCTTGCTCTTCCTTGCCTTCTGCCATGATTGTGGGGCCTCCCCAGCCATGTGGAACTGTGAGTCCAATAAACTTCTTGCTTTTGTAAATTGCTCAGTCTCGGGTATGTCTTTATTGGCAGCGTGAAAATGGACTAATATACACTTCAAAGGAGGAATGTGTCGCTGTGAGCTCTCTGCCATGTGAGGGTGCCATCCCACAAGGGAAGGAGAGGAGAGCTGGCTGGTAAATGGCAGGCTCGAGAGGCCCCAGGGGACCTGAAGCCTGGGGGTCCTGCTCTCTCTACCCTGTGGCTGGACCATCTCGCCTGTGGTCCTGCAACCAGTACATTACCCCTCTAGGGTTCTGTTATTGACACAAAGGACACTAGAATAGTTCAGTCATACTGAGGGATGTGGGCCCCATTCCAAAGGCAGTAGGAGCCATTGACAGATTTTCAGTAGGAGAGAAACACCTGTTCCAATTTGTGTTTTGGAAAAAAAAATTCTGCAGACAATGTGGGGGTGTCTAAGAGAGAGGAACACTGGGGTGGGAACGATAGAAGGTAAAAGATCCCTGAATGTGGGTGCACATGTTTACAGGGACAAGCATCCCTCTCCCCTGCCCCCATGGCTCCTTCTACTTGAGGTCTCAGGGTCTATACAGCACAAGCAGTTAGGCCTCCTGCATTAAACATCCTCCAGCCAAGACTGCTGCCAGCTCACTCACCAAGGCTCCCGTGTTAATGTAGTAGTTTCTCAGGTCCTGGGCCTCAGACACAATCGTGGCATGTACTTGTAGGACGGCAGCACTCATGTACAGAACCAGTGGTCCCATGGTACAGGCTGTCCTGGGAATGCAGAGCAGAGCCACGCATGGCCACATCACTCAGGTGAGCACTTTCCTTTTTGGCTACATAGCTGTAAAGAATGAGCAAACGAGGCAGACCAGCCCCACAGACTCCTGCTTTTTTGTTTGCAGTGTGATTTGGTTTGGCTCTGTGTCCCCACCCAAATCTCACCTCAAATTGTAATCCCCACGTGTTGAGGGAGGGACCTGGTGGGAGATGATTGGATCACAGGGGCAGTTTCCCCATATTGTTCTCGTGATAATGAGGGAGTTCTCATAGGATCTGATTGTTTAAAAGTGTGATACTTCCTCATTCTCTTTCACTGCCATGTAAGGATGCCTTGTTTCCCCTTCACCTTCCACCATGATTGGAAGTCTCCTGAGACCTCCCCAGCCATGCAGAACTGTGAGCCAATTAAACCTCTTTTCTTTATAAATTACCCAGTCTCAGATACTTCTTTATAGCAGTGTGAGAACAGACTAATACAGAAAATTGGTGCTTAAGTCAGGCACTACTATAAAGATACCTGAAAAGTGGAAGTGACTTTGGAACTGGGTAATGGACAGAGTTTGGAACAGTTTGGAGTACTCAGAAGAAGACAGGAAGATGTGGGAAAGTTTGGAACTACCTAGAGACTTGTTGAATGATTTTGACCAAAATGCTGATAGTGATATGGACAATGAAATCCAGGCTGAGGTAGTCTCAGATGAAGATGAGGAAATTTTTGGGAACTGGAATAAAGGTCACTCTTGCTACGCTTTAGCAAAGAGACTGTTGGCATTTCACCCCTGCCCTAGAGATCTGTGGCACTTTGAACTTAAGGGAGATGATTTGGGGGTATCTGGCAAAAGAAATTTCAAAGCAGTAGAGCATTCAAGACGTGACCCGACTTTTCCTGAAAGTGTACAATCATATGCATTCACAAAGAGATGGTCCAAAATTGGAACTTATGTTCAAAAGGGAAGCAGAACATAAAAGTTTGGAAAATTTGCAGCCTGACCGTGTGGTAGAAAAGACAAACACATTTTCTGGGGAGAAATTCAAGCTGTCAGCTGCAGAAATTTGCACTAGTAACGAGAGGCCCCAAGACAATGGGGAAGATATCTCCAGGGCATTTCAGAGATCGTGACAGTATCGCCTCCCATCACAGGCTCAGAGATCTAGGAGAGAAAAATGGTTTTGTGGACCAGGCTCAGAGCCTTGTTGCTCCGTGCAGTCTGGGGACACAGCACCCTGTATCCCAGCTGCTCCAGCTCCAGCAGTGGAGGCCAACGTACAGCTCAGGCCATTGCTTCAGAGGGTGTAAGCCCCAAGCCTTGGCAGCTTACACAGTGTTGGGCCTACAGGCATGCAAAAGGCAAGAATTGAGGTTTAGGGACATCTGCCAAGATTTCAAAGGATGTATGGAGATGCTTGGATGTCCAGGCAGAAGACTGCTGCAGGGGTGGAACCCTTATGAAGAACCTCTACTAGGGAAATGCAGAAGGAAAATGTGGGGTCGGAGCACCCACACAGAGTCCCCACTGCGGCACTACCTAGTAGAGCTGTGAGGAGAGGGCCACCATCCTTTAGACCCCAGAATGGTAGGTCTACTGACAGCTTGCACCAGGCACCTGGAAAAGCCATAGGCACTCAATGCCAGTTTGTGAAAGCAGCTGCAGGGGCTCTACTCTGCAGAGCCACAGGGGTGGAACTGCCCAAAGCCTTGGGTGCCTACTCTTTGCAACAATGTGACTTTAATATGAGACATGAAGTCGAAGGAGATTTTGGAGTGTTGACATTTAATGGCTGCCCTGCTGGGTTTTAGACTTGCATGGGGCCTATAGCCCCTTTGTTTTGACCAATTTCTTCCATTTGGAATGGGAGCATTTACCCAATGCCTGTACCCTCATTGTGTCTTGGAAGTAACTAACTTGCTTTTGATTTTACAGGCTCATAGGCAGAAGAGACTTCCCTTGTCTCAGATGAGACTTTAGACTTGGACTTTTGGGTTAATGCTAGAATAAGTTAAAACTTTGGGGAGACCGTTGGGAAGGCATGACTGTGTTTTTAAATGTGAGAAGGACATGAGATTTGGGAGGGACTGGGGTTGTAATGATATGGTTTGGCCCTTTGTCCCCACCCAAATCTCATCTCCAATTGTAATCCACATGTTTCAAGAGAGGGACCTGGTAGGAGGTGATTAGATCATGGGGGCAATTTCCCCTATGTTGTTCTCATGATAGTGAACGAGTTCTCTGATTGTTTAAAAGTATGGCACTTTCACCTCCCACCTCTCCTGTTGCCATGTAAGGTGTGCCTTGCTTCCCCTTCACCTTCCACCATGATTGTAAGTTTCCTGAGGCCTCCCTAACCATGAGGAACTATGAGTCAATTAAACCTCTTTTATTTATAATTTACCCAGTCTCAGGTTCTTTATAGCAGGGTGAGAATAGACTAATACACAGTATTTTAAACATAATGTCTATGTTGTAAGCAATGGCAGATCAATAAAGATCAGTATGTTTCAGTTATCCAAAGTCAATCTTGGTCTGACATATTAAATGAAAAATTCCAGAAATTAAAAATTAAATGTGTGCCTTTCTGAGTATCATGATGAAATCTTGCACTGTCCCACCCTGTGCCACCTGGAAGGTGAATCATCCCTTTGTTCAGCATATCTACACTGTCTGTGCCACCCATGTTAGTCACTTTGTCCCTCTCTGGGCTATCAGATTGACTGCGGTGGTACTGTAAATAAAAATAAGTAAAAAAATAAATCAGTAAAAATAAATAAATAAATATGTAAATAATAAGTAAAAATCCTTATTTGCTTTATAATGGCCCCAAATTGCAAGAGTAGTGATGCTGGCAATTTAGATATGCCAAAGAGAAGTCATAGGGTGCTTTCTTTAAGTGAAAAGGTGAAAGCTTTCATCATAATAAGGAAAGAAAAATATATGCTGAGGTTGTTAAGATCTATAGTAAGAATGAATTGTCTGTCTGTGAAATTGTGAAGAAGAAAAAAGAAGTGCATGCATAGCATCATTGGCGTTCAATACTATCTGAAGATTCAGGCATCCCCTGGGGGGTCTTGGGACTTATCCTCCAGAGATGGGGGGAATCACTGTATACTATCTTAGGTATGCTGAGGAATTGTTAACTTTTTATACATGTGATAATGTGAGAAAGCTTGTGGGTTTTTTTGGAAACATACTGAAGTGTGTGGAAAAGAATGACATGATGTATGGAGTTTGCCTTAAAATTCCTTAGTGGGGACAAAGGCTAGATGAAACAAATGTGGTAAGATCTTGATAAATGCTGGAATCTTGGTTATGGCTACATGAGGGCTTACAATACAATATTTTGTACTTTTAAATGTCTTTAATTGTTCAATATGGAACACTTCTAAATGATTTTTTGAGATGACGAAACAACATAAAAATTAATGACGTAATATTAAATGAAAGCATCTACATACAAAACTATTTGTAGAGTGTTTTGTATATATTTATATATATATATGTATTTGCATAAAATTTATGTGGGATATGGAAGAAATAACTTGTCACAGGGATTGTGATAGGGCCTTGAGAATGGAGTGATTTGTTTCCTGCTAGCCTTTTCTTCAATATTGCTCCAAGGATTTTACCAGGAACAAAATTTAGGGGAAACACATGAGAATATGCTTGATCACAGGGCATTGTGTATTCTCCTAACAGAGAAGGCAGTGAAGGGGAATACAAGGAATGATTTACTCTTGCAGAGAAATTTTGGCCTGGTAGTAAACATACTAAGATAAAAAGTCTTGGTTCAATAAGAGCCTAGCCCAAGATACCTCCCTGCCCGGAAAGGCCAGTTGTCCTCACCCAACCCAGGACATCCAACCAGGAGGAGCCATGCTGCTGGTTCTTACCAGAACTCCCCAGGATTCAAATCTTTTGTAAAATCCAAATGAGGAAGACAACAGGAACATCAGGGAGATGAGAAATGTGGTGAGTGAGACATACATCACCCATCCTTGCAACAATGGGTTTGCTACTCGGGTGGTGGCTACCAGGAGCCAGACCTAGAACCCAAATATCTGGAAGATAAAAGCATTAAAGGAGGGGCTTCATTAGCTAGTGTGGAGCATGTTTCCCTTTGCAGGGCATCTCTTTTCTGTCTCTAGTTAAAAGCTCAGGTGAAGTTAGGAGGGAACCAAGCAGGAAATGGGGAAGGAAGGCTGGCTCCTCTGAGTCATGGTTAAGTCAGATCCGGTTGTTAGGAAATTCAAGGGGTTAATGCAGAGGTTGCAAACAGAGGGACTCTCGACTAACTCTGGCCTGTGAATGTGTCTTCTTGGCTCAAGCAGTTTTGGCATATACACTTTTAAACAATTCTGAATAAGTTGCCAACATTTAAAACAGGATATTTCACATGAAAAATCCAGATTTGGGTCATTTCCATAGAAATCCGTGGGTCCTGGCCACAGTGTACCCATTTCTCAGGTCAGAGTAGGCTGGAATGAGTTGTGACTGTCTCTTTAAAAAGGACCTGGAGTCCTCAGTGGACCACATCCCCTCACCCAGTTAACCTCACAGCACACTGTGACACGTTCCCTGTTGCTCACTGACAACGTGGAATTGTTTACTAATGAGATAGAGCTTATTTTTGCATATTTGTTAGCAATTAATATTTCCTCCTCTGTAAAGTCTTTTTAATATTTTTATCAGTTAAGTATTTTAAAATAGATTTTTCTTTTTCTTATTGATTCATAGGAATTCTTGATAACAGTGCAAATTTCGTGGGCTGTCATAAACATTGCAAATATATTCTGCTAGCACTTACATACTTTATGGCTTCCTTTGGTTAACTAAGCCTATAATTTTAATGCAGTTGAATATGTCAATCTTTTCCTTTATTGACTATGTTTTTTATAAAGTTTAAGAAATTCTTCTCTATTTTGAGTCATGAAGATATTGTTGCATTCCAGATTTTCCTCCCGACATAATTTTCTTTTTTCCTGGAGTGCTCCCTTTAGTAATCTCTTTAGTGAAGGTCAGTGGGTAGTAGTCAGTTTGATTTATTAGAAAACGTCCTGAAATTTCCCCTGACAATTATTTTCTCTCTGCACTTCCGAGATGTATTTCCGCCGTGCTGTATATGTTCCGTACGCTTCTGTTGTGTTTTGGCTTCCACGGTTGCTGCCGAAAGGTCAGCTGTCAGTTGAACTCTTGCTTTGTAGGAATCTGTCTTCCTTATTTGGCTGTATTTAGTCTTTACTCTGTCATTGGCATTCTGCAGTTTGTGAAACAGTGATACCATATGTTGAGATGTGGATTTTTTTTATTATTACTCCTGGTTGGTATTCATTCTATATTCAATATCTGAAAATTCCATTCACTTGGCCTTAACAGCTTGATTCTGCAGTTTGTGGCTTCCATTAACTTCTATTCTTGTTCACTTGTTTCCTCTTATGTTTAGTGAATTTTGTTTGGAAGCTCATGTCTGTGGGGGTAACTCAGTTCTGAATGATGTATTAGAAACTTTCTAGACCAAACCACTTCACTCACTTTTTTTTTTTTTTTCTTGAGAGAGTCTCTCTCTGTCACTCAGGCTGGAATGCAGAGGTTCAATCATAGCTCACTACAGCCTCCAACTCCTGAGATCAAATGATCCTCCCACCTCAGCCTCCTAAGTAGCTAGGACTACAGGCACACACTACAACACCTGGCCAATTTTTATTTTATTTTTTGTAGAAACAGGGTCTTGCTGTGTTGCCCAGGTTGGGTTAAACTCCCAGCCTCAAGCAATCTTCCTGCCTTGGCCTCCCAAAGTGCTGAGATTACAGGCATGAGCCAATGTGCCCTGCCTTCACTCTTTTCTGCGTAGCTCAGTCAAAAGATATACAACTTCAGTTCTGCTTTCCAAACTATGTCCCTGGCTTTCTGGGACCAGCAGTTCTTATCTTACAACTGGCCAATACATAGACATAGATATGTCACCCTTTCTCTTCTGAGGCTTCCACTTGCTGTTGTCTGGCTGTTGTCTTTGAATTTATGGAGTATTCATGGTCTCTTAAGGAGAAAAAAGAAAAGGGAGATGAGAAGCCAGAATAGAATAGAAAGTTGACCACGCGGCAGAGACGCCTCAGCAAGGAATACAATCACAGCTTTACAGGGCTGGAAAACAGCTCCAGCAGCGTGGTCGCCTCTTAAAGCACCAGTTCTGGGAGCAAATTCCCGTTTAACAATCAATATCCAATCAATATCCAAGGGAATTTTGGAAGTCTTAGGCTGGTCTGAGACTGCCAAAGAATGAGTCAAGGCCGGCTTGTCCTAGGGAGGGGGCAGGAGGGAAGGGAGCCGCCGTCCTCTGACTGCCCCTCAACTGTGCTGTTGCGTGTCAATCCCAGTGGCAAGGGCTGCTGATGCTTCAGAAAGGTACCAGAGCTCAGCTTTCAGGCACTTGCCAAGCAACCTCTCTGCCAAGCCATGAGAAGTGCATTAAAATGTTGGCATGTGAACAGCACCCAAATAATGCTGGTTATTAGTGGTTCACCAGGTACTTTACAGTTAATAAAATGCATTCACTCAGACTGCCTCGTTTAGTCCACACAACAATTCTAACTCCCTTGGAAAGACCAGAGAACTACCATTTGATACCTTCCACTGCTTACTGCCAGCTCACCTGTGCCAGACATGGGGACAGCAAGGGAACCTCAGCTGCATCTTGCCAGTCAGTGCCTGCAGAGAGGTCCTAGTCCCCATCTTGCCATCAGAAGCTTCCTTGGCCAGACACAGCCATATGCATGTTACTTACATTGGCACATTTAATCTTTGCCACAGTCCATGAGGTAATACTGTACTGGAGGGGACTGGGGCCTGAGGTCACACAGGTAGTGCGTGGTGGGGGACTTGGACATGGTGTAGGACACTTGTGGTTCTTGCCCCGAAACCAGATTTCACGGCCAAGGGCAGGGCCAGATAGAGGCTCCTAGAATGTGCCATAGGGTGGCCTGCTAGAGCCTCAGCCAAGTTCTGCCTGGGGCATTAGGGGCCTTGATGGGGATATCATACCTGCAGTCTCAGGGAGCCCATCAGCAGCCTCCTCTCTCTGGGTTCCAGCTACGGCTTAGGGATCCTTGTACTGCCTTTCACAACAGGCCAGGGGCCTCTGAGCATTTGGGAATCTACCCAAACGTCGTGGGAACTTTCCTGCAATGGCTTCAATGCTGCAGAATCAATGTTCTGCAGAAGAAAGTCACTCACTTCTTATTTCCACACCCCTCTACCTCCTGAACAGTAGGAGGGACCAGAGCCAAGGGCTGCAGGTGGATTTAAACCCGGTGGAGTTCGTGATCTCATTTCTGTCTCAAGTAGTGTAGCTTGGATTCCTTATAGTTTGGAAAACTGAGTATTTGTTTTTACTTTTTCTTAAAGCTCATAGGGTGGCCTAAACTGCTTTCCCATTTTAATGTTTATTTTTGTATTTCATCAGAGCTGAAGACGTTTTTCAATGGTTGGGGCTGGCCCTCAACGTGGAGAAATATTTGATTACAGCGAGCCCTTTAGAGCAAGTAGATTTCAAGCACAACATTGGCAAAATCCTTTTCTACAAGAAACACACACAGTCTTAAATACATTTTCCAAAAGGCTGAACTGACACTTGAAAGGACGTTTTAAGGAAAGATGGAGCCTAACAATAGGTTTTTAAAACCTGTTCTTCTCTAGAACATGAAGAAGAGCTCCTTCGTGGCTAGAAAGTTGGTTAAGAACCAGGATATAATAACTGGGGTAACAACACCCAGATTGGAGTCCAGGAAGAAAGGGCTGACCCCAGGTTTGGAGAGGGATGTTGAGCCTGGATGTTACCACACCAGATAGTGAGAAAATTTCCAAAGGCTCCTGAGGTCCGGTTAAAAGGAATCAGAAGGCTCCTGCTGGCCAAAGATGGGACCGCTTGGGCTTCTTACAGCTACAATGGATTGGAATGCACCAACTAAGGTGAAATTCACGAGTTCAAAATGATACTTAAAACAAAAACTTCTTTGGTCACTTTTGGAGGATGCTTATTATTTTGAAAACTGCTTTAAAAGAAAAAGAAACCGGCAAAAAATGTGGTGTGGGGGGCAAAGAGCTTCTCAAATACACGCATAACTGAGCACTACCCTCCGGGCAGCACTCCAAGTCCTGCTACTCCTAGAAGCCTTTGGGGACTTCAAGGAAGTCCCAGGGTCTGGGTCCTGCCCCAGAGAGTCTGCTTGAACAGGCAAGGGAGGCTGCGTTGTTGAGAGTTCCCCAGGCGGGGTGGCCAGGGCTCGGAAAACCTGAGGCCAGCTCTCTACTTCTACGCTCACCTTCACTCCATGCATCATGCAGCGCCATTCCTTCTGGGTTTGAATCCCAGCTCTGCCTGGTGGGTAGGTTATTTAGCTTGTCTGTGCCTCTGTGTCCCTGTCTATCAAATAGAGGAAGCAGGGGTCTTACTGGCCCGTCTATCATCTGGGCCTTGTGAGGGTTTGGTGAGTCTGTCTGGCACATGGTGAATGTTGGCTGTAGTAGCCATAACCATTTGGAATGGCACAGAGGGCGGGAAGGGGCGTTCCATGAGAAGGATACAGAGGAAGGAACGTCCAAGAGGGGCCTCTCTAAAGGATGGGAAGTTCACTTTTGGAAAGGAGGGATGAGAGATCAATTAGCTGGGTGGGCAAGATAACATTTAGAGGGCACAGACCCTTCTTATGAGTTGATGATAGCTTTAGCTACCAAGAAAAATGTACCTATACACACACACAACTTTTGCCTACAAATCTAAGGACTCACAGACCCCCCAGTGTCCGTCTGCAAGCCTCCAGTTGAAGTCCATTGCCACCTCCAGGTTAAATAACTGTGTCATCAACGACTCTATTATTTTGGCATTATTGATCAAAACGTTAAATGCCCATACTCTTCAACTAAGTAATTTCGCTTAATGGAATTTGTCCTACAAATGATGCATGTGAGCAAAATGACAAATACAAAAGTTGTTTATTGCAGCCTGTTGATTACAGGAAAGCTAGGAAATGACCCCTTCATTCAGAGGGAACCAGTTAAATCAATTATGTCTGCAAAGTGAAACACTCTGCAATCTTCAAAAAAAAAAAAAAAAAAAAGAGAGAAAATTCTGTATTCCAAAATGGAACAAGCTCCAAGAATTTGTAAAGGCACAGACCAGTGTACCCAGTGTGCTATGATTTGTGCAGAAAAATAAGAAAATGCATGTGTGAGTGTCTGTGCCTATGTGCATTTGTTGCAGGTGAACAGAATGTTTCCAGAATGAGACCCAATAAGCCAGTCCGTGCCTTGGTGTCAGGGGAGCAGGACCTCTTGGCTTGGAGACAGTTTTGAATGTAGTACTATGTTCATGTTTAAATTAATCCAAAACAAATAATATGTACATTTTAAAAAGAAAAGAAAGCTGCGTGGGCATTGGAGGCTCACTGGAGAATTCTGAATGGGAAGAGATAAGGAGGACGGCCGTTGGGGAGAGTGGATCTGCTCTCCTGCACAGAGCAGCTGGAAGCCCCTCATGGGCGGGAGAGGGGCTGCTACAGGGGCCGGGCTCACCCACTGAGAGGTTCTGAGACAGACACTGCCCGAGTAATGACGCCCTGGGAATGGTGAAGGATATGTCAAAAAGATGCATGGTCTCAGGTCTGTGTGGCCAGGGCTCTGGGCTGTGGCTGGGAGGTATGGGTTTGGGGTGGGGCAGACAAGGGGCTGAGAAGCAGGGAGGAGTGCCCGGGGTGGGTACCTGGTGGCAGGTTTTTCTGCATAGCTGGGCGTTGCTTCAGCATGGCAGGTTTCATGTACTGCCAACCCCAAATTCCTTTTCTTACTGCACCTCTTAATTTTCATGACAGCTTTGCCTCTCCTTCTCTTCCCTGGTATTCAGGTGACCACAGGCTTCATAAAGCCTCAAAAACTTCAGGCCGAGAGGAAGAGACCCCAGTCACGATGGGTGCGGCTGATGTCATCAGCACACAAGTGAGCCGGGGTCTCCTGATCCCACCACGGGCCAGGCAGGCATGGGCTCTGTAAAGGACACACACAGCTGTTGCCCACAGTGGGAACCTGGATGCCACGAAGGCTCCCTCTGCCACTGTGATGTTTCAGGATGAAGGAAACGATTGCCCCTCGCATTCAGGTGTGCAGAGTGCATGCTGTTTAAGTCCAGGCTCTCTTGTCTACTCTATACCTCTCTCTCTTTTTAAAAATTGTGGCTAAATACATATAACAAAATCAACCATCTTAACCATTTTTCAGTGTACAGTTCAGTGGCATTCATATTCATTCACACTGTCATGCAACCGTCACCACCATCCATCGCCAGAGTGCTTTCCATCTTGCAGATCTGAAACTCTGCACCTGTTAAATAACAACTCCTGCTTCTTCCCTCCCCACAGTCCCTGGCAACCACCATTCTACTTTCTGTCTACTCTGGGTACCTGATATGAATGGAATCATGCCGTGTTTGTCCTTTTGTGACTACCTTTTCTCCCTTAGCATAATGTCCTCAAAGTTCATCTGTGTTGTAGCATGTGTCAGAATGTCCTTCTTTTTCAAGGCTGAATACTATTCCATTGCATATGTGTGTCACGGCTGGTTTATCCACTCATCTGCTTATACACACTGGGCTTGCTTCCACCTTTTGGCTATTGTGAATAATGCTGCTATGAACACAGGTGTCCAAATAGCTCTTCGATGCACACTCCCGAAAAGGAAAAAATAGCTGGGTGCAGTGGCTCACGCCTGTAATCCCAGCACTTTGGGAGGCCAAGGTGGGCATCACTTGAGCCCAAGGGTTCAAAAGCAGCCTGGGCAACATGGCAAAACCCTGTCTCTAAAAAAAAATACAAACATTACGCAGACATGGTGGCACATGCCTGTAGTCCCAGCTACTCGGGAGGCTGAGATGGGAAGACCACTTGAGCGCGGGAGGCGGACAGGCTTGACTGTGCCACTGCACTTCAGCATGGGTGACAGAGTGAGACCGTGTCTCTCACACACACACACACACACACACACACACACACACACACACAAAGGGAAAAAACAAGACAAGGCCTATCCTGGGGCTGTGCTTCAGACCCCATCAGGCAGTTGCCATGCAAAATTCCTCAAGAGTCACAGCTCTGTCAAACAGATGTGCGCATGTTCCTGCCACTGTAGCATCCCTGGGGAGTTTGGTTCTGTTCACGCAAAATGAGTGGGAGTTTGGTTCTTTTTTTTTTTTTTTTTTTTGATACGGAGTCTCGCGCTGTCGCCCAGGCTGGAGTGCAGTGGCTGGATCTCGGCTCACTGCAAGCTCCGCCTCCCGGGTTTGCACCATTCTCCTGCCTCAGCCTCCCAAGTAGCTGGAACTACAGGCGCCCGCCACCTCGCCCGGCTAGTTTTTTGTATTTTTTAGTAGAAACGGGATTTCACTGTGTTAGCCAGGATGGTCTTGATCTCCTGACCTCGTGATCCGTCCGTCTCGGCCTCCCAAAGTGCTGGGATTACAGGCTTGAGCCACCGCGCCCGGCCGGGAGTTTGGTTCTGAACATGCAGCACTAAGGGGACCTCGAAAAGGACACCTTACAGCACAAGAACTCAAACAGGAAGGCAGAGTGTCACCTTGCTTGACCTCAGCTGGGAATGTGTGTGCGTGTGTGGCAACTCAAGTTTTTCGCTGCTCTGAGCATGTCAGTGATTGTGAAAGTGCCAAGTGTATTAATTTGGGGGTTACAAATACATCTTAGCAAGTGGATGAATTTGCAAATACAGAATCTAGGAGTTATAAGGGTCCACTGTATTTTCAATGTCAAAATTATCTTCCATCAAGTTGATAAAACCTCATTTACTCAATTAGGCCCTAGTCAGGGTATGTGGAGTTTTCTAGCTTTTTCCTGTTACCGATGCTGCTGCAGCAAACACTGCGGCTGGCCTAGAGCTAGCCTCAAATGCGATCCTCCCAACTCAGCTTCCCAAAGTACTGGGATTACAGGTGTGAGCCATTATGCCCAGTTGGCTTCAGTTCAGAGAGCATTCTCTCATTATAAACTGTTGCAGAGAACATTCTCTCATTATACACTGTTTCTGTGGAATGAGCTCCCCAACTGGGCTTTCCGGTGAGAGGTACAGGCTCTCACCAGTAAGGGGATGTCACTGCCCACGCCATTAGGCGGTTCACATTCCCTAGCTAGGGACACATACTTGACTGTTCAATAAGACAGAGGGAAAATCTTCCTGGTGCCTAAGAAGGGGGCACAGGGCACAATGGTCCTTTTCTTGCTCTGGCCACTACTGTGCAGTGGTGAACCTGGAGCCATGAAATGGAGGAGGAGAAAGACGAAAGGAGCCTGCATCCCAGATGACATGACTGAGTTGCTGACCCAGATTGCAGGACACAAGATAGTGCATTTCCCTTCCGTTAAGACCAGTCTCAGCCAGCGACAGCCCTTTCACAGTACTGCTGGGGAGTCCCTGGGATTCAAGTCTGTGCAGGTCACCTATACGCCTCACCCTATCTTCAAACACTGCACTGCCTCCCACAACTCCCAGGCCAAACTCAGGGCAACCACTCTCTGCCTTTATGCCGGGCTCCCCAAGCCTCCACCACTTCTCCCAGCCCTGAGACTGGCAGACTGTGAGTGAGACTCATTCATGGATTGTGACTTCATTTAGTGGATTATCAACCAGCATTAAGAACTGAAGCCAGCTGGGCATAATGGCTCACACCTGTAATCCCGGCACTTTGGGAAGCTCAGGTGGGAGGATTACTTGAGGCTAGGCATTTGAGGCCAGCCTACGCAACAAAGTGAGATCCTGTCCCTAGAAAACATTTCAAAAAATTAACTGAGCATGGTGATGCACACCTGTAGTCCTAGCTACTTGGGAGGCTGAGTGGGAGGATCCTTTGGGCTCGGGAGTTCGAGGCTGCAGTGAACTATACTCCTACCACTGCACTCCAGCCTGGGCGACAGGGCAAGACTCTGTCTCTTAAAAAAAAAAAAAAAAGAACTTAAGCAGACTAGGATATAAAGTATAGGAGTGTATTTTGTACAGGAAAGGGAAATACTGTTTCATGAGTATTTTGTTTCACTCACACACACCCACCCCCGACTGTAGTGTACCAGGTTGCCATGGAAATCTCTCTCTTTCTGTGAATGAGTTTGTGGGAGCCTTTGCTCCAGCGTGCCTTCCTTCCTGCCTGTCCCTGGACCACTGTTCTTCTTCACAGCACTGTCCCTTGGGTAGGCCACAGCCCAGCACAGGTCCCAGCCTGGCAGCTGCAGCAGGAGCCCCATCCCAGGGCCTGAGGGGCCCTGTGGGGGCCTAGGTGGGAGTGGGAGCCACTGAAGAAGGTAAAGGGAAATGTGGTGAGATGACAGGCCCGTTGTCAGGGAGTGTGGGAGGAGCCCCGGAGTGCCCTACCTCTGTGGGGCTGGAACTCCCTGTACCTGAGCTAGGGTCTTCCACACACATGTTCCCACCCCAAGTGCCACAGCTGGAGTCCAGGGACCCAGCCAGGCTGTGCTGGGTGCTCCTGGGCAGGGCTCACTTGACTGCAAGTCTCCCTTAGAGACCCAGAGCCCACCTGGGTGCTGCTTACAGCTCATGAGGCACCTCCCACGGCTGTGTGACTGGCCCTGCAGCCTCAAGAAGCCTTCTGAGCAGCCATCCTTATCTCCTTTGTGCTTTGAATACAGGAGGATGCTGGCTCTAAAAGGCAGAGGGGCATCCTCAGTTACCCAGTAGGGGCTTGGCAGGCCTGTCTCCTGTACCCCAAGAGGACCCCGCAAACAAGTAGCATTGCATGGAAGTTCCACACTCCGCAGTTCAACCTAGCACACTTCCAAACCCCGAGTCACTGCGTCCTGGCTCATGGAGGGAGAATTTCCTTTTTCTGTGGCTTTAAGGCTAGTAGGAAATTGCCAGCCCAGGCCCCTAAGGCCTCCAGTGAGGGCCAGCTCTCATCTCCCACTGGAGAACAGTGTGGGTGGGAACTTTCATCCAGCACTGGCGGGAACTCGCATCCACAGCTGCTCCTGGCTGAGCAAGTCATATAACGGGGTCCTTGGCACTCATAAGCACTCACAGTATGGGGCTGGCAGTGTGCCAGGCCTCCCTGGGATGGGTCCAGAATGCCAGGAAACACAGTCTGGGAGGGGCCCTGAGTTAGGGCCAGGCCTCCCCATTCCTGCTTCCTCCTCCCCCGGGACCACGTCTACCCATTCCTCCTTTATTTTCTTTTGGTATATATGTAAAATTTTTCATACCACTATAATTCATCTTTTTAAAAAACGTATATATGTATGTATAACTTTCTTAGTAATTTGTGTAGTTACTGAATCTGGAAGGAAGACTAAGAGGTCACCAGGCAGGCAGTGTGATGGAAGGAGTGAGGGGAGAAGGAGCATCCACACCGAGGAAACAGCGTGTGCAAAGACAAGGGTCAGTGAGGACGTGGTTGGTACAGGTGAATTCGAGGAACTTTGAAGGCTGACAAGTAATGCTGGCTCTGGGGAGGTGTTGAGAGAAGAGAAGGGAAGGGAGGAGCCCTGTAATGAAAAGCCGTGCTCACCATCACTAAGAACTCTGGACTTAACCTGACAGTGGGGGTTTTTAGGCAGTGGAGTGGCATGATCAAAGCCATTGCTGGCTGCAGGGAGGAGGCTGGGTTGAACGAGGCAGAGTTTGGGCTGGGGCATCAGTTATGAGTCTATAGAAATGGTTCAAGGAGGGGTCTCAGCTGATTGTAAGGCTTTCTTTAAAGCTGATGGAATGTTTTCTTCCCAGTTTCAAGGCACAGCAAGTGTGGGTTGTGAGAGGTGCTTCTGCTACCACTTCTATTGCTCACAGCAAGGCAAAATGTCAGTCTAGATTCAAGGAGGTGGCGAAATAGATTCCACTTCCTGATGAGAGAAGGAATGAATGCAGAGTTTGCAAGTTGTCTGTTAAAGGGAATGACAAAGATGCAAAAAGAGTTAAACTAAAGTTCCTTCAGCTGGCGGCATCCAATCCAGTGGTGGGTGGCAGCAGCGACAGGAATAGCATTCAGGCAGCAGCATTAATAGTGACATTTTTTTTTTCCAGAATGTTTTAGAGTAGGACCTTGGCCATATTTCCAGCTTACCAGCTTCCCTTGTTTTCACCTATTTTCTGAGCCTAATTTTTCAGACTTCCCATTCACTTTGGAGTTGCATGATATCCTTTTAATAAGTGTCCTTTCTGCTTAATTTAGCCAGAGACAGCTTCTGTTGTTTTCCTCTAAGGGTGCTGACTGATTCTTTGGTCAATAAGATAATCACTAAGGACTGTACAGTAAAATAAACAAGATAATTTACCAAAGAGGAAATGCAGGTGGGTAATAAACTCCTGAGAAATGTCCCACCTCACTTACAATAAAAACAAAACACATCTAAATTAAAACAGTAACAACCAGATGCCTTTTTGTTTTTGCCTTTACTATTTGCAAATGCATCTAATCACGGCTGCAGAGGGTATGGTGAGACAAGCTTTCTTCAACTGCTAGTGGGATAGTAAACTGACCTAACCTTTTTTCCTGGAGATTTTTTTGGCTATATGTACTAAGATCTTAAAATGAGTCATTCTTTGTCACTTCCAGGAATCTAGTCTAAGCAAATACTTAGACATGTGGAAAGAAATTTATGCACGAAGATGTTCACATTTTAGTAAAAATTGGAATCTTGAAATGAGGCAATTCAGATGTGACGTAATAAGATAATAAGCAGAAGCAACCCCTAAGAAAGGTTTGTAAAGAACTGAGGCTTGGCCGGGCACAGTGGCTCACGCCTGTAATTCCAGCACTTTGGGAGGCCAAGGCAGGTGGATCACGAGGTCAGGAGTTCGAGACCAACCTGACTAACATGGTGAAACCCTGTCTCTACTAAAAATACAAAAATTAGCCAGGCGCGGTGGCAGGTGCCTGTAATCTCAGGTACCAGGGAGGCTGAGGCAGGAGAGTTACTTGAACCCGGGAGGTGGAGGTTGCAATGAGCCGAGATTGCGCCACTGCACTCCAGCCTGGGTGACAGAGCAAGACTCCATCTTGGAAAGAGGGGGAAAAAAAGGGGGGCCGACGATTACAGGAAAACCTTAATGGAATAATAATCCATTGTTAAGTAATAAATTAACCAAAAATTATGCATGTGACATTTATCATTCATGATCCAGTGGGGAAAATAAACTACCCTGGACACTTTAAACAAAGGGAATTTATTGTGGGAAATGCTTCACAGGTGATGAAGAGCAGAGACCCACTCAACAAGGAAGCAGCCCAGAGATGGGTCACAGCAGGAAGCCACTCCACCCCCAGGGCTGCAGAAAGTGGCGCTGAGAGAGCCCAGAGTCTGGGCACTTGGTGGTAGCTAGAATCATGGAGGAGATGCAGCTACTGATGCAAAACTTCTTCCTGAAGCAGAGAGAGGGACAAGTACCCTGCCTTATCCCTTCTTTTCACTACCCAGTCTCTTGCTGATGTCTCCCATTGGCCATATACAGCCGGAAGCCAGTTGCCAATGGAACCATGGACAGGAAACGGATCTGAGTAGACGGACAATGACCACCACACAGCATGATCTCGACTAGATAAACATGATGCATGTTAAATGGTATTAAAAGTACTTACTTTTGCTGATAGGGCTATATATGGCTTTTAGTTTCCTATTTTTTCTGTATTTTCTAAAGAAACTGAACAATATTATTAAAATTAAATAAATGGAAAGTGTGTTTGTGGCAGACAAAATAACGTTTTTAAAAAGATAATGTGTATGTAGGGATGGATGAGATGTTGTTATACAACGGACTTTTACATGCCAGTGTCTCCTCCTGCTCCCTCCAGCTTTAGTTAGTGGCCCTAAAAGGGCTAGTGTCCTGGCTGCATGCGGCCAGCAGGGGGCGATCCAGTCTAGCACAAAGCCTCCCTTGACCGGTGGACTGGGGCTGAGATTTCCTTGCATTTCAGAGCAGGAGCCTAGGGCAGGTGTCATCCTGTCAGCTAGCTCCTGCCTCCAAGAGATTTGTCTCTGTCAGCCTCCATCTCAGAGCTGACCCTTCCTCCCATTTCAAGCAGGCTTTTACCAGGACTCATGAGAAAGCCAAGCCAAGCACCACTGGCACTCAAGGGTCCTTCCTTGTCCCTTTGGGTGATTGGCACGGGTGTCCATTGAGCCCAGAGCCTCACTGTGCTCATTATGTGTAGCCTAAGGGCACTTGCATGGAGGTGCCAGTGGTCACTGCTTAGAGCTCTCAGCCCTAGATGGCGTATCACAGTTAATGCTCCACAAAACCCATCATGGCTTTTCCGTAGTAAGCCTCAAATCACTGCATGCAAGGCTTCATATATGAGAGTTTCTGCTGTCTCCTGGAGCCATCTCACCCAAATTCACTGACTCTGGGAGACCAGCCCAGGCCACAAACCAGCAAAGCACCAGTTACAGTAAGAGCTGCATTATAAAGTGGCCAGAGGACATTTCTTTGCAGTGAGATGTGTATCATGAATGTTTGGAGCCTGTGTTCGCCTAGTCCTCATCTTTGCTCTCCTAGGTACACAAAGCCATCCCATGGCTGCAAACGTTAGCTGGGCTGGGCTGCCTACTTGCCTCAAGCCCCTTCATAGACCCTTCAGGCACATGCTTTTCCCTGGACATTTACAGACAGGTCCTCAGAGGTCAGAGCAGGTTGTCCTAGGGAGCAGGGAGACTTCCTGGGGAGATCAAACTCCAAATAGTGGATATGGCAAAAATGCAGTTGCAGCCTCACGAGGAGCCGCCCTGGGCTGCCACTAGGGCTCCCACAGTGTGCGCTGCCAACCTGCTGCCCGTGCAGAAACTCTGGGGTAAGAGCTGGCTCCTGGAGTCCCACCCAGGCTGTGTGTCCCTCACAGTTTGCTCTGTGTCTATGTGTGTGTGTGTGTGTTGGGGGGATATTATTGGACAATTCAAGGGAGGTTCAGTGAGGAGGAAGGAAAATTTCATATAATTCTTTCTGGTTTGTCTTTCTCAACCCCCTCCTCCTGCCTACTCCCTAACTGAGAGAGTGTACTTTTATTTGTGTCACCTGTTTTTTTCCTCCAAGACGCATAGAAGTTTGTATAACTATGCTTTTCTGTTTTGGAAAATGACTTAAAATCATTTAAAGAAAAAGTTTACTTAGGTGAAATGTAAATAAAGAGATTGTGTCAGCAAAATAGAATTCTTAAGGGTAACAAGGGTCATGGATGCAATTTTAGTTGTGAAAATAAGCAGGATTTCATCAAAGTAAACTATTGCAGGTGAGAAAAGTTGAATTGCCATAAATAAGCATTATCCTGGGCTGATAATGCTTACGAATGTTGATCTTGAAAATTCTGCAGGTACCTTTCAGAGCTGAGTTGTGCTCTCTCGGGTGACTCTCCAAGAAGATTGGGTCCTTTTTTAAGCACAATTTCCTTGGGTTTTTAGTACATTCTCACTTTTTATTGAAATATACAATAAAAATTCATCATAATACACTCTTATTCCTAAAAGAGATTGCTGTATCATAGGACATGTGTGCATATGAAATTTTATATTTATGTTGAAAAGTTTTGAGGAGAAAAGAAGAATCCTTTCTCTAAGTAACTTTATAGATTTCGTTTTTAATTGCATGCATACAAAAAGTTCTCATTAATTATAAATTCAGTTCATGGGCAAAATATATTTTCTGTGTGCCCCTTTCCATAGAAAACTTACTGGATTATCTGTAATTCTGAGTCTGTATCTGAGTATAAATGGTGACAATAAGTAAATGATCCCAAATATATTTATATAAGAAATTGCATTCTAGAACCTATTTTTTGAATGATTTTCTATAATTAAAATGACGAGCATTTTTACAATCTGAATTTCATAGTAAGGATAATTCTAAACAAATTTTGAAAGTTTTGGTTTTAGAAGAAGTTCAAGAACTATTTGGCTCTGCAAGGAGAGCTTATACAAGTTGTACCTCTAAGCCCTAGCTTCTTGTTATGCCTTTATTAACATACCAGTTTTGGGGTTAAAAACCTACTTTAGAGCAAAAATATTTCATTAAAAATTTTAAAAGCCTACTTCAGAGCTAAAATATTTTATTAAAAATTTCTTAGCCTGGGGGATATGGAGTGATAGAGGGAATAACTTCCCATGGCTACTCTCTTGCACTTTTTGAATATTTTACCAAATGCATGCATTGCCTTTCCAGAAGAAATGGAAACATTATAATAGTCAAATCAGTAAAATTTCTGATGCTTTTCAGTTTTTTAATACCTACTTTTGCCTTTTTGAATACTCTAAAGAATGGAACTAGACAAATGGAAGTGATAAATTAGAGAGAAGTGACTTTAACTTAAACATGCATCTGTGCCCAGACATACCCTTGTTAATTTATTAATATTTTGGACAATTGTCAGAATCTAAAGTATTTCCAGTTCTCACTCTAGAATGGCTGAACTTATTTTTATGGTTCTACATGCCACTTGACAATAAAAGATCGTTTACGATTCTAGGAAGCATTTGCCTCTCATGGTATTGCAAATCGGTACGATCTTTTGAAAAGAAATTTAGTAACACATTTCAAAAGCCACGAAAATGCCACTCCCTTTAACTGAATGATTTCAGTAAATTTAAAAGTCAGACATTAGAAGGCATGCCATGTTGCCTTTCACAAAAATAATTCTGCTACCATCCCAGGAAGCTGTTGTTAGAAGATCATGTTCAATAAGCTTACAATGTTTTCTATTGTTGTTTGTGTGACCATTAAAATTTCACCAGTATTGGGGAATTTTTACCTTTTGGATTATTTAGTTCAAACTGTTAGGAAGCAATTAGCTCTTATGTTCTTCTGGTTGGTCAAAGTATTTTACTTTCGGTGCAAGAGCAGGGTCTCTGGGGCTGTGGAATGATCTACGCAGGCCCTGGCATGGGAGGGACTGGTTCCATCTCAATCTGAAAATCAGACAAAGGTTTATTTCTTACTTCTGTTATGCAATGTTGGCAGGTTGTTCTACCTCTTTTCCCATTCCTAAATATTACTTGTTGTGTAATAAAAATGATATTCTAACTAAACATTTTAAAGAAAAAAAATTGCAATCTTGCACTTTAATGCAAGATTAACCATAGTCTCAGCATTTTTGTCTGTGTTCTCTTTTCAATCTTTGTTTATAAACACATATGTTTCTATATAGAGCTGATTGTAAGAGGTATAGAATTCCACACTTTATAAATGCTTAGTTAACTTATTGTTTTCCATGTTGTCACATACACTTCAAGGGCCTCCTCTCAACCGACTGCAAGTTAACCACTGAGTTGGTGCCCCATTATTTCCTCGGTCATTTCTCCTATTGTTGAACATTTAGAACTTTTCTAATGATTGACTTTTAAATTTCTTGAAATTATTGAGTTAAAGGGATCAGAATTTTAACAACCTTTGTTGTGCGTCACTAAATCCCTTTTCAAAAGATGGTACTGATTTCAATGCCAATTAAATGTTTTACAAGTGTTATCTTCTAACTATGTGAGGATTACTTTTCAGTTCATTTCTATATATTGCTATCTCTCCTCTCCAACCAGCAAAGAAAAAAAAAAGTTCTTGGGGTAGATTAGGATATATATATATACATATATATATATATATATATATATATGCTTGTGTGTTTACTTTTACTATGAATGTCTGAGCTTCAGATATTGAATTCTACAGATATTCTCTCACTGAGGAACAAGAATAACTGACTTATTCAGGCTGCAAGTCTGGTGCTTGTTCTATTTGATAGTCTGATGCTGTAAGTTTTTTTTTTTTTGTCACAAACTCTGAAGAGTAAAGTGGAAACTTTGACTTTTTGCTTCTGATTGCAGATTTCTATCCAAAAAGGGAGTTGAGGGAAATGCTTCCTGCTGTCCTAATTACACAGTACTAAGTGAACACTGGATATGGAGTCAGAAGGGAAAGTAGACTTGTGAGCCCATCACATACAGAGAAAATGCTTTTGGTTCCCACTGTTGGCAGGGACAGGGAGGCATCATGTTGCCTTTCACGAAAAAAATCTGCTACCATCCCTGGGAGCTCTCGTTAGAAGGTCATATTCAACAAACTCGCAAAGTGTTTTCTTGACCATTGTTTGTGTCACCATTACTCGACGTTGTGTAGAATGTAGTCAGGTGATTTAATCCCCAATTTTATACCGAGACTTATTTTAGACGGGTTATATGACTCAGTCAGAATCGCATCCAAGCGGAACCAGAACCAAGTTTGTTTTCAACTCCAGTGCTGCTTTCCAAAGTTTTATTTCCATTTTCAGCCACTTAACTATTTTAAAACATATCCTTTGGAGTATGGATCTCTCAATAGGAATCCACAGCAAAGATGAAGAGAAAACTAGATCAGTTGCCTTGGCAATTTTGTCCACTCAAACCAGGATATTGAGGGATTTCTAGATTGAATTTGTGTTTCCTTCTGACTACATTGTTGAAATAATTTGGATCATCTCCTGATCTTGCTCTTGGACTCTCTAGGTGTATTCTCAGTGTCTTTGAGGGAGGGCATGTGTTTTAAGCAGTGAGTTCCTAAAGGCCTGTGGAGGCTCCAAGCCATGCACACTGGGGGAGTTGTGGATCAAGTTGCATGATGGGCCCAGTCTATTTCAGGCAGAGCTGTTATTTTGCTGTTATTCTCTTTGGTCCGTTATCTTCTTTAGAGTAGTGCCTCTTTAAATGCTTTTTCATTTGGTGAAATCTAAACATTTGTCTCCAAAAGGAACGCTGCCAGGCCTCTTTTCATAATGAAGTGGTCATCTCCACATTGTAGCTAGTAAATCACGTTCAAAGAAAAGACCTTAAAAATTCTTCATATTGCCTTGCAGAAGTCATAGTATATTAGATGTGCTGGGGAGCTTCACAGTCACTCAGTCTAACCCGCTCATGTTTCAGACAGGGAAACTGGAGGCCTGGTGACTTTCCCAGTTATTAACAAGGTAGTGACTGAGAAGGGACTTCAGTTCGCTGTTTTTAATGACTGTTTAGTGAGCATCTGATGTTTGGTCTTCTTCTACAGAAAGGGAACAGAGTTGACTAAAGGGAAAATATCCTAGTTCAGAAATCAGAGGCAAAAAAATTAATCATAATCACAATAGCACCTTACAGTTGTGGAGTCCTTTATAGTTTTTAGACTCTTAGACACAGAGAAATAGAGAAATATAAATATGGAAGATAAGGTTTATTTGATATTTTATGAAATGGAACCTTAATTCACCAATATTTTTACCCCTTTATAGTACTGCAATAATTTGTTGTGAAATTCTGAAATGGTTTCTGAATTATCAGAGGAAGAAAATCATTTAAAAAAGGAAATCAGAGCTACTGGCTCTATCTTACTTCAGTCAGGGTCTTTTAAAATCTATTCAATTTATTTTAACTAGACTAACTCATTCTTAAAGTAAGGCAGCTAATATAGAATTTTCTGAGGTTACTTAAAAAATTTTGGCAATTTCCTTAGCTCTGCATCAAGTATTTTTATTTCTTCTTCTTCTTCTTCTTTTTTTTTTCCTAAAGAAATAGTGTTTGTGGATCTTGATAACTGCCCACAACAGATCTTAAATCATCTGGTTTTGATAGAGCAAGGAGGTCTAATGAATGATTGAAACTAACATTTACAAAATCTTTGAAATTTGAGAGGCAGTTTCTTGGAAGAAGGAGGATACAACAGAATGGCCTCTGTATTGCTGGTAGGGCTCTGAAGACAGGATTTATTGCTTATGTTCTGATATGAAGAAACAGACTAGTGAAGTATGTTGTCAAAACTTTGAAAATTGTAAAGCAATGTTCACATGTAAGTTGATGAAAGTAACAAAAGAAGTTAAGTTTACCTAGGTCCTACCCTAGGTGCTGCCATGTTGTCACCACCTTCATAATAACCTTCAAAGAGGTGCTCTGTTATTATCTTTAAAAATTACAGATGAAGAAACTGAGGTTTAGACAGTGTTAGTAACTTGTTCAAAGCCAGTCACTCAATGTGTGGCAGAGCTGGATTCCAAGTCAGTGCTGTCTGGCTCTAAAGCTTAGAATCTTTTCATTGCACTTTTATTATTACATCAAATAAATTATGATTAAAATATATTCTGCTTTCCTTGACAATTTATTTCAAGATCTAACCATTTCTTTTTCCTGGACCTGCTGAGCACAGAGCACTAGCTCTCAACTTCCCTGCCTCTACCCGCTGGCTGGGCTGCACCTTCTCCTGCTTCCTGTTCCTCCTGCTTCATCAGCACACAGTGGGACTACACATGAGCCAGGGTGTTAGACAGGCCCTCCCAGGACTTTGTCTTACTTCCCCCTTGGTGTTATGAGGACAAGCTCTGTAGTAACTAAATTGAGAATCTTACGAGCAAAGGCTCCCCACCCCCATGGGGGCACATCAGTGACATTTGGCTCCTCCCTTTTGCTTAAGAAACCTGTGACCCAGACCCTCACCCCAGGCCCATAGTGAGAAAAGTCTGTTTTCATTTCTTCTTTCACCAAGCCCATCTGGATAGAGCAGGTGCAGGGCCAGGCTCTTAAAATAGAAGCCCTTGTTTCATGTGACGTGGCATGGTGGAAACTCCCTTGCTTCCTTGCCTGTTGATCAGATTAATGAAATGATGAAGATCTTTCCCCTCATCGTGGTGTTTTCTTGACTCCCTGTAATTATGAGTTGATTTTTCTGGTGTCTTCATTTGTAAAATACAGGACTTGTTCTTCCTAATCTCAAGGGTCTCTCCTAGCTTTGATAATCTGTGTCCATGCTTCTGATAAGGGCCCAGATTTTGGAATTCACCATTTCTATCTTGTTTAGTTCTCCCAGCAATATTATTCCACTAGGAACAGCTTGGACTAAAACTTATTCTTGGTTAAAGCACATCATCTCACCATGTTGACATCACATTTGCTCTATACCATCAACCATCTCTGTCCCTAGGCCCCGGACCCCAGTCTCCTTCTTTGTAAATTAGGAATAATAATACCTTATTCATGGTGTGAATCATATGAGAGAGAGGATTTAACATTGTTTGGCAAGTGAAACACGTTAGGCATTCAGACAATGCTTGTTCACTTGAGGTCAAATAATAAGGTCCATTTTCTCTTCATGACTTCTAGTTATTGACTAGCTTTGAGGCTGAAAAATGAGTTTAAGATGGGCCCTCTGATCTCAAGAGGCTAGCAATATTTTATCTCTTTTTTAAAGCTATTTCCTAGAGCAAAGAAAGCTAGCAATATTTTGGATAAGACGAAATAAATGCATATGAAACAGTTAGAGAATGGATTAAGTCAGGAAAATCCTTCAAATGCTATACCTAGGACAAGGTACCCCATGCAGAACAGGCAAATTCTTAAAAAGATGGTCTCTGAGTCAAATTTTGGAGAGTGAAGTGCCAGCATAGCTGATCATCCTAAGAAAAAGTCAAGACCAGAAGTTATGGGTTCCAACAATGGAGAAAAGGCGAAGTAAGTTATGCACTGTTAGTAAGAGAGAATGATGTGCACCTTTGAAAATGGTCAACATGATGTATAAGTAGAAAAAAGAAGTCCTGTGACACAACAGCAAGTGAAAGAATTTGAACACAAAATTGTAGTAATGGTGTCAATGACCCTATGGCTATGTATGAAGATACTCAGATAAATGTTAGAAAAGAATATAATGTGGGAAATTAAAATAATAGATGTGTTAGGGTTATGGGTTTATGGATGAATTTCAAAACGTTCCTTTTATTAGGCTTTCACTTCATAAGCCAAACACTTTGAAAAATTACACATTGCATAATGACTTGGATGGCACAATATACCAGTCCCTGGGTGAAAATTCCATCTTTTTTGGGGGCAGGATTTCCTCTGTGGTTTTCATCATGATCTCTGCCTTTGAATGGCTTGCTTTCTTTTAAGAGAAAAATGTATGACAAACCCAGTAGGTGATGGAATCCTCTCTCTTCCATTTACATTTCTGTGGATCTTTCTTCTGAAACTCCCTATAACCTGACATTGAATCTGAAGGAAGGGAGAGTTTCTGGGAGCCCTGATACTAGGGTTCAGGGATTTGTTCTGCCATTTCTTTAGAAAATGCCTGGTTCTCCCAAGAATGAGTCAGCCCTAATGGAGGTACCTATTCCTTCAAGAAAAAGCAGTCAACTTAGCAAATGGGTAATTCCAGAGGTGATTTACATTTTACTTTGGCAGATGGAGCCCTCATTTTCAATAGAACTCCCTGTGAACTTCCTTTAAAAGTGTTTTGACTTCCCTGGAACACATGGACTCCATGCAGTGACGTGCCCTGTAGGTGGTAATGCATACTTAGGGCTGGCCTTCCACAGCTTGAGTAGGTGGGTTCCCTTTCAATGAAACAATCTGAAGAGATGCAACACAACTGTGACCCTTGGTGGTCTTCCAGCTTTTAATCGGATTCGAGTCACTCATTTCAACCCTATGCAAGCCAATCTGATGCAAACGAGTCCAATCTAACCAGTCCAAAGAATACTTGGGTGTTTGTGCCAATAAATCTAATGATCAAATCATTTCCCCGTGAATTACAAGTTAACAAAACAGCATAGCTCGTGCTGCCCTCTAGTCATTCCTGCCACCATTAAGAAGCCTGAGGCTCTTTCTTACTTCTTGTGCCAACTTCTCAGGGCCTCCTTGTCTAATTTTGCTTGAGAATGTAGAGTAGAGGAAGGAGAAATGGACAGACAGCCTCGAGAAGTGGCTTCTAGTCTGGGTTCAACTCCAACTACTAACAGTGTTGACGAAGTCAGTCAGCTTCTAAAAGTCTCAGTCCCCATATTTGTTAAAATAAAGAGGGTAGTCTGGTTTTTCTGGCCCCTTCTCTCTAGTCCTCCTAGTCTACGAATTCATTTTTAGCTTTTTAATGCAAATTTTTGATTCATTAGAACCTAGCTTCTTCACTCTGCCACTTTTAGTTGGCTCTTGTTAGAGCATTAGTGCTCAGTTTGCACTACTAGAATTTTCCCGTGTTTGTACCCTTCAAAGTTTTTCTTTTTTTGGCAAAAATTGAATTTTTTTCTTTTTATCTGGCTCCTTGAGGATAGATGTTGTGATATCTGTGTGCTTGTATGTCCTCACTGTGCCCTGCACTCTTAGGGCCCTTGTCAAAACAACACATTTCTCAGTGATTCTGAGACTCTTTCTCTTATCTTTTGAAGTCATAGCTCAAGAGTAAAATCATATCAATATTTTACATAAACCCTAGAATTTTTATAGATCGAATATTTCTTTTTAGAGTACATATTGGAAGTAACTTCACAAGGAACATTTCTTTTCTTTTTTTTTTTTGGAAAAAAGATTTATTCTTTTTTTATTATTATTCTTTTTTATTATTATACTTTAAGTTCTAGGGTACATGTGCATAACATGCAGGTTTGTTACATATGTATACTTGTGCCATGTTGGTGTGCTGCACCCATCAACTCGTCAGCACCCATCAACTCGTCATTTACATCACGTATAACTCCCAGTGCACCGAATGAGGTTGTTTGGCAGATTTGTCTGGAGAGACACACACCCTCAGGGCAAACAGGCACTCCTTTCCTGGGCAACTCAATGACCTCTTGCCTCTGGTCAAACCACTCCACAAATAAAGTGGACTGATCCTCTTGACTCTACGTGTAAGTGCCCATTGTGTGCGCACAGAGCTGGTGGGAATGGCCATGGTGGGGGCAGTGTTGGTGGAGTTGGACTAGATTATCTGGGATCATGTGAAATGAAAATTCATTTCTAGCTGGCTGGCTTCAGAAGGTGCCATCTCCTATCTTTATATGAAGCGTTCTTTGGAACTCAGGGCAACAAAGGGTGGGTGTGCTGCACAAGGACAGCAGAAGAGTGAGCTGACCAGTCCCTGAAGTCACAGTTGGAAAGTGGATTAGCAGTGTAATAGAACTCTTCGGGGAGGCCTAATGGTCCATCAGGTCTAATGGTGTTGTTCTAGGTGGGTGGTCATGTGGAGTAAAAAGATTTGAAATCAGCAAGCACGTACCTGAGAGATGACATTTCCACTTGGGCAAGTCTCTTGATATTTCCGGTCCTGTTTCTTCATCTGTAAACTGGGTTAGTAATGTCACACTCTGTGAGTTGGTGCATCCAAATAACAAACAACCCCACACACAGAAAAACAATCCCCATAAATGCCCTATGAACATATATTAATCATCAACAATTCATTTATTCATTCACTCATTTATTCAACAAATACTTGTATGACCAAGGCACTTTGCTTTGTGCTAAGCACTACAATAAATATGGAATTGTATAAAAACCAAGGTGTAAAAATTCTAGTTCAGGTCCTCACTAAATGATAGGTGAATCAGACTGAAACATGGAAGTAAAGTAAGGAGGTCTTCCACGACTATTGTGATCCTCAAATGTTCTTTTGGGTGCACGGTTTCCCAGGGAAACTGCCAGTTTCTATAGTGGACAAAAGGCCTTGCTTTTCAGGAGTATATATTTTGATAGGAAATAAAGATAGAAATACTTGGAACTTAGACAAATTAAATACATAAATGATGGCTGGTATGTAGTGAATACAGTACTGTGGGGAATCAAAGAGAAGGTGAATTCTGGGTGAAATCAGGAGGGTACCTCATTATTCACAGATGGTCTCTTTAGGGGAGGTGGGACTTTTTAGGTCAGCTGGAAATGGAGCCAGGCTTTCATGTTCAGATATACCTGCAGATAAATAGCTCATAAGAATTATAAGACTAACAACTTTGTTAGTGTTACATTTGACAATTTATTTGTGCCTCATTATTTTGGAATGTGTCAAGAATCTGGTAACATGGGTGACAATGCTATTTGCCACTGTATTATCAGGTAGTTCTAGTGAATATGTAACTTTTAAGAACTTGTTTAATTGTATCTATCAACTCTTACTACAGAACATAGACTTGAAAGAAGCACATTCCTTTTTCTTACTTAATCAAATCATTTCTTACATTAATCATTAGGGGTTACTACATTTCTGAGCAACAAGGCTCAAGAGTTTCCAGTGGAAATGTAATTTCAATTAGAAAACCAAACTGAGGTTGAGGGTGGAGAGAGGCAGCTGCAGAGGGTATCTGGACAGCAGCACGTATCTGCCAGCCCGCGTGGGTGCCAGGGTGGGGGCAAGGAGGGGTAGGTTGTGTCATTTTCCGCATATGTTTATTTAGCTTCTCCTGTTTCAGGAAATTTGGGTTTTATTAATAGTCAATTTAGGATATTCTGCCTCTGTCCTCAAGCATTGACAATCTTAAAAGGATGGGTGGGAAGAGTGGGCATTAAGCCTCAGAATCTTCTAGCCCCTTGGCTGGAGTGGTTCTCTTTGCTATTGCTGCAACCTGAGGAAATCTTTCAAATTCTGGGTAGGCTGCTCTGGTTAATATAGTGGAGACTCTAATAAAAATTATGTCATCCAGCAATGGAACTCTGGTGCAGTGAGTGGCAGACTAGCTGATGAACATCTCAATGCACAGCATTTCTCAGAAACCCTCAGCCAGAACACTCCTAGGGAGGGCCTCTGGTTACAATGCTCTTCAGAGCCTGCCCAGTCTGTCTCTGTTTCTCTGTCTTTTCCTTTGCTTTCTCATTATTCCCATGACTATTATTGTTTCTCTTTCTCTAAAGTCGGTATATTATCCTTTCCCCTAGTCCTTTGAAAAATTTACTTCAATTGCGCACACAATGGAATTAAATGATAAACATCAATTTTCTAAATAAAATACTGTGTACACCCACACTCACACCCACAGAATATTTTCTATTTCTTAACAACAACAAGAAAAACAACAAAACACATAGAAAGAATTAAAAAATCTGGAGGAATATTGAAGGCCAGGGCAGATTATTTGTTTAGATTAGTGACCCTTAATCCAGAATTTCCTCACATCTACATTATTGTCTGGCGGATGACAAAGGAAAATATATATTGGAAACCCAATTGTGGATCCTTGAGAATACAGTAGAGAGTACAGTGAAAATTGAATGGGAGAAGGTGAGAAATCCTTCTTATTCATGTCCAGGAACAGATTTGGGCTTTGGTT
The DNA here is from genome assembly GCF_008728515.1 of Papio anubis. NCBI lineage: Eukaryota > Metazoa > Chordata > Mammalia > Primates > Cercopithecidae > Papio > Papio anubis. Next base: position 88,366,586 of record NC_044989.1, read on the forward strand.
TGGTGGCTGCAGCTCTGAAAGGACTCAAAGTGAGTGTCTGTAAATCCTGCTCAGCACTATGAGGACAGGCGTTGCCATGTCCTCTTCTTCCTTGTGTTCCTTCCCTCATCTGCTTCCCTATTTCTAGCACATGGACCAGGGGTTCATAAATGTCTATAGGATGGAAAAATCCAGGAATACATGTGGGGTCAGAAGTTGTAAGAGATTGGGTTGAATATATTCTGATTCCCCAAGTTGTTTGTCTACTTATTTTCTTTTTCTTCTCTATCCGTGATGGTTCTTTTTTTCTTGTTATTTGTATCTTTGCACAATGAAAGACAAAAAACAAAAATAGTTCTAGTCCCTAAAGGACTTCAGTAAACATGCTATCACTTCCCTGCCCATGAATCAAGAGGCTGGGAAGACAGGTCTCAATTGGCATGTAGCCCGAGAAGAGTTTGTCACATCTCAGAGTCTAGAACCTCCTTTCCCACAAAGATACAAAACAAACACTTAACTCACTGGTCTTTTGGCTGGGAAGATAGCTGAATGATAGCACCGCTTTAAATTATATACTGATGACTGGTGCTGATGGTGCACATTTCTTTTTTTTTTCAGTATGAAATATCAGTTTTTGTGGAAATCCACCACTCACCCTAATCTTGCAGCATTTTGTAACTTCCATCATGGCACCAGGCAGGAGGCAGGTTGGACTGAAGGGAAATACACTGAACTGAACAGGATCCTTAGGCCTGTAAGTGAGACACAGTATTGGCAGCTAGTGCCTTCACCTTGTGGCTCAGTTTCTTCAGGTTTCAAAATTGAGAGACTTTTTTTTCCTCCTCATTAATTATTTTATTTATACAGGAAAGGTAGAATTCTTTATCCCTCCCCGACTTTATTTATCAATGCGTAGAGTAGTTACTTAGTGATCTAGCAACCTCCCATGTAAACCAATGCATTTTTTAAAGTATCACAATGAACTCACAAATTTGTATATAGTTGATGTTTTAATGCATTGCAGTCATTATTCTTTAAAATTTTTACGTAACTTCTTTGATTTTATGCTTGGATCTCTTTTTTCTTACTGTGAAAATCTAAGTTCCTAATGGAATTAAAACAAATATTTGCTTTTCTTTTTCTGTATCATGTTATTATTAGTACTACAATAAGACAACTGAATGCAGTGTAAGTTTTTTTGTGGTTCTTTTTCCTTTAGAATATATCCTACTAGAGGTGTACTGAAATTTATTTATTTATTTATTTATTTTACTTTAAGTTCTAGGGTATATGTGCACAATGTGCAGGTTTGTTACATATGTATACATGTGCCATGTTGGTGTGCTGCACCCGTTAACTCATCATTTACATTAGGTATATCTCCTAATGCTATCCCTCCTTCCTCGCCCCCAAAATTGAGAGACTTTTTGCTTTTACATGTTAAGTAGGTAAGGATGAATGGAAGGATTGTAATGTATTGCATATTGGAAGAAACAAAGGTATCAAGTCAAAATTAAGAAGGATTTCTTTGTGAAATTACTGCAGGGAGAATATCCACTGAGGTCAGCCATTGAACTCAGGAACCTGTTAATAATAAAGAATTCGAAAAGACTGTGAATTGAGCACCTTCTCTGCACCATGCCCTGTACAAAGTGGATTATACACAGTATTTCATTTGCTGCTCACAGTGATGTTGACATAGAGGTTTATTGTTATTGCTTTATTATAAACAAGTAACCCCAAACCAAGAGCGGATAAAAAAGTGATAGATTCCATGTGAGAGTTCATGAACCCATGGCATCCCAAACAGAGGTCTGGAGCATTGGAATGACTTGTGAAGACACTGATGATGTTAGGTAATTCCCAGGTTGACTAATGTTTGGGCAGGAGGGGTGTACCTTCTCTGGCCTCCAATATGTGTTAGGTGCTCCTTCTGTGTGCTTACACAGAGCTCTCTAGGCACTCCTTTCAACTCCATTTCTCCGTGTTGCAATTTTTGATTGTTTCTACACTAGGCTAGGAGCTCCTTGAGTTGAGAGTTCTGTCTTATTGACTATGTTATCTGCAAATCTTCGTTGAGAGCCAGGTACATGGAAATGCTAATACATTTCTATGGAATTAGTGAAGGTGGACATTCATACATCTAGGCATAAGAACAGGTTTTTTTCTGGAGTTAGTGTTATTTGGTGTAGAAGGGCTGTCAATAAGCCTTATGACTTGAGGAAGGATCAACAGATGGGTGGATAGAAGTACAGATGGTTATATGCATGGATGGAAAGGGAATGTAATAGAAGAGAATGCTTCTGTCATGGGCTCTAGGAAGTTTACTGAAATATATTCTGAAAGGTTGATATATATAGTTCATCCTTAATCTTCCCAGCCTCTCTTTTCTGAGAATACCAAACTATTCAACATAAATGGTTTCTTGCTACTCTTAAATATTTCCAGGACACTTCTGGGTCTCATGAAGCACCTGCTTGCTCACAACTTCATTCTTACATGCAGTCTGCATGGGTCCTGTTACCATATCCATCTCTTAGAGGACACTATTATTCTGGGCTGAGGTTTTCCAAGATGAGAACCCCAGGGCTGGAGATGAAGCAATGCATTTAGGTGAAGTGATATCAAACAAGGTTGGGGTTGGTGTTACTTCCATCCCAGTGCTGGACACAGTCTCAGCCAGGTGCTGTGGGGGCCCCAGGTGCGTGGGGCCTTGGGAACTTCTGAAAGGGCGTGGAGTGCTCCACCCAGTCCTGTTGGAGGAGGATGGGAGCGAAAGCAACAGATGTGCCCAAGGTTCTGTTTTCAGTTCCCCAAAGGGTCTTCTCCTTGACTAAAGCGGTGTGACAGTTGCTATGACAGTTGCTATCTTGGTCCCTGGGACTCTCCCTCATAAGGTAGCATTACTTTTTTTAATCTTCTCAGGCTAGTAACCATGAAACTTTGTAATAACTAGTCTGAGGTAGGGCTGGTTGGGGGCATGTTTGGGCCTGAGTACTGGGATGTGATGGTGGAAGATGCTGGGGTACCAAGAGGTACCTTTCATTAATGAGTTATTTTTCCAAATTAGACCAACACTCCTCCTAGTTGTCTTAGGCTTGGTGACTCTCCATTTTTGCAGACGTTCAGAATTCTTCCCCTGAGATGTCTGCAATTAGCTCAAATAGTAAAAACATAACAGATAGAAAGAACACTGACCTTGAATCTCAAATCTGTCTCTACCAGGTCATGTCATTCAGTCTCTGCTTGGGTCTTTTCATGTGTTAAATGAGAGATTTGATTTCCAAGCTCCTTTTCACTCTGCAAGTCACTAATGCTTTGCCTCTGAAAATGGCAACCACGAAGAGTAGTTATTGAGAAACCAGCGCTGTGTTTTGGAGTTAGGGCTCTTGATCGGGCTGCCTGAGTTTGAATCCTGATTTGGGAATTTCTGATGATGTGATCTTGGACATGGTATTAACTCTCTCTAAGTCTTAGTTTTTTTTGTCTACAAAAGAGGGTAAAACAAGCTCCCCAGAGGTTGCTGGAAGATTCAGTGACATGATGCTTGTCAGTGTTGAGACGTTGTATCCATTACAACTATCACAGAATGAAAACCTGTTACAAGTTGGCATGGGCCGAGATGCCAGCAATTTCATACATCTCTTTTGTGCCTATTTTGTTTTTTCATTTTGATCATCAATATTTTAATGCTGTGTCATAAATTGGGGGCTCTTTCTTGTTTGTTCTTGGACCCATGGTGAAATAAAACCTTATATATTTTTTAGAAGGATTCATAGAGATGAAAGGTCCTTACTGAACATTCAGTCTGACCTTATTAGTTTTAAAGGAGCTGACTGAGACCTAACTGTTCTTATTACAAACCAATATTATTGGAAACCAACACAGAAGCTACCATGTGCAAAACTGTGGGGAATGCTTCGAAGTCTGGGTTTGACAACCTGAGTTTAAATAGTGATTCTTTGTCTTACTAGCTCTGCAATCCCAAACACGTTATGCAATCTTTCTTAGTCTGTTTCTTCATCTATGAGACAGGGCAAATGAGAAACATTTCAGTGTATGGTATGACAGCAAAGGGGGTCATACAAGTGACACTGCTAGCAAATGTCAGCCTCCTTCTCTTCTCTACCTCCTAACTGCTTTGACCCTCTCCTCTGTCATCCCTTTTCTGGCTACATGCAGAGAATCTTGCTAACTTTAGGGATACAAAAGGTTCCAGAGTTGGGAGACAGACCCTTCTCATACAGAGATCAATAACCACATGGTATGGGTAGTAAGGGCTGTTCAGACCCTAAGAAGAGTTTGGCAGGTCAATAGAGATGTGGAAAGGATGAGAGGAACTGGGGAGAGAGACAGAGAAGAGGGAAGGAAGAGGAAGGGAGAAAGGATGACATTTTGTATCTGGGAACAGGAAAGGAGCAAGTGGAATGGAAAGAGGAGAGGGAAGGCAGCAGGTGAGGGCATGTCTGTTGGGGTGTTTATGGAGGGTCTTTTCGGGGAAAGGGTCTACAAACGGAGCCAACAAGAAAGGACTGGCAGGTGGTCGGGATGTCCTCCTGTGAGAGTCACTCTTCTCCCCATCCTCTCTTCTCTTAGCACCCTCGCTAGAGCTTTTCCTTGCTCATTTCCATTTTCAAGATCTTTCCAAGCTTCTAAACCTGCAAAATCTAAGTGACATACATTTATTGGAGAAATCACAAACAGTTCCCAGCACCCCTGTGGACCTCTCTGCATCTGTGCCCTGGATACCTCTTTCTCCTTTGCTTCTGTGGATGAAATATCTGTGTTCCTAGCTGAGGATGACACCTCCATCTGTCTTCATCCACCCTTCTTACCTCCTCAGGAACATTGCTCCAGCAATTTTCTCTTCTCTCCCCTTCAGCACCAGCTTTTCCCTTTCTACCAAATCATTCTTATTAGCACTTAAAAGTGCTGTCATTTCTCTCCATTTAAAATAAACCCTCACCTGCATATCATGTAGAACTATCTATAAACAAAATATTAAAACATAAAATAAAGAAAAAAGGTAAAATATACCCTCTGTAGAGCCCCCTTGTCCTTCCAGTGACCACCTCATTTCTTTCCTTCCCTCTTCTAATTCTCTCCTTGAAAGCATTGTCCATGCATGCTCTCTCCAATTTCTTTGCTCTTATTCTCTTTTTAACCCATTTGGATCAGACTTTTGTCCCTGGTGTTCTATAGAAACTGCACTTGTCTAGTTCACTGGTGATTCCCAATATGGCTAAATCCAGTGGCCCATTTCCATTCCTAATCTTGGTTGACCTGTTATCAGCAATTGACACAGTTGATCCATTTTTTCCTCTTTGTAATGTTTTTCCTCTTGGGTCCTAGGATAACACCAGTCTCCTGTTTTGTTTTGTTTTGTTTTGTTTTTCATCTCCTTCTCTAGCCAGTCTATTTCAATCTTCTTTTCTGGTTCCTCCTCATCTTGCCAGCTTCTTTACATTGGAGTGCCTCCTGGCTCAGTGCTTGGATTTCTCTTTCCATATGTTGTTGCTAGGTACTTCCTCCCAGTCTGATGGCTTTTTACACCATATGTGTGGTGATGACATCATGTTTGTGTCTCCAGCACTGACCTCTTGCTTCTGAATTCTTGACTCTTATAGCCAGTTGTCCATCTGACATCTCCACTTGCTTGTCTAATAGACATCTGAGACTCGACGTGCCCAAAACAGAGCTCCTAAAGCTTCAGGAATCGAGACTGTGTCTATTGGCATAAGGATAATCAAATTGATCAGGGGAATTAAATAGAATAGAAATAGACCAAACTTACATTGCCAGTTGATTTCCAACAAAGACACCAAAGCAATCTAATGTGAAAGAAAAGTCTTTTTACATGAATAGTGCTGGAGTTTTCAGCAGCTCATGAAATAGGTATATATTTTATGAAAAAAAGTAAAAATAAAAGTAAAAAATAATGCTGGAACAGCTGCACATCCACATGGAAAAAATGAACCTTGACCCTTACCTTATACACAAAAATGAATTCCAGGCAAATTCAAGTTGAGCTTCCAAACTTATCCCTATGTTCTATAGACTTCTTCATTTCAGTTAAGGCAAGTCTATCCTTCCAATTCATCAGGCTGAAAACCCCGGATTCCCACTTCAATTTTCTTTCTTCCCCACATCCACACTGGCAGTGCTTCCTGACAGGGCTACTTTCAAAGTAGCTTCATCACCCGCTTGGATTATGTAATTGGATCCCAACTGGGGTTTCCACACTTCTTGCTATCCCACCCCTGATGGGTTATTCTCATCAGATTACCTAGAGAAATCCTGTTTATATATGTCAAATGATACTCTTTTTTGGCATTAAGCTGGCCCATGAAGAAATAAGATATAAGAAATAAGAGTTCCCTTATAAGGGGAATAAGGGACTCTACAGAGTCTCTAAATAAGGGGCTCTACAGAGGGTATTATTTTTATTTTTGAGACAGGGTCTCACTCCATCTCCCAGGCTGCAGTACAGTGGCACGATCATGGCTCCCTGCAGCCTCCACCTCCCTGGGCTCCCTATCTCAGCCTCCCAAGTAGCTGGGACTACAGGCACATGCCACCACAGCTGGCTAATTGTTTGTATAATATTTTTTGTAGAGAAAGGGTTTCCCCATGTTGCCTAGGCTGGTCTCGAACGCCACCCACCTCATCCTCCCTAAGTGCTAGGACTACAGGCGTGAGCCACCGTCCCTGGCCTCAATATTATTATTTTGCTCAAAGCCTACCAGCCTCAGCTCACTTAGAGTAAAAGAAATGCTTCCTGTGACCCACAAAACATGACATGACCTGCCCTCCTTATAACCCTGTATCGTGAGCACTCCGGGCACATGCCCACCTCGGGACTTTTCATTTGCAGTTCCTGCTGTGTTCTTACCTATTTATCCACATGGTTTACTTCCCACTTCATTTAAATCTTCACCTGAATGCTACCTTCTTAGTGACACCTTTCCTGATGACCCTGTTGAAACTTATAACACTCCTCCAACAATTCCTGCCCTTGCTTTAATGCTGTCTTTACCCCATCATTACCTAAAATAATAAATTTTAAAATTTATCAATCTTTATCATTTATCTCCCCAGCTAGACTATAAGCTTCACAAAGGCAGGGAGTTTTACCTGTGTGATAGCCTCAGCATTAAAGACAGTACTTGGCACATTTCAGGCATTCAATACATACTTAGTGAAAGAAGAAAGTGTGGCCTGGCGCGGTGGCTCACGCCTGTAATCCCAGCACTTTGGGAAGCCGAGGTGGGCAAATCATCTGAGGTCAGGAGTTTGAGACCAGCCCAACCAACATGGTGAAACCCTGTCTCTACTAAAAATACAAAATTAACCGGGCGTAGTGGCACATGCCTGTAATCCCAGCTACTCAGGAGGCTGAGGCAGGAGAATCACATGAACCCGGGAGGCAGAGGTTGCAGTGAGCTGAGATTGCACCATTGCACTCCAATGTGAGCAACAAGAGCAAAACTCTGTCTTGAAGAAAAAAAAGAAAGTGTAAATTGTGATTGAGGTCTACAGATGACTGGTCAGTGTTTCCCATGTCCCCAAACTGTTTTCCTGCCTGAAGCTGTTGTTTCATGGGGCAAGTTCAACTTCCTTATCCATTGCTTGACTGTCCAATTAGATTGGCAGAGCACTAATGGCAAGGACTGTGGATCTTATCTTGTACTGTTCTATATCCTCCACTACTGATGCCATTGTGAGGGGGAGCATGGGAGTGGCTTCCCTCCATCCAGTTCCCTACATCATATGTCATATCATACAAATAGATTAGTATTTATAAATGTTTTAGGTCTACCTCCTTCTCACGCTGTACAAAATATGTCATATCAATACTTGAGTTTTAGTGTATTCATATTCTTGAGCAATTATGTAATTATGGCTTATGTTGTTATAACTACTATGCCCATATTTATAAGAAAAAAATATTGAGAGCATTTCCAGGAGAATAATTGACTGGAAGAAGAGAGAGTGGTGAAAAGGAATTAATAGTGAGCTAACTGTCAGGATATACAAGCCCAGCCTTCTAGGAGCCAGATAATCTGAAGCAAGAATTTCTCTGTCAGTTTTCTTATCTGTACAATGGTAAGAGTGGGGGTGTTGAAGTAGAAAAATCCTTTGATTAATATTTATTCTAATCCTTGCCGAGGTGCTGGGTGTGAGTCCAGGGAACTCTTATTTCTTATATCTTATTTCTTCATGGGCCAGCTTAATGCCAAGATCCAAAACTCTCTTGTGCTTGGGACCATTTTCAAGGATACGTTTAGTAGTTTAGAATAATCTAGATAACACTGCCTGATAGAAATACGCGGGAAATATAGAAAATTATAATGTGATCCACATATATAATTTAAAAATTTTTACTAGCCATGTTATAAAAGCAAAAAGAAATCTGTGAAATCAATTTTAATAATAAATTTGGTTGCTTCCAATATATACTGGGTAATCTCAACATGTAATCAATATGAAATATTAAAATTTACCTGTATTTTTTGTACAAAATATTAAAAATTGAATGTGTTTTTACATATATAGCCCATCTCAGTATGGACTGGTCTTATCTCCAGAGCTCAATAGCTCTGCGAGGCTGGTGGCAGGATATTGGATATCAAGTCTAGAATGTATGTGAGTTAATTCAAGGTTCAAGCACACTGAGGCTGAAAGAGTTATGACTGAAGAACAAGTTCAAGGAGGAAATCAAACAATAGCCAAATTTCACTGAGCTACTCCTTCCATTACTAATGATAACAAATATTTATAGATCCCTTAGTATATACTAGACCTGATGCTTAGAACTTTATGTGAATTGTTTCATTTAATCCTCACAACAGTCTTACAAGTAAGACCCCCACTCCCTTTCTGATGAGAAAACTGAAGCACCAAAGTGCAGTAACTTGCTATTATGACTTGTGAGCATATTTTCCCAGGCAATTATATGCACAGGATGATGTAGGGAAAGCAGCCCAATAACTTATTCACTATGTTTCTCCATGCTCATGGTAATGGCTGACTTGATCCCTGGTGGCCACCCACCTGTGCTCCATGAGTGAGGGAAGGGCTGCAGAGCCCCTGGCCTGCGTTCTAGTGACTTAGACTTGGGTTCTCCAGTGGCTGCTCTGGTTGACAATTTAATTTAGTAAAATGATAGATCCCACCCTGATAGCTGTTATAAAAAATCCTCCTTCCCCTTCCCCAGCACAGGTACCCAGCCCAAGGGGCACTTTCTGTGGGAAGAAGAAAAGAACTGGCATGCACTTGAGCTCACTGGGGGTGCAGGTTTCAAGAAAGAACAAAGAGAGCTATTAGGTTGAAGGGAAGCAGTTGAAGAGTTAAGTCTTGGAATTGTTAATACCTGGAACAAGGTCCGGTGTGAAAAGACAAAGAAACACACAAACATCGATCTGGCTTCCTCTTTTCTCTTTCTGTTTCATTTCTTATCCTCCATCAGTCAGCCTTTGCTTCCTCTTTCTCCTCCTTCACCTCCTCCTCCCCGCCCTTCCCAATTTCTTTCTGTCTTCCATTTATTGTTCTTCTAAAATTCATTTACTCATCCTCTCTTCTCCATTTCTCTTTTCTCCAAAATAATATGTTTAACTTATTGACTTGCTCAGGGACTTGTGGGTGAAGGTATTAACACCAACTCTAGGAAACATGGCGAATTCTAAAAACTTGTTCTCATAGGAAAAAGAATTAAAAATAGAAAGCTATAGGCCGGTTTTGAAGCCACAGAGGACCCCACTCTGATGTATAGACAAGAGAGCCAGAAAAAGACTTTGAAACGATCAGCGAAGCTCCTTGTCCCACAGACCGGGTGAGGGAGGGACAAGGGGAATTGTGTGCCCAAGCTTACCTGGGATGGTGTAGGTGACTGATAAGAGTGTCAGTGGAGGTGGTGGTCAGCATTTGGAGTGCCCCAATCTTGTGACACTAAACATTTATTGTTATACTAACCCCACTGCCAACTATCAGTAAGTTTTCATTTTTCTTACTGTGTCTCAGTCTCCGTGGCACCATACACTGTTTTCCCCCATGTCCAGGCATCGTTCCACAGTTGATGTGAGGCTCTGTGTGCCATGGGTGTGGGCCTGCCTCTTCTCTCTCAGAATGACCACTGTTTCAGCTTGGTGAGCCACATGGTGTGCCAAGCTGCCATCTCTGACCTGGAGAAAGGATACCCATCCTACCACAGATGGGGCGTATCATGGGATGGCCTTCCTGGTTTTCCTCTGCAGACATATTTTTCTCACATTTTTTTCCTCTCCTCCATTGTCTTTTTCCCTCCCTCTTTGATTTCTTCTCTTTTCCTTTTCTTTCTCTTGCCTCACTTCTGCCTTAGATCTACCATGGGACCCAGGGAGCTTTGGAGCCAAAGAGTAGCCTACCCTGAAGATCAATGAAAGCACATGTGTTCACTCAATAGCTGGCACTCACTGAGCTTTTCATACAATCCACAGTGTGCTGAGCTTTTTACTCGTGCTATCTATTTTAATCTTCACAATTCTTTACCTATCAGGCATTACCATCATGATCTGCACCTTACAGGTGAGAAAGGGAGGCCCAGGCAGATTAAGAAACTCGCTCAGGACCTTGACCCAGCCATCCCATTACTGGGCATATACCCATGCACACATATGTTTATTGTGGCACTACTCACAATAGCAAAGACTTGGAACCAACCCAAATGTCCATCAATAATAGACCGGATTAAGAAAATGTGGCACATATACACCATGGAATACTATGCAGCCACAAAAAAGAATGAGCTCATGTCCTTTGCAGGGACATGGATGAAGCTGGAATCCATCATTCTGAGCAAACCATCGCAAGGATAGAAAACCAAACACCACATGTTCTCACGCATAGGTGGGAATTGAACAATGAGAACACTTGGACACAAGGTGGGGACTTGTCGTGGGGTTGGGGGAAAGGGGAGGGATGGCATTTGGAGATATACCTAATGTAAATGACGAGTTAATGGGTGCAGCACACCAACATGGCACATATATATATATGTAACAAACTTGCATGTTGTGCACATGTACCATATAACTTAAAGTGTAATAACAATAATAAAAAGAGAAACTTGTCAGGGCCACACAGCCTGTACCTGTCAGAGTAAGGGCATTCTCATTCCAAAGTTCATTTTTAGAGCCAAAAGCATACCACATCTCAGGAGAAGCAGGCTAGACTTCTTGTCTGTTTGGCTTTTAACTCATGCTGACCTGAACTTTTTGGATTTGAGTAACTCTCAGATCTGTGGAGCCTGATTTCTGTGAGTGGATTTGGCCAGCCACCTGGGGAGGTGAACCCTTGCTGGGGTCTGGCTCATTAGTGTAGAAGGGAGTTCCTTGGGAGGTGTGCTCTCTTCTCGGCCATCCCCATTGTAGTAGTTTCTTGGTTCTGCCCTAACAAAGTACCACGAACTAAGAGCCATAAAACAACAGAAGTTTGTTCTCTCATAGGTCTGGAGACAGAAATCTGAATTCAAGGCACAGGCAGAGTTAGTGTCTTCTGGAGGCTGTCAGGGAGAAACCATTCCACACCTCCCCCGCTTCCGGTGGCTTCCAGCAATCCTTGGTGCTCTTCGGCTCTCAGCTGCGTCCCTCTGGTCTCTGCCGGAGGCGTTCTTGGTCACGTGGTATTCTTCCTGTGTGTCCCTGCATCTCCAATCTCCTTGTCCTTTTAAGGACACCAGTCATTGGATTTAGGGCCCACTCAGATCCAGCATAAAAAAAATTGTTTTAAAAAATTATTTGGAAATAGTTATAGATTCACAGAAAGTAGCAAAGACAGGATATAAAGCACGGAGGTCTGATGTGCCCTGAACCCATTTTCTCCTGATGGTTACTTCTTACATAATTACAGTACAATATCAAAACCAAGAATTTGACATTGATAAAATAGGTGTGTACAGCTCTATGTCATTTTATTACATGTCTAGTTGTCTGTAACTACACTGCAATCAAGACAGAGAATTATCCCATGATCACGAAGATCTCCTTTTATAGTCTAGTCTATTCTTTTTTCTCCACCCTAACCCCTGGCAACCAGAATCTGTCCTCTATCCCTATAAAGTTGTCACTCTGTAATGTAACAATGTAACATTACATTATAGGGTGTAATGTAACATTACATTATAGGGTGTAATTACATTATAGGGTATAATGTAACACCCTATAATGTAACAATGTTACGTAAAAGGAATCAAATCTCAAATGACCCTTTGAGATTGTCTTTTTTCACTCAATAGAAAGTCCTTCAGAATCACTCCAGTTGTTCTCTATATCAATACTCCGTTCCTTTTTATTGCCTCATAGTATTCTATGGTATGGATATATTACAATTTGTTAGACCAGTTGCCTATTGGGGGATGGATTGGCTCTTTCTAGCTTTGACTAGAACAAATAAAGCTGCTGTGAACAATTCTGTATGGGTTTCTGTGTGGACATCAGTTTTTATTTCCTGGGGGCAAATTCCCAAGGAGCACAATTCAATTCCTGGATCATACGGTAGGTGTCTTTTGTTTAGTTTTTCAAGAAACTGACAACTATTTTCTAGAGTAGCTATACCCCTTCATATTCCCACCAGCAATATATGAATGATCCATTTTCACCACATCCTCACAGACATTTCAGTATGACCTAATTTTGACTTGATTACCTCTGCAAAGACCCTATTTCCAAATAAAGTCACGTTTATGGGCACCAAGAGCTAGGTGTTGAGTATACCTTTTTGAAGGACGCAATTCCACCTGCAGCACCTGTCTTCACTTGCTTAGGCTATGGGTGGGTCTCGCTTCAGAGTGTTGCCTTCTGAGAAGAAGGTTTGAATTCATAACTGGATTATGCCTGCCTTTGATTATTCAGTTTGGCCCCCAGGGATGAGTGAGCAAGTTCACGTCATTGGAAGGGACATTACTGAGTCTTTCTCACCCCTACTCAAACCTCCAAAGTTTGAAAGATTTGATAATCATCAACATTCTCAAGAGGCAGAAGGGCAAGGTACTTCCTTAAAGAGTTTTTCCATGACTGTCCTTCCCCACTGTCCCAGCACTGATGGGAAAGAAAAACAGAGCAGGACAAGGGGATTGTCAATCTGTTGAGGGAAGGGATGCTGTATTAGTTATTCCTGAACCCCCTTCAGAGTGTAGGCGGAGAGAGGTGCTTAGAAAGGTGTGTTGGATAGATGAGTAGCTGAGAGGGACAGGGCCAGAGTGCCCCACAGAATGAGGAAGAGTCAAGGTTGGTATTACATGTGCCCCTCCCACTTCCCAAACATGTGAGCATTCATACATGGGTTTCCAGTGTCTGGGCAAGGTTACTTCTATCCTCTGTCCCCTTGCTGAAGGTCTGTTTCATTTAATTTCTATGTATGTGTGCTCCTGGCTAGACAAACAGGGCAAAGATGCCAGGAAAATAGCAGGCCTACTGTTTTGTCCAGCACCTCGAGCCCTGGAAGGCAGGCTCATTCAGGGGTCAAGAGGGCAGGATTAGGCAGGTAGCTATTTGATCCCAGACCCCCGCACTTACCAGCTGTATGGTCTTGACTTATTACTTATTCCTCTCCACCTCTTCTATCTATTAACTGTGTATAAGATGTTCTTTATGTGCAATTATTTTGAAGCATAATGTATATACAGAACAGTGCACAGACCATAACCTCACAACCCCACACTGAGGAACAGAACGTTACCAAAAGCCCAGAAGCCCCTTCTTGTCTTCTCCCAGGCACTACCTCACCCACCCCCAGCTGAGAGTAATTTCCATCCAAATTTATAATTTTATTTTTACCTGGTTTTGAACTTTATGTGGATCAAAACGTACAGAACATATCTTTTGATTGAGTTTCTCTTATGTAACATTATTTTTATGAGATTTGTCTGTGTAAGTAGGTATAGTTGTAGTTTGTTAATTCTCCTTATTGGATATTCTAATGTATAAACATACCACAGTTTAATGACTCATTCTATTGTTGGACAATCGGGCTACTTCCAATTTTTGGCTTTGTAAATAAAGCTGCTTTGAACATTCTTGCATAGTTTTTGGTGGGTGGGGACACTCAGTCATCTGGAAGTGAGATTGTTGAGTTATAGAATATATTTATCTCTCAGCTTTAGAGAACCTTTGCAAATTTTAATGAATGTTTTTAACCTCACAGTATAGTGTGGATTAAATTAGGTTGTGGAAAGTACTCAGTAAGGCCATTGGCAGACAGAGGTCACTCAGTACATGTTTAAAAATGGAAATAAGGCATGACATTCCATTAAGTCTAAGTACCATGATGAACTTAAGCATTTCCCTATTGTTTGTTCATTTAGGTTGCTTTGATTGTGTTGTTGTTTCATATCGTGTTGCAATGAATGATTCTCTTTATAGCAGGTTTCTTCTTTTGAAAAATTTGCTTTGGTAGATTCTCAGGGTAGGTTGAATTAGATCAAAGGATATGTGACTGTAAGAACTGCCACTCTTAAAAAGGACTATGAGGGGAAAACAAGGAACCAAGTCTCTCCTACCACGGCCCAGGGGACTGTGAGGACAGGAGGCTTGTGGGTTTGAGGGAGGAGTGTCTTGCAGAGGATGATGGGGTAAAATAGAATGAAGGATGATTTTTATAAATGCTGATGCGCCTTAGGACAACTACATATTTAGTCCCTTATAAGAGAAATTGAGTAGTTGGTAAAACAACAGATAATAATTATTAAATGAGGAAGGAGAGAGAAACCACAGGTGCAAAGATTCACTTTATTTATTAATTCTCCTCCAATATTAGCATAATTAAAGCCGAGGAGGAGGAGGATGAGGTGAAAGATGAGCTCGAGGACCGAAATAGGGGTAGCTCCCCTGTGGGAAAAGGGCCAGAGGCCAAAGGATGGGAGGGGGTGAGGCTGGGGCTAAGGAGCAAGTGGGGGGCCCGGGGCACTTCTCCCTCTAACACTCTCCTCTGTTGAAGCTCTTGGTGAGGGGCGAGCTCAGGCCCGGATGGGTGACTTCGCAGGCATAGACTTTGTGACTCTGGTAGTCTGTGCTGCTCAGCGTCAGGGTGCTACTCAGGCTGTAGGTGTTGTCCTTGCTGTCCTGCTCTGTGACACTCTCCTGGGAGTTACCCGATTGGAGGGCACCATCCACCTTCCACTTTACGCTGGCCTCTCTGGGATAGAAGTTATTCAGCAGGCACACAACAGAGACAGTTCCAGATGTCACCTGGTCCTCAGATGGTGGGAAGATGAAGACAGATGGTGCAGCCACAGCTCCTGAGGAAAGAAGCAAATAGGATGGTGTTTAAGTAACAAAGTTCTGCACTTGGGTGTGTTACTTGCAGATAATCACAGGGCATGTTAGGGACAGACAGAAAACAGCATGCTTATCCTGGATAATTATAGCAAGGAGGCCAAGAAGCGTACTTAAAAACTTGATGTTTGAGTTTCTTCCTAGCTTCCCCCTATTCCTTAATAAAGTTCTAAATTGTTTTGTTGGAGCTCTTTGCAGCCGTTCTGAGGCCTTTGCATGCTTTTCTGACCTTGCAGTAAACTCAATGCTTTAGGCAAAGAGAGGCCATGTCACCTGACCCCCTCAGAGTTTCAAATTCAGAACAGGTCTGAAGAAGACCAGGCAGCGGCTGAGTCAAGAAAAGCCTCTGTCTGCTTTTATTTCCGCTGTGCCTCTTCCACGACTATGCAGCAGGCTCCTGAGGGTTACTTTGGCTGGGCTGGGCTAAAACCTCCCTGCACAGTGGGCCCTGAGCCCTGCCTCTGTGCCTGGGTGGTGTCAGCCCCTCCACCTTCTGACTGTTCCAGCAACTCTCTAAGCCCTCCCAAAGGCCTCGAGGCCTGTAACCATATACGGCAATTTTCAGTCATACCAGGAGAGGTCAACTGTAATCTTGGCCACCTGCTTAAGAGGAAGTGGCTAGCTTCACTTCTGACCCTCAGCAACTGCCAGGTGGCCTCTTGGAAATCCCCCTCTGGGGATTTCCAGCCGTCGGGTGGGAGAGCAGTAGTTAAAATGAAAAACAAGAATCCTTTGCCGGGAGAAGTCAACAGATAACAGGAATAGGATTTTTTTTTTTTTTAAAGCTAAATTCGCTGTTAACCAAGTAGTTCAACATGAAAGACTGAACCTTTTATGTTTAATATTTTCTTCTCTTTTAACCTTCATGACTAATTTTTTTCAGATAATTGTATAAAATAACCATGGTAGCAAAATAGTGTGATCACTGGAAAATAAGCAGGGGAAAACATGCTATGAAGATACTCCTATCTGGGTGAATTCTTAATAGCTTTACCTTTTTCATCTGACATTTAAACATTAAACAATCAATGTATTTGATATGAAAATTATTTCAAGATATCTTATTAGCTTTTAATAGAGTTTAAAAAGTGTTTAAAAGAGTTTTCAAAAGGCTCTAAAATCATCTTGAAATAGTTTAAAACAGACAGTTTTGAATCGTTGTAAGTTAGTTTTAATAGAGCTTTAAAAAGGCCCTAAAATAGTCCTATCAAGTTGCTGCAGACCAAAATAATCCTCCTTAAATATCACTTTTGAAGTCAACTGGGGTAAACAACAGCAACACAACGACAAATCATTAAACTATTTTAGAAGTCATGAAATTAAAATACTCAGATTAAAATTTTCCTATCACAGAATTAAGGTACTGGAAAATATGTTTAAGGTTTTATTAATCACATTGCTATAGGTTTAGATATTTTGTACAACTGAAATATAATCACACACCGGCAGCTACATTTTTGAAAATTAGAAACATGGTCACGAATATATCTTATTTTTAAATCAGTTAATATTCCTTAATGGTATTTAACGCCAAATTCAAAGTGAATCGATCAAGCCCTCAGTGGCCAAGTTATAGGTGTGATTTTTACTCTGAAAGAATTACATATTTCTTTCTTTTTGATTGAGCTTTTGTTATTTAAATACGTTTGATGAGAGAATATTGAAATAATTAAATAGCACTGAAAAAAAAAAAGCTTTAAATTCTTTACAATCCCCAGTGGAAATTTTCACTAATGAGATATCGTAATGAATGTGAATTTTATTTCTGAAATCTCTAATAAATCAGTCTTCTCCCTAGTTTTCCCAGCTCAGCGCCCGTTACGTTTCTGTTCTCTTTCCGTTAATGGCATTATTTGTATCACTGTGCATCAGGAAATCTGGCTACGGCAGCATTAATCAGGCAGACGCGGGGTGGCCATGGCCGCTAGCGGCAAGGCGGCTGCCCCAAGAGGGCGGCGGCAAGGCCACCAAAGCCGCTCAATCAAGAAAGACCGCGGCTCTGTCTACAGCTCGCGGTGCCACGGACTTCTTGGCGGAATAAAAATGTAGACAAGTCATAACAGAGGGTAATAAAAGAACATACTCTTTAAAAGATTTCCTATTTTTTCATAGACCCACGGTCATTAAAAATTGCAATTATTTACTTTTTTTCATTTAAACACATTTCTTTGAGATTGAGCTTTTGGGAATAACCACCTTTCCACCATTGCAATAAGAGATAATTTCATGTTTAGTCTACTGGACAAATTGGATTTTTAAAAAATGATCTCTATCTGTGAAGCCCTTACTCCTACAAAATGTGTCTTTTTGAGTTTATTGCTTATTATAGACTCTGAAAACAACATTGCTGCGGATTTTCAAGTAAGCTGCCTCTTCTACATAGCAAATAGGTACACGTCACTTTTTCCTGATTTTTTTAGGGCATGCTATTTATTTTTATAGTTGTCTGAAATAATAATTTATCAAACAAAAGGGAGAAAGACTAAAAAATATATTTTTCCACTTCTCTGTATCATGCATAATCAGCAACAGCCAATACAATATTTGGCAAGAGTGAACAAAAATAAATTTACTTTTGCTCCTTAGAAATACAAGGATTCCTTTTTAGTTACACTTTTTTTTTTTTAACTTTGTGTCATTCAGTTTAGAACAATTTAATTTTTTTGTCTCCAAATCCATTTTTGAAGCTGAGTTTAACTTTTGTAACCCATAATAAATCTTAAATGCCCTAATTTACCCATCTTTACAAAACTCCTATTTAAGCCTCTAAAAGTCAATACTGGCAATCAGACCCAAATTTCAGAAGGCAATAGTGAAAAATTACTTACGTTTAATCTCCAGTCATGTCCCTTGGCCGAAGGTGATCCACAGTATTAACTTACTTTCCCCTTACCAAAAATCTGTTTTCCCTGTTAATATCACTAGCTTGACTGATGCAGAGAAAATCTTGCAATTTAGATGCCTCACTTAACCGGCTAGCACTTGGCTATCCCTTAAGATGAACTAATTTTCAGTCCCTTATTCATCTAACTTTTTGAAAGAATCTGGTACTCTTTGGAATTGACCTGAGCTAATATCTTAAACATAAAAATTCCCCAAATTTACAACCTTATAAGAAAAAACATTACAAAAATGCACTTACGTTTGATCTCCACCTTGGTCCCTCCGCCGAAAGTGAGCCACAGTGAGGGATCTTACCCTTTCCCTCAACAAAAACCTCCCTCAAAGCCAATCATGAGATAGGCTGCTTGTTCAGAGAAAAATCTAGCTATTTCTTTCCCATTTCCCCCATGAATCCTATTCTCCTCCCAAACCCAATGATTTGTCTATTTGCTCAGCTTTTTAAGTTGATTTTCTGGTGTCCCGCTGTTTACTTCTGGGTCACCAGGTTTATTTAACCGAAATATCACAAAACTTGCACAAATGATACAATGGCACCAAAATCTCACGAATCATTGAGACAGATGTACTTACGTTTGATATCCAGTTTGGTCCCGGGGCCGAAAGTGAATCACAGTGATTCGTCTTAACTTCTCCCTTTACAAAAACCTCCCTGAAAGGTCAGCAAACCTCCTTCCCCCACTGAAGTTATTTTGATTTAGAAATCTTAAAAGCTAGCCACAAGCTAGCCTGCTGTGGAACAATTTCCCCTCCACTGTACCTAACCTGGGAATGAAGTTTGTTAGTTCCCTGACATCCAACTAATGAAAATCCACACAAAGGAACACAAAGTAAACTAATTAGACAGAAATAGTGAAGAATCAGTGGAAAAAAGTACTTACGTTTGATCTCCACTTTGGTCCCCTGGCCAAAACTGTACACACAATGGTTCCTCTTAACCTCCCTCCTATACAAAAACTCCCTTTCTGACAATTGACCAAGGCTCTGTCCAGAACATGTCTGCCCAGGACATTTCTGAAGCTATTGCTTAGACAAGTTATTCTTACCCAATGACTGAATCTTGCTTGCTCTTCAAAGAAAATGTACACTCAATTCTCGAGTTTGACTACAGACTTATCTTTATATTTTCCCTGAAGGATGTCAGAGTCTGATTACAGAGTCAGCTTATAGATCACTTCATAGACACGGGGAACAGAAGACACAGACAACGAGGAAGCAAAGTTTAAATTCTACTCACGTTTGATTTCCAGCTTGGTCCCTTGGCCGAACGTCCACCACAGTGAGAGCTCTCCATTGTCTTGCTGTACAAAAACCCTTCTCACCAAAGGGGAACGGAGCCCTGGGTCAGCTGCTGAAGCTCAACTCCCTTTTCGAGCAGGTGTGGAAGCCCTGAGGCTTCTCTGACATAGCATATGTTTATTTTCTTAGGTGAGATCTAAAAGCCAAGAAGAGAATGTATTTATTTCTATGGCCTGATGGTTCCTTTCTTTAGCAACTTGCTACATCTGGACTGCTTATTATTTATTTATTTTTTAGAAAGTAGACTGAATGTAAATTACAAAGAAAAACAAGCAATGAAAAAAAGGGTCAGTTATTTTTTGTACTTTCTTTTGGGGTGGGCTGGGGGGCTTTTGCAAAGGATAAACTTCATTTAGTGTAATTACGGAAATCAGCTTCTCAGTGAGTAATAATTACAGGCTGTCTTACTATTTTAACTTCTCCTTTGCTGCAATGTTATTTTTAAAAAGGTAGACTAAATGTATATCAAATTAAGGCTCATAACTTTGAAGTGCATTTTGAAATGTAGCTACGGATGGTATATGAAACCAAAGTGAAGATTAACAGAGTAGAAAAGTAGACTTTACTTGGTTGGTGTGTCTGTTGTCACAGCACAGGTAGAGCTCAGCTCTTACTGAGCTGGACCAGGTGCATGCCATCTTTGGAGCTGCCATGGAGTCCCAGTGTTCCATAGTGTTTCCACAGTGATCTCATCAACAACACTGAAGACCTTTGCAGTGTTTTCTTTTGAGTCCGGCTCCATTTTTGCAGTCTTGTATCTCTCTTAACCTTCCATCTCCACCCCTTCCATACATTACTCCCACCTCCCGACACTCCTTACAGTTTTGCTATGGTCTCCAGCTTTTGCACTCCCTCTGCTTGGGAACACCTTTGTCCACTTGGATTAGCTTGTGAACTGCTAATTGTCTTTCAAGATTCAACTGAAGAGAGACTTTCTCTCAGATTATCCCTGAGCAGGTGACCTGAATTTACAGAGTACAGAGACGGGTCACTGGGCCTAAAGTGCCTACTTATTTTTTATTTTTTATTTTTTATTTTTTGAGACGGAGTCTCGCTCTCTCACCCAGGCTGGAGTGCAGTGGCATGATCTCGGTTCACTGCAAGCTCCGCCTCCCGGGTTTACACCATTCTCCTGTCTCAGCCTCCCCAGTAGCTGGGACTACAGGCGCCTGCCACCCTGCCCGCCACCATGCCCGGCTGATTTTTTTGTATTTTTTTAGTAGAGACGGGGTTTCACCGCGTTAGCCAGAATGGTCTCAATCTCCTGACCTCGTGATCCACCCATCTCAGCCTCCCAAAGTGCTGGGATTACAGATGTGAGCCACCGCGCCTGGCCGAGTGCCTCCTTATTTTTACCTGCTTTCAGATTCTCTTCTACCCTTCTAAATTATAAGTTGTTTGATGTTTTATTTGTCCTGTATTTGGGAGGCTCAGTCCCAGTCCAGTATCTTTACTTAGTAAATGATTAACATACATTTTCAGAATAAATTAAAAAAAAACGCACAATTGAAAATCAATAATAGATCAGAGAGGCTATCATAGAGCAGAGACTAATACGACTACCACAATAGTAACTTTTACAACACAAATCATAACTATAATTCTAAAGATTAAGGGTAGGTTTATTTGATTCTGTCACTGGCAGCTTTGCTAGTTGCCTTGAATAGCCGAATCAGCAGTTGGTCTCACCAGAAGATGAGGAATGAGAGGGATCAAGATAGAGGTGGAGAGTTAACATTGGCAAGTGAAATTTAAATGTGCAAAATAGCTGACCAAGGGCACAGTCCTTTTTTAAAGGGGACATAAAATGATTTTCTCTGCAGACATACAAGCAATACCAATCATGAAGGGTGACATTTATTGAGCACTTACTTAAGTGCCAGACATTGTACATGGATCATCACATTTAATTATTCCCAAGACTCTATGAACTACCCCTATTTTGTAGGTGCAAAAACTTGAGGGCAGAGAGGTCAAGGAACTGGCATATGGCAGTAAGTGGCAGAGCTGTGACCTAAACTCAGAACCCATGCACTTAACTGAACTATATGTAGATTATACTCCAGGAGTAAAGTCACCCAACAGAAGCAGCAAGCATGACAGGGAGTGCTGGGATTGGGAAAGGTAAAAGGAGCTCCTTAGACTGGGATAAGCTTGTCCAGACTTATATGTAAGACTACGCATGGAAATATTGTTTAAAAAGTGAAAAACAACTGAAATCCTCATTAATAGGAGTTTAATGAAACTCCTATTAGAGCTTTACAATGTAGCACAAAGCCAGACAGTAAGAGGAAGACGTAGGCTTCTATATAGTTATGTGGAAGGTGTTCGTGAAAATGCAGGCCACTGAAGAGTATGTGTGGTGAGATATCATGATCCCATCTAAATTGATTATATATGTATATAAATATGGGCTGATTTTTAAAGGAACCACATAACTTGTGCTTGGTAGTTATCTCCTGGGATTGCAGAGGAGGAACAATGACACTTTCTCTTCCTACTCTTCTGTATGGTTGTGTGAATATATTCATTTTACAGTTTTTAGAAATAATAAAACTGTACTAATTTTGAAAAAAAAGTAAACTCTGACATTGCCTAGTAGCATTCTCAATATTCCTGTGCAATGCATAAACATAAAGTTTTAAATGACATGTATACACATGCATGAGTTTTCTTTGTCAAATACTTTTCTATAATCTTTAAATCAAGCATGCCAAAAAGGTAAAAGCTTTCCTGTTTCAGTGTAGGAGATATTCTTCTGCAAATGAAAGAGATGTAAGGGATAGAAATGGGAATGGAAAAGATGACCGAGCTGTTCGAGGGACTCATGTTCCTAAGTGAACTAATTGGAAATCTAATATGAACAGTGCAACCGAATAACTATTGTAAAGCAGGCTTTGTAACCAATAAAAGATGATTAGCATAAGTATCATTGTGGCAAAACTATTTTATTGATCACATGCGGTGGTGATCTATAGGAATGATTGTTGTGATGTTTGCTGTAACATAAAATGAATCATGGAAAGTGGCTGAGATCCTTAGGATGTGTGTGGTTCATTTTTTGAAAGCAAATGATGTCTCAGAAGCATCTGTGAGACTCTGCCAGGATCTACCATTCTACAAAATATCTATGATGGACATTGATAAGATTGATTTGTTTAGGAAAGGCAAAGTGTCAGTAAGATAGTCTGAGAGGTTCTTGGATTTCATGTATACGATTGCTGGAAATAGAATTTCTTGGGGAACATTCCAACTAACTTATCACTGAAGCTGCGTTACATTGAACCCTCAGCAAAGTTAGATTATCAGAAAAAAAAGTAAACTGCTGTGGAGGGGAGAGGAAGGAAAGGCAGGGAGGGAGGGAGGCAAGGAGAGAAAGAGAGAGAGAGAGGAGAGAGAGAGCACAAGCACACACTTCAATGCACATCTACAAATCATCCTGAAAACTACTGATAAATTATTTTAGCAATGTTCCTCAGGTGTAACATTTCAAGAATGATCATTTTTGCTTTTTATTTGGTATAATTTACTAGCCTATTTAGGAAGTTCCCCTCACATCAGTAACATACAGTACATCACCCAGTACGTCAGGAGACACAAGGCATAAGTTTGCCTTTTGCAAGGTTTGAGGGATGGCAGTTTCCCTACCTGACTCAGGAAAGTCTGTAGCCGATATCCATCTTCAAGTTTATGGTTCTTTCTCTCTTTGTATATATTTGAGCTCAGCAGTCACGCTGAAATCCAGAGTAGGTGATTCTTTTTGCTTTAGCTTGACTCCTCCTTAAGATTGTAACTCTCTCATTTTTACGTTTTTTTTGTCAGACATAAGCTGATATTCCACAAGGAGAGGGGAAAATTCTGTGGTTCACATCCAGTGGTGCTTAGAACCTGATTGGTTGTCATTCTTCCAGCTAGTTTGTCACGAGTGGATATCTGTCCTGGATTCCCAAGGATCAAGGCTGCCCCATTAGCCAGGAAGGAGGGAGATAGAGGAGGTTACTTGAGAAAGAGCTGCTTCTTTGCTGCTTCTGGGTTGTGTCTGTTCCCTCTCATATCTGAAGACAGATGTGCTGGCAGAAGCAAAGTCCTTTGTCTGGCCATGTGCAAATCCATGGGACATAAATATAAACAGAGATTCTGGTCCCACTCTAGAAAATGTAGATGTTCGTCTTGTTTCCAAGGGGACAGTGGGGCTGCAGGTGTTTTTTTGACTTCCTTGAGAGTAAGAGAAGATAGAAGCAATTGTGTCAGGGCTTATTATCCTAGGAGGGGTTCAGCCACCAAGATTTACATATTCAGTGCTGTGGTTTTTGTTTCATTTTGCAAGAGGAATGGGCTCCTCAAGCTCTGTCTCAGAGTTCCCTGCCCTCCCTGTCTACCTACTTGACATCCAGCCCCTATGTTCTCTTCTCATATTAAGACATAGAAACTCATCATAGGCAACTATTATGGTCAGGCTGGCTCTGGATGCAGTTGTGAAACTGATGAGTTTGGGCTTGGTTTTTCAGACCCCCAAATGCCGTGATAATCCTGGCTTGAAGGGGTGGCCAGCCCCTCCACACCTGCGGGTATTTCTCGTCTGGTGGGATGAGAGACTGAGAAAAGACATAAGACACAGAGACAAAGTATAGAGAAAGAACAGTGGGCCCCGGGAACCGGCGCTCAGCATACGGAGGACCCACACCGGCACCGGTGTCTGAGTTCCTTCAGTATTTATTGATTACTATTTTCACTGTCTCAGCAAGAGGAATGCGGCAGGAGAACAGGGTGATAGTGGGGAGAAGGTCAGCAAGAAAACACGTGAGCAAAGGAATCTGTGTCGCAAATAAGTTCAAGGGAAGGTACTATGCCTGGATGTGCATGTAGGCCAGATTTATGCTTCTGTCACCCAAACATCTCAGTGTAGTAAAGAATAACAGAGCAGCATTGCTGCCAGCATATCTCGCCTCCAGTCACAGAGCAGTTTTCTCCTATCTCGGAATAGAACGCATGTACAATTGGGTTTTACACCGAGACATTCCGTTCCCAGGGGCATGCAGGAGACAGAGGCCTTCCTCTTATCTCAACCACAAGAGGCCTTCCTCTTTTACTAATCCTCCTCAGCACAGACCCTTCACGGGTGTCGGGCTGGGAGACGGTCAGGTCTTGCCCGTCCCACCAGGCCGTATCTCAGGCTGTCTCAGTGGGGAGAAACCTTGGACAATACCCGGCTTTCCCGGGCAGAGGTCCCTGCGACTTTCCACAGTGCATTGTGCCCCTGATTAATTGAGAATGGAGAAGGGCGATGACTTTTACCAAGCGTACTGCCTGTAAACATATTGTTAACAAGGCACATCCCGCACAGCCCTAGATCCCTTAAACCTTGATTCCATACAACACATGTTTCTGTGAGCACAAGGTTGGGGCTAAAGTTACAGATTAACAGCATCTCAAGGCAAAACAATTGTTCAGCGTACAGATCAAAATGGAGTTTCTTGTGTCTTCCTTTTCTACATAGACACAGTAACAGTCTGATCTCTCTTTCTTTTCCCTACACTGGCCGAGACTAAAGTTCCAAGTCTAAGAGGGAGGATAGGAGGTGGACAGGCCAACGGAAATAACAAATGAGCAACAGATGGAAACAAGAAATAATGTGGATTTTTGAGTTCGTTAGCATGTCCTCCACTCTTTCAAAACCTCCTTTGCAATGACAAAAGAAATATAAAAATGATAATGAATTTATCTCATGGTTGGAGAATCATGAGAGGTTCTATTAGAAGAAAAAACTTTGAAGAACACCACAGATATTTAAACCATGTCATTGAATTCATAGAGAAACTGGAATCTAGAAATTTTTTCCATTGCAAAAACAGGAGTCCTTGAAGCAGCCAGTTCTAGTTTTCCCCACAGAGCCCCAGAAAAGCTATACTTCAGAGCTATGAGGGGCTGGGAATGGTATAGGTGGGCAGTGGAGGTGGAATAACACCTGGGTCGTCTCTCTGCTGGTTACAGACAGCTTGACCCTCATGCTTCAGGCCGTGGGAATAGAGGTTGAAAGAAAAAGGGGCCAAGTTAACAGGCATTCAATAGTAATGGGATAAAAAAACCCCTCCCAAACCACTAGAAGGAAAAGAAATAGACAAAAATAATAAACCAATCCAGCAAAATTCAGGAGAAGTGAATAAAAAATTGAGGCAAGCATGATACATCAAAGTACAAAATCAGTTTGAAGGACGAAGTCAAAATATACAGTCACAAAGTACAGTGATTGTTGTTATTTAAAACTTTAATTTATGTAAAAATAAAAATAAAGCAAAAAGATGACTTTTGTGTCTTTTTGAGGACATTTGATTCACTAGAGAAATAGTTCATTTGCTTTCTATTTATGATTGATTAAAAACTAGATAACAAAAAGTTAGATGTTAATGTAAAGAAAACTTTATGAAAATGATAATGGATTTTTATCTAGTAGAAAAGATAACCCCAATGCTTATGGTTTCATTGCTCTGTAGGACATTAACAAGTTGTGCATCTTATTTAGCAAAGTTATTCCAACATTAGTAGATGTACACGTGTGTGTGTGTACGTACACATATAGGTGTGTGCATGTATGTGTATATGTATGTATGTATGTAGGTATATATGTATATACTAGCAAATGATAAGGCTGGTTCAAAGGAGGATGTACAGTAGTACATCCTTATCCACAGTTTTACTTTCTGGGGTTTCAGTTACCTGTGGGCAACTGTAGTCTGAAAATATTAGATAGAAATTTCTAGAAATAAGAATTTACCCATTTTAAATTGTGTGCCTTGGTAGTGTGATGAAATCTCATGCCCTTCCACTCCATACCAGCCTGGGACTGAATCATCCCTTTGTCCAGCATCTCCATGCTGTCTACACTTACCCTCCTATTTAGATGTTTAGTAGCCCTCTTGATCATCAGATTGACTGTCATGATATCCTAGTGTTTGTGCTCAAGTAACTCTTATTTTACTGAATTCTTCTATTTTATTACTAGTTATTGTTGTTACTCTCTTACTGCGACTAATTAATACATTTTATCATAGGTAGGTATGTATAGGAAAAAACAGAGCATGTATAGGGTTGTGTACTGGCATCTGCTGGGGGGAGAATTTTGTTAAAGTTAGAACAGAGAAGGCTGTCCAGAAGAAAGAATTTTCTGTTTTTTCCACCTTTTTTCTGTTTGATGTCCCCACATAAGTCTCAGTGTTACGATCTGTCTCCCCACCTCAGTCACTGTCTTCTGTCTCTGGAAGGAAATTCCCCTTGGGCTGAGGACAGCATGGTGCTAGACAGGAGAGATCCAGTACCCACTCTGGAAAATTTCATAAGATGTCTGATTCTCCACCTTCTTCAGGGACCTTTTATCATCTCTCATGTGCCCATGGCCTTTGTGACTGCCATCTGCACAACACTGAACTCCAGCAACGTCAACTGAGAAGAAAGAGAGAGAGGGGAAGAAAGAGTAAGGGAGAGAAAGAGAAAAGTCATTTGTTGATTGAGCCACACAAATTATTATATTTCTAATTAAATTATATATCCAGTTAGCTGCAATATGATACAATCCCAAATACACATATTTATTAAATATGATTCAAAGAGCATTTGTGGAGTACTCTGTATCAAGGCACAAAGTAAAATAAATGCAAAATTACTGGTGACTTTTATGCCTTTCTGTGGCACTCGACTCCCTCTGGTTGGAGGTACTGTGTGAGAGCACGTAAGCTCCAATCAGGTGGTCTGGAGGGAGCAAAATGCCACTGTTGGAGGTTAAATATGAAGAGAAATAGCAGTAGGCATCGGATAGCACAGAATGAAAATAAAAGTACATATACTTCTACTGTCTTGTTCTAGATTCCTTTTTTAAAAAAATTTTGTTTTGTTTTTGAGACGGAGTCTCCCTCTGTCACCCAGGCTGGAGTGCAATGCCGTGATCTTGGCTCACCGCAACCTCTGCCTCCCAGAGGCCATTCTCCTGCCTCAGACTCCTGAGTAGCTGAGATTACAGGTGTGCACCACCATGCCTGGCTAATTTTTGTATTTTTAGTAGAGATGGGGTTTCACTATGTTGGTAAAGCTGGTCTCAAACTCCTGACCTCATGATCCACCTACCTCGGCCTCCCAAAGTGCTGGAATTACAGGCATGAGCCAGCACGCCTGGCCTCCTTGTTTTTTAAAACTAGTTCAAACCCTCAACTCATAACGTGGGAAATTCAGGTCATAGGATGCCTTGTTGTTTATAAGCTATTCAGCAACAATGCATGGAACAGAATATTTAACTATTAAAAACTTATATTAGGTTGTTGCAAAAGTAACTGCTGTTCTTTTCCTTCCTTCCTTCCTTCTCCCTTCTCCCTTCCCTTTCCTTTCCTTTCTTCTTTCATTGTTGTGTTTCAAAACGATTCAGTGTTACCTACAGTTCCCAGAGAAAGGATCCTCCCTTCCTTCCTCCCTTCCTTCCTCCTTTCCTTCCTCCCTCCCTTCCTCCCTCCTTCCCTTCTCCTTCCTTCCTCCCTCCCTTCCTTCCTTCCTTCCTTCCTTCCTTCCTTCCTTCCTCTCTCTCTCTTTCTTTCTTTTTCTTTCTTTCTCTCTCTCTCTCTTTCTTTCTTTCTTTCTTTCCCTTCCTTCCTTCCTTCCTTCCTTCCTTCCTTCCTTCCTTCCTTCCTTCCTTCCTTCCTTCCTTCCTCCCTCCCTCCCTTCTCCTTCTCTCTTCTCCCTTCTCCCTTCTCCCTTCTCCCTTCCCTTTCTTTTCCTTTCTACTTTCGTTGTTACCTACAGTTCCCAGAGAAAGGATCCTGTCTTGAGGGGTGGCTGGGGCAGGGTACTGCTCTCCCTGCTCTGTGCTCTAGTGGCCGGGTGGCTCAGGTCCAGCTGCCAGGTCACATTTCCCAGGGAATGGCATTGTGTCTTCCTAACAAGAACAAAATAGGTGCTTAGTAAATATAAGATGACTTCAGCTTTTAGTATATGTGTAATCATAAATATAATTTGTTTAAAGCCTGAGCTATTCTGATGTTCTCACTGGCTAGCCAAACTTAAAATGCATATTTGGGCTTGAATTTCCCACCAAGGGTGTTACTAGCTTCTTTATTGTTGCAGCTGCTTTTTGTTTTGTTTTTGAAAGTTTAAAAAAATACACAAGGGGCTTTTACTTACGAAAGATGGAGTAGAATTATTTTTACCTATTTCTCTCAAGTAAAATAAAAACCCTGGACATTGCACTTAAAGCAAACTTACGAAGACTCTGGAGGGTGGAGAGAAGAAGGCAGACCAGTTAGGAACACTGGGACCCAAGGAGCGACCCAGCGGTGCATTCCCCGGGGTTTCTTTTTGCCTCATCCGTTCCAGACTTGGTTCTGGAGAAGTTTGTCAACCCGGAAACACCACAATGCCCAGACAGACAAAAAGCCCTAATAGAAGCTGGCTCTCTCTAGTCAAAGGAGAAAGAAAGAGGAAGCCCAGTAAAACAATTCTTAGGCAGTAACTGCTCCCTCCATTCATACACCATGACAAAAACCCTAACTTCTCCTTCCTGAGTGGCAAAAGAGGAAGTCCGCTGAGATGAGTTTAAACGAGATACAAAGCCTCATAACACAATACTCCAAAGTCCAGATTTCAACTGACAACCACACATCCCACCAGGAACCAGGGAAACCAGGAAAATCTCAGCCTTAATGAGACAAGTAAGAAGTGTTAATACTGACATGACAGAGATGTTAGAATTATCTGACAAGAATGTTAAAGCTGCCATCATAACACATCAAACTCAACAACACCATCAATGAGTAAGATCATAAATCAACATTGCTAGAAAACTCCAACCAGCACCAGCAGAATTCACATTCACGTGCCCATGGAACATATACCAAAATTGCCATATCCTGGGCCATGTAACAAACCTCAACAAATTCAATAGAATTGAAGTCACACGGAGTGTGTTCTCTGACCACCTGGAATCAAACTGGACATCAATAACAGAAAAATAATGGGGAAAATGCCAAACCCTTGGAAACAAAACAACACACTTCTAAACAATCCATAGGAGGTTTCAAGGAAAAGAAACAATTATATATTGAATAGAATACAAATGAAGATGAAACATATTATAATATCAAGAATACAGCAAAAGCCCAAAGAAATGAAAACCTATCCCAGAAAAATGAAAACTTACGTCAGCACAAAAACGTATACAGTACACAACTATTTATAGCGGTTTTATTTGTGTTAACAAAAACTAGAATCAGCCAAAATGTCCTACAATAGATTAGTGGTAAGACAAACTGTGGTACATCCATGCCATGGAATATTAGTATTAAAAAGTAGTGAGTTGGTCACAGTGGTTCATACCTATAATCCCAGCACTTTGTGAAGTAGAGGTGGGAGAACCGCTTGACCTAGGAATTTGAGACCAGCGTGGGCAACATAGTGAAACCATGTCTCTAAAAAAGATAAATAAAAATTTAGCTGTGTGTTGTGTCCTGTGCCTGTAGTCCTAGCTACTTGGGAGGCTGAGGCAGGAGGATGCTTGAGCCTAGGAGTTCGAGGCTGCAGTGAGTTATGATCTCACCACTACACTCCACCCTGTGTGACAGAGTGAGACTCTGTCTCTAAAACACATAAAAAATAAAATAGTGAGCTCTTGATACACGTGACTTGAATGGATCTGAGGGGCATTATGCTGAGTGTAATGGTCACATATTGCATGATTCCATTTACATAACGTTTTTGTCTTTTCAAAAATATTGCAAGGGGGTACTTCTTGGTTGCAGGGTGTGTGCATTTTTCAATTTACAAATTGGCCTCAAATTCATGTATTAAGTTTATATCCCCACATTTGCAATGATAGCTCCTCCATGGAGTTTCCTCACTCTACATCCTCTCCAATACTTGATATTATCAGGCTTTTTCATTTTTTTCCAGTCAAATGGGCAACACATTGTATTTTATTTTTGGTTTAATATACATATTTGTGTTTTCTGATCACTCACGAGGTTGACCATGGCTTTTGGGGTCTCATCTGTTGTGAATTGCCTGTTCTTAAGGTATGCCCACTTTTTTATTGAGTTGCTTATTTTTTTCGCTATTGCATAGAAGTTTCCAATCTTTCTTCCCTCCTCTTATTCTTTAATAACAGAATCCCAATTTTTTACAGGGCAACAATGTCCTAGCCAAAAATCTAATTCCTCAGCTCCTTTTCAGTTAGGACTGTTGAGACATAATCTGAAATCTCTTGTGCATTTCTGGAAAAATTTTGCTTGATTGACAGAAGCAATGCTGCTTATTTATTCTTTGTGTTCTGTCTTCTTCTGTCTGGAACTTGGCAGAAGCACCATCTTACAGGATGAAAGTCACAAGCTAGAGTGGAGAAGCAGGCAGGGAAAAAACCTGGGTCCTGCAGCAGCTGTCTCGTTCTGAAACACCTGCCTCCAGAGTCAGTGTTGGTGGGAAAAATATACCTCTTTATCTGATCAAGTTCATCTAGTTAGATTTCAACTACATGTAGCTGAGTGAATACGGATGAATACTGAATAATGAATACTGGTACACCTTTCCAATATTTTCTCTTAGAGTTCTGCATTGAAGTTTTAAAATAAGTTTAGTCTGTACCTTTCTTTTTCATTTTCAGTCTTCAATTTTGACTTCAAGCTAATTCTAGCCCTATGATGTGATTTATGCTTCTAAATAATGGCATTTACCCTCTTTCACTATTCCCTGGAATTGGAAAAAACATAGGTATTTATTTATTTATTTATTAGGTTTTGGTAAAACTTAACCGTATGTTTAACAGGAGCTGGACTTTGATTTAAGCAAACTTAGGGTAGAAACAGTTTGAAGACAATCAAGGAAATTTGAATAAGAAATGGGTATTGGATATTAAGGAATCACTCTCCATTATGCTAGAAATCATAATAGAATGGTGGTTATTTTTTAAAAGTCCTTGTCAGTTGGCAATATATTAATGATTGACTGAAAAATACTACCAGCGTCTGTGTGTGAGAGGGTGAGGGAACAGTAATTGGTTGGGGGGCGGTAGTTGAAACAAGATTGGCAAAATGTTAATTTGTGAAGCTTAGGGTTTGTTTTACTATTTGTGTATATTCATAAATGGTTGAACGTTCCTATAAACATTGAAAATGAAAATAAAGTGGTTTCACGTTGCTGACTGTGACTGTCACACTCTGTCAGCAGATGGCAGTGTTGTATAAACCATGAGCCTCCACAGGCCTAATGGATCATTGTGCTTGCTAAGTAACAAAAGCAATGACACAGGTCAGATTTTATTGCTTTTAGACAAAAGGGCATGGTAAGATTTGCAGAGTAAAGAATAGGTACAGAGTAATAATAAATTATTTTTAAAATTCTAAGTGATTCACTAAAGTCTTATAGAGAAGTTAGGTAGAAAACTACATAAAATCCCCATAAACCTATGAACTTATTACAATTATAAAATCATTTGGCCTTTCTCTCTTTCTCAAAGTCTCCTCTTATCTGAAATTTAAATCAGTATTTTCATACATACATATTTGCAAAACCTACTTGGAATTTACTTTAAAACCTTATATGGTAAACATAAATATTATTCTGTCATTCTTTTTACCCAGCTTTTAACTGGCATAGTTCAATCTATGAAAAGAGCTCCATATTTTAAAAGATTTTCTAGTTATGACAACAGGCAACATTTCATAGATGATAAAATGTCTTATCAACTAATACCATTGTATTTTAACTTAGGTTATGTACAATAGCTTTAAGAACCAGTTGTAGAATTTGATATATAGAAAATAATATAGACCCTGTCACTGGACAAACTTATGGTGGAATCATTTTTTGTGTTGTTGTGGAAAAATTATTCTTTCTGAAACCCTGTTTGGATTTTTTTTAAAGCCTATAATTTGGGCATCCTTATAAAGTAGTGAAGTCTGAAATTAAACAATCAATGTAAGAGAGCTAGTTTCCTTTCTCGGCAAGAGAATATGACTCTAAAATTTATGGCCAAATTAGACTATTTCTATCTTGCCTCTTTCCCCTAAAATATTTAGGTTTAATTAAAAATTTACAATGAAATTAGAAAAATAAAAATAAAATAGAAATTCAAATTGAGATAAAATAACAGTGGTAATCAAAATCGACTCCTATTTTGATCTAGAAAAGAAAAGAAAAAAGATAATTTGGACATCACAAAAATTAAACTTCTGCTCTTCAAATGGCACATTAAGAAAATAAAAGGTGCCACACATTGGGAGAATATATATTCATAAAACAAAAATGTAAGAAAGAAATCGTATGCAGAATATACAAACAACTCTCATAGTCCATAGTAACAACACCCCAATAAAAACTTGACCAAAAATTTGAAAGGATATGTCATCAAAGAAGGTATATAATGAAGTTACAATACTAGGCTTGAGCAAGTGGAACCCTCATACGCTGCTGATGGTAGTAAAAAATAGCACAGCCACTTTGGAAAGCAGTTTGGCAGTTTCTTATAAAGTTCAACATACACCTACCAGATGACTCAGCAGTCCCAAAGCTAGGAATTTACCCAAGCGAAATGAAGTCCTGAGTTCACACAAAAACCTGCATTGAAAAGCTTACGGCAACTTTATTCTTAGCAGCCAAGAATTAGAAATGACCTAATGTCTTTAAATTGTTAACTAGACAAATGATCTGTGGCATATCCACAAAATGGAATACTACTCAACAAAAGACAGTGAACTAGTGATATATGAAACAGCATGGATGAATCTCAAATGCATTCTCCTAAGTGAACAAAGTCAGACTCGAAAGGCTTCACACTGCATGGCTCCATTTATGTGACATTCAGGAAGAGGCAAACGATTGGATCAGACAAAAACCAGTGGTTGCCAGGGGCTGGGAGTGAAGGAAGGGGCACAAAGAGATGTTAAAGGATAATTGACCTGTCTTATATCTTGAATGTGGTTGTGGTTTCAGAGCTATGCATTTGCCAAAACTTATAGAAATATACACGAAAGGGTGGCTTTTATTGTAATTTATACCTCAGTAAACCTCACTTAAAATAACCAGTTTTTGATTGATCACAAAATCTGGTTCTGAGCTTCTTGGAAACTGACTAAATGAAGATAATGTGTTAAGTTACATAATTTTCGTCTAGGGGAAAAAATTCTAGTTTCTAAGTGTGACTGAAGGTTTTCCTGGGATAAAAGTTGAAGACAATTTCTATCTTGGGTCATTGCATAGGAGCTGCTAAAAAGATA
The DNA here is from genome assembly GCF_008728515.1 of Papio anubis. Taxonomy (NCBI): domain Eukaryota; kingdom Metazoa; phylum Chordata; class Mammalia; order Primates; family Cercopithecidae; genus Papio; species Papio anubis. The sequence continues at coordinate 88,400,313 of NC_044989.1, forward strand.
ATATTGCGGGCATTGCATAGAAACCGCATTGGATAATACTCTTAGTACTAATTTCATAGAGAATAAAAAACAGAATTCGTATGACTTTATTTTTACTTGTATAAATTTAGGTGGCACAGGTGCAATTTTGCAACATAGCTATGTGGTGTAGTGGTGAAGTCTGGGCTTTTAGTGTATCTATCACCTGAATCATGTACATTGTATCCATTTAGTATTTTCTCATCACTCAACCTCCCCGACCCTTCCACCCATCTCAATCTCCAGTGTTTATCACACCACACTCTATGTCCATGTGTACACATTATTTAGCTCCCACTTATAAGTGAGAATATGTGACATTTGACCTTCTGTTTCTGAATTATCCACTTAAGATAATGGCCTCCAGTTCCAACCACATTGCTGCAAAAGACATGATTTCATTCTTTCTTTATAGCTGAATAGTATTTCATTGTGGTATGTACACACACACACACACACACACATCATGTTTTCTTTATCCAATCATCTGTTGATGGACACTTGGGTTCATTCCATATCTTTGCTATTGTGAATATGGCTGCGATAAACATGTGAGTGCAGATATCTTTTTTATATAATAATTTATTTCCCTTTGGGTAGATACGCAGTAGTGTTAATGCTGAATCACATGGTAGTTCTATTTTTAGTTCTTTGAGAAATCTCCGTAGGATTTTCCATAGAAGCTGTACTAATTTACATTCCCACTAATAGTGTATAAATATTTGCCTTTCTCTGCATCCTTGCCAACACGTTATTTTTTGATGTTTTATTAATAGCCATTCTGACTGCTATAAGATAATATCTCATTGTAGTTTTAACTTGCAATTCTCTAGTGATTAGTGATTTGAACATTTTGTTTTCTGTATGCTTCTTGGCCATTTGTATACTGTTTTAGTCTGTTCTTATGCCGCTAATAAAGACATACCCAAGATTGGGTAATTTATAAAGAAAAAGTGGTTTAATTGACTCAGTTCCACATGGCTTGGGAGTCCTCACAATCATGGCAGGAGGCAAAGGAGAAGCAAAGGCACATCTTACATGGAGGCAGGCAAGAGAGTGTGTGCAGGGGAACTCCGCTTTATAAAATCATCAGATCTCATAGGACTTATTCAGTATCATGAGAACAGCATGGGATAAACCTGCCCTCATGATTCAATTACCTCCCACCAGGTCCCTTCCATAATATGTCGGGATTATTAGAATTTAAGGTGAGATTTGGGTGAGGACACAGAGCCAAACCATATTATATACCTTCTTTTGAAAAATGTCTATTCGTGTCCTTTGCCCACTTTTTGGTGGGGTTATTTTGTTGTTGTTGTTCTTGAATTGTTTGAGTTCCTTATAAATTCTAGACATTAGTTCCCTGTAGAATGCATAGTTTGCAAATATTTTCACTCATTCTGCAGATTGTTCACTCTATTGATTATTTCTTTTGCTGTTCAGAAGCTTTCTAGTTAAATTAAGTCCTGTTTGTCTATTTTTGTTTTTGTGCCTGTGCTTTTGATATCTTAGTCCCGAATTCTTTGCCTAGATCAATTCCAGAAGCATTTTCCTTAGGTTTTCTTCTAGTGTTTTTGTAGTTACAGGTCTTATATGTAAGTCTTTAATCTGTCTTGAGTTAACTTTTGTATTTCGTGAGAGATAGAGGTCTAGTTCCATTCCTCTGCATATGGCAATTCAATTTCCCCAGTACTGTCTATGGAAAAGGATCCATATGACTATTTCTTGTATAAATGTTGAACGTGAATAGAGAGCATCAGATGGTAAAGCTGGTATGTGGCTTGGGGATCAGGTGGACTGTCCATCTGGTGGTCTCAGAGGGTGGCCTCCTAGGTATTCACCTTGATGAAGCTAGCAGAGCTGAGGGCACACTTTTATGCTTGTGTGCTCACGAACCCTTGGATGTAATTTCAGAGCTGGATAGATTCTACTATTGCAAACCAATATGTTGATGTATTCATCTGCACCTAGAAATCTAACCATCCTGTAAACTTGACGATGGCATCCTCTGGCCAGCATGTTTCTTCCTAGTTGGAGGCGTGGTATGTTCAATGGAGCATCAACTTAGATACGGAATTACAATCCTAACTCTGCATCTTATGAACTAGGTGTGACATTAGGTAAATTATTTAACTTTCCCCAAGCCTCAAATTTCTCATCGGAAATGTGGAAATAATAACATTTGTCATATAAACTTGCTGTGAGGAGTAAATAAAATAATGTTTATGAATTGCTTAGCATAATCCCTGGGCATGTAATTTCTTGGTAAGTACTAATTTTTGTTGGTTAGATTCAGTTACAGGGGAAGCAAATTTACAGATATGTGGTTCATGAGCAACAGGTTTCCTGGATTATTGTCTTACACATGGTAACCGGACTGATCTTTAAAAATCACAAACAAGAAACAAACCAAGTTATTCCACTGCTTAAACTCTCTGAAAATTTCTTATTGCACTTAGAAACTCATTGTCATGATCCCTAGACCAACATCTGTGGTTCTCACCCTTGGCTACTGTGCATAGAAACTCCTGGAGAACATTGAAAACTGCTGGTGCCCAAATTGATGCCTAGAGATTCTGAAGAGGCTGGTCCATGTGGGGACTGGGCGCTGCGACTTTTATGAGCTCTCTAGATGTTTCCAGTATGATCTTGCCTTGACCCCTCCCTCCTGTCTAACTGTGTTTCTTATTGGGCCTTCTCTCTTTCCCTGCTCCTATGACTGGAACCTCCCTTCTAATCTTTGAATGCACTGAGCTCTTCCTTCAGGACCTAAAGCCTCTTCATTACTGAGTCAGGTGCTACCACGCCTTCCATGTCAAGCTCACATTCCATCTTCATTATGACTCTGGCCTCTGGTCAGAACCTGGGGTGCTCTTTCCCTTCAGGAAGCTGGGGCTTAGAGGCTCGGGACTTCACCATCAGTCTTTTCTTCCTAGTTGTAGTTGGAATCTCGTGCATTTTCATGTACACATTACACCGTTTGCAGGGCCCATCTGGTCTTCACAGTGAAGAGAGAAGTATTAGCTGTTCAACAGTCATGTTGCTTGCTATTGGAGCCCCTGATATGTGGCCCAGACTATGGTGAGGTGAATGAGGCATTGCCTTGGTCATAAAATTTAAGGAGGTCCCCCAAACTCAATAGTCAAGATAAAGAATATTTTAATGCAATATTTAAGCAATCAAAATTAATGCAAAAAATCCATGATGAAAAAAAAATATCAGAATTTAAGTCATTTCCGGGTCTATTTAGTGAATAAAGAGATATCAATAGGGACTGCTTTATTTTACTGTATTTTATTTATTGAAAAATTTTTTTAAGATGGAAGTCTCACTCTGTTGCGCAGGCTGGAGTGCATTGGCACAATCTTGGCTCACTGCAACCTCCACCTCCTGGGTTCAAGCAATTCTCCTGCCTCAACCTCCCAAGTAGCTGGGATTACAAGTGCCTGCCACCACTCCTGGATAATTTTGTATTTTTAATAGGGACGTGGTTTCACCATGTTGGCCAGGCTGGTCTTGAACTCCTGACCTCAAGTGATCCACCCACCTTGGCCTCCCAAAGTCTTGGGATTACAGGTGTGAGCCAACACACCCAGCCAGGGACTGTTTTGTATTTGTGGCTGAGGGGGATTTGAGGGATAATTTGAGTCTCTTCTGCTTTCTGGGGTTGTTTCTCAAACTGCTTTATGGGGATTTCCAACGATGTAAATTTTGTGATGAAAATATTTTATAGTAAAGTACACATGGCCGTATTGCGGAAAGAAATGCCAAAATTTTATGAAATTTTAAAATAAATCAAGCTCAACTACTGGAGAAGCTGAGGTAGGAGGATCGCCTGAGCCTGGGGGTTGGAGGTTACAGTGAGCCGTGCATTCGAAAGCAGAACAGAATCAAATTATCCCTCGAATGCGCTACAGCCACAATATAAAACAGTCATTACTGATATCTCTTTATTCACTAGATAGATCCTGAATTGTCTCGCTCCGTCGCCCAGGCTAGAGTGCAGTGCGAGACCTTGTCTCTAAAACAAATAAATAAATAAATACAAAAACAAATACAAACAAAAACAAGCTCAAGACTTTGAAGAAATGGTACCCCAGAGCTTTGAGAATAGACTCCCGAGTTACACATATTTTCTTCTTTCTGCCACTAGGTGGAGGCAGTGGAGCGGGTTGAGAAGCACTGTCATATAGCTTGTAATTAAAGAACATCAGAGTGCCAGCGGAGTTGCTATAAAGTGCAGAGCAGCTACTCTCGTGCTGTATACTTGGTCGCGCATGAGAGAGAAGTGAATGGGAGGGAGGCTCGAAACTATGGGAAGAGCCCTAAGAATCAGGTCTGATGAACTTACATAATCGGCCTTGCACACAACTTTTCTGGCTGAACCTACACTTCCCATTAGTCACATGCAAATGTTGGAAGGAATGTCTTTGTGAGGTTCTTTCTAGCTTGTACAGTCTGAGCTATTTTAAAGGAGAAATGCTGACGAGCAATCGTCCTTGGAATTTGCAGTGCATAAACTTGACCAGCAGAGCGCAGCAGTGCCCACTCCTTTTAAGGAGTAACCTTCCAAATTTTCTACCGCCATGGCAGAGTTCTGATCCTACAAATGAGGCAGCGTTTGGACCACTTAATAACAACCAACCCTAAAAGTAAATTTTCTTTTTATTAAACGTTTTAATTTTACATTTGTAAACAGAAAAGAAATCCTTATTGTGTTGGCTCTGGGATACCACTTCCTTGGTTCAACTCCTTCTTCCCTGACCACTGTTTCTAAGTCTCCTGTGATGGTTTCTTCTCATCTCTTTGACCTCTGCTTGTTGGGTTACCTACGAGGGCCCAGTCTGCCTTCATTGATTTAACTCATTGCCTAGTAACCTCGACCTGTTTCCCAAATTTGCATCTTCAGCCCAGACTATTTCTCCGAACTCCAGAATCACATATATTCATCCACCTGTCCAAGGGATATTACCAGTTAGAGGTCTAGCAGGTATCTCAAATGTCTAATATGTTCAACTCTAAGCCCTGATTCCCACCTGCCTTCCCTGCCTCGGAAAATGTCCTTCCAAATTCTCTAGTTGCTCAGGTTCAAGCACTTGCAACCACCTTGATTTCGCATTTCTCCCATGCCTCACATCCGATATGTTAACAAATGCTATTTTTTCTGCCTTTGAAACATGACCAGAATCTGACACTTTTCACCACAGCTGCCACTGGGCCTCTTGACTGCTATTCAGAAAGGAGGTATGTTCTGGTTTGTAAAGATTATTAAAAGAGGTTAAATTGGGGCTTTTTTTTTTTGTATTTGTTTTGTAAGGTATCTCAAAGGCCGAGAATAATATAATAGATATTGTGTCCTCTAATGGAATGATTCATTTTCTCTCCTCCTCCACTGCCTTTCTGGGGATGGTGGAAATATTGGAGCATTTTCAGAATAAGAAACAATTTTATTGCTGTTCACCAGATGTCAGGAGGGTGTGGTGTGGTGGGCCTGTGAGTGGACCGTTTAACCCTAGAAGTTAGAAACTAGGGTCCCTGTGGAGTACAAAACCTAATAGGTCTTGGTGAGTAACAGAAGAGATAAAAGAGAGCTCAGTCCAGTCATAAATCCTTTGACCAGTTGCCATCTATTGCCATGAGAAATTCCCCAAGAAGGCACCCACCTCTTTTGCAGACAATTCTGTTTACTAGATTCTGGAGGATTCGTTATCGTCGTATGATAGAATTACCTTCTAGTTGGATGGTGCATTAGTCAGAATTCTTTTTGCAAGTAACGTAAGTCAGCTGTAACACATACAACTAGAAAAAGAATTAGAGAAAGAAAAGTAGTTATACTAATGTGAAAGAAAAAAATAAACCTCAGGACCCCAAAATCACTAAGCCAAAAAGGAAAGTCAAGTTGGGAACTGCATCAGGCAAACCTGCTTCACATTTTATTCCTAAATAAGATAGCTACAAAAATAAAAAGCTACATAGCTCCCTCACAATTTTCCCACAAGGAAATTCCTTGTGGACAAAGAAAGGACTGAACTCAAAGTCATCCCTCTGTTCACTTCAGACAAATGCATATGCATTGCTTCTTCTGCCCTATTGTTTCAATAAGCCGGACTAAAGCATAGATGAGTATTTCTCTACCCACCTTTCATATGTGAATTGTATATTCAGTGAAAGGCTGATCAGAGACTCAAAATAATGCAACCCCATCAGGAAGCCCCCTTCCCTGCCTCGAGTTGTCACACCTTTCCAGACCGAAGTGATGTACATCTTATACACAATGATTGATGTTTCTTGTCTCCCTAAAATGTATAACACCAAGCTGTGCCCCGACCATCTTGGGCACGTATAGTCAGGACCTCTGGAGACTTTATGATGGGCTTCACCTTAACCTTGGGAAAATACACTTTCTAAATTAATTGAGATCTCTCTCTGACACTTTGAGTTCGCACTAGGTTGCTCAGAAAGACACAGGGAAGGCTGTAGATCCAGGATGGGGCTATGCAGGTGGAAAATGTACCCTTGATCATGTCACTAAACTAGTCCAGGGATACACCCAAAACATGCTCAGCAGCGTGAGGCTGCAGCGTGCACTGGTGACATGATTGCTTATGGACTTGGTCTCATTGCTAATGTGAGTCATTTTCTTGATTACTTTTCTCAAATTTGGGTGAGGTGAATCTGTAGCTCCACAAGATGGTGTAACAGGGGGCAATGTGAAGCCATGTAACCTTATCAAACATCTTTTTAGAGTGTCCATTTTACTTGAATGTTTCATGGAAAAAAATTATATTGAAATTTACACACACATAAAAGGCACAAGTTGTAATATTTACTATGAGAAGAAAACATGATTTAAAAGATAAACTTCAAACTGCACAAATAGCAGCGGGGGAGACGAAGATAGTTATTCACTTCCCTCTGCAGCTTATTGTGAACCATGAGAAGCCCCATCTTAAAGCGTCTGATGAAATATACTGATTTATAATAGCAGATTTGTGCATATATCTTATTTTAGCCTTTTCTGCTAGACTTTGGGTTGGAGAAGTGATGTGAGAAGGTGGAAAGAGCACAAAATTAGGAGTCAAAAGGCCTGGTTTTAACCTCAGCTCTGCCAGAAACTAAATAAGTGACCCGGGTTAAGACATTTCTATCTGTGCCCTCTAAGATATTTCCTTACATCAAATAATGCAATAGATAATTTCTATGATTCTTTTTGGCTTTTAGTCTGTAAGTCATTGGAATGGAGACATTAGGCGAGCATTCTTCTTTGGAGCTACAGAACGTTAGTGTGATCACCAGAAGGCATAAGATCCTGTGGTGATATAGGAGTATAGGAAATGAACAAAACACAGTCTTCTCTTACTTACTTCTCTCACAGTCTTCTCTCACTTCTCTCTCTCTTCTGTCTTTTATGTATTTATATTATCCATAATAGAGTAGGTTATACCACTGCCCCAAATCTCATGGTCTAGCACCAACAAATGCTTATGTCTTGCTCTTGCTACATTCTTCACAAGGGCCATGCAGTCACTCAAGGATCCAGGCAGACAGAGGCTCTACCATCTTGTATTTGCACCATTTGGAGCACATGGCCTCTTAAGTTGCTTCTGTAGATAAAGGATAGACAGGAAAATTCCATATGCTCTTTTTCCTGCCTCAACCTGCAACGGATGTATGTTACTTCCATGCCTATATCATTGGCCATAACTGATTACATCTGTAAGGAGACTGGGACATATAGGTGAGCAAATGGAACATATAGAAAGTAATGAGTTATTTAATATCCCGAGCTGCCTTTGGAAAATGTTGCTGAGCAGGCATTGAAGAGTATCAATAAAATTTATTGAGAATTTGTTTATTATGATTGATTAACACAGGTAAAAGCCAGCATATTACTGATTAATATAGGTAAAACGCAGTTAAGAAATTGGGAATGCTTTCTCTTCTGCTATGATGCACAAGGTGTTTAACATTTATGCCCCTATGAAAATTACTAGGTAGTCCTAGTCATTAGATCATCTAGAAGTTTGTAGTTTTAGAGCTTCGAAGTTGACTTCTGTCTTTTCTATTCATAGAGTTACATATTCTGTGGTGATATTTTTGGCTCTTGATTTACATTGGATACTTTCACAACCCACTGCTCATGAAATTTGCTTTTGTACTTACTGATCGTTTTTGCATAGACCCCTCCAGGTCATGACCAGCTGTTCGGATTTTATAAACGGGACCTTTGCACTGTGAACTGAGCTACAACAGGCAGGCAGGGGCAGCAAGATGGTGTCACAGACCCAAGTCTTCATTTCCCTGTTGCTCTGGATCTCTGGTGAGGATTTCAAAAGTGCCACAGTCTTTTCAGAGTCATATCTGTGTAGAAATAAAAAAAAATTAAGATATGGTTGGAAATAATGACTATTTCCAATATGGATCCAATTATGTGCTGACTTATACTACTGCTAGAAAGCACATTTAAATGACATATTTCAATTATATATGAGAAAGCGTGTGTAAGTTTATGTATATTCATTGTCCATTACAGGTGCCTATGGGGACATTGTGATGACCCAGTCTCCTGACTCCCTGGCTGTGTCTCTGGGAGAGAGGGTCACCATCAACTGCAAGTCCAGCCAGAGTCTTTTATACAGCTCCAACAATAAGAACTACTTAGCCTGGTACCAGCAGAAACCAGGACAGACTCCTAAGCTGCTCATTTCCTGGGCATCTACCCGGGAATCCGGGGTCCCTAACCGATTTAGTGGCAGCGGGTCTGGGACAGATTTCACTCTCACCATCAGTGGCCTGCAGGCTGAAGATGTGGCAGTTTATTACTGTCAGCAGCATTATAGCTCTCCTCTCACAGTGCTTCAGCCTCGAACACAAACCTCCTCCCCATGCACTGGGCCAGTGGGTCTTCGCTGCAGCAGCTGCTTCCTCTGCACACAGCCCCAAACATGCGTGCTTCCTCTGTGTGTTGGGGAGGTCACTCTCTTGATTTAGTCCTTGGAGGGTTTGCAGGGCCCAGGATAAAATGAAGGGATTTGGCTTTTTCTGGATTTCTTTCTGTGGAAGGTTATTAAAGCAAAATGTAGTAAAGATCCCTTAGAGACATTGTCAGGAGTTTTCGTGTTTCAGGAACCTTCATGTTTCACATGGACACATCACGTGACCAAGCCAAATAGATTTATCTTTACTTTCTAGACCAGGGTTCACGGAGTTTTACACACTGACAGGTGAATTGTTTCTTCTGTGTGCTTCCTTGACTCTGGAAAGTTTCTACTTAGATTCCTAATTCTCTGGTTTTTTTTTTTTTTTTTTTAATCCGTCATCTGCAATCCTTCCCAATGTTAAACCTTGATCCTTCCTATTCATAGCCTCCCACATAGTGTCCCTCTGTAGCTTTTTCCTTCCAGAGACCCTGTTTTCCAACACAACCCATCTGGTCGATGTTGCTGAAAATTCTTATTCACTCTACCTCCTTTTGTTCTGCCCTTCCCACCCCCAGTTTCTTTCCATCATATTAATACTTTCATAGGCAATTTTCTAATTTTTGTTACTCTAGAAATAAGTGACAGCATTTTTCATTGCCTTTTACAACAGTTTGCCAACTTTCTTCTTATTTATTTATCATTTTTTAATTTTCAATTTTCATGGTACATAGTAGGTGTGTGTGTATATGTGTGTACACACACACACACACACATATGTGTGTATATATATAGTACCTGAGATATTTAGATACAGGCATGCAATGTGTAACAATCACATCATGGAGAATGGGGTCTCCAGCCCCTTAAGCATTTATCCTTTGTGTTACAAACAATCCAATTATACTCTTTTAGTTATTTAAAACTGTATAGTTAAGCTATTATTGACTAAAGTCACGCTGTTGTGCTAGCAAATAGTAGGACTTATTTATTCTTTCTAACTACTTTTTGTATCGATTAACTATCCCCACTTTCCCCCTACTCCCCACCCCCACCCACTACTCTTCTCAGCCTCTGGTCGCTATCTTTCTAGTCTCTATGTTCATGAATTCAATTGTTTTCATTTTTAGACTCTGCAAATACATGAGAATAAGTGATGTTTGTCTTCCTGCGCGTGGCTTATTTCACTTAACGTAATGATGTTAGTTCCATCCATATTGTTGCAAATGACAGGATCTCTTTCTATTTTATGGCTGAATAGTACTCCGTTGTGTTTATGTACTACATTTTCCTTTTCTGTTCATCTGTTGATGGACATTTAGGTTGCTTCCGAATCTTAGCTATTGTGAACAGTGCTGCAACAAATACGAGAGTGCAGATATCTCTTTGGTGTACTGATTTCATTTCTTTGGGGTATATACCCAGCAGTGGAATTGCTGAAGGACACAGTAGCTCTATTTTTAACTTTTTGAGGAACCTCCAAACTGTTCTCCATAGTGGATGTACTAATTTACATTCCCACCAACAGTGTACAAGGGTTCTTTTTCTCCACATTCTTACCAGCATTTGTTATCGCTTGTCTTTTGGATATAAGCCATTTTAACTGGGGCGAGATGATATCTCATTGTAGTTTTGATTTGCATTTCTCTAATGATCAATTATGCTGAGCACCTTTTAATATGCCTGCTTGTCATTTGTATGTCTCCTTTTTTTTTTTTTTTTTGAGACGGAGTCTCGCTCTGTCGCCCAAGCTGGAGTGCAGTGGCCGGATCTCGGCTCACTGCAAGCTCTGCCTCCTGAGTTCACGTCATTCTCCTGCCTCAGCCTCCTGAGTAGCTAGGACTACAGGCGCCCACCACCGCACCCGGCTAATTTTTTGTATTTTTTTGTATTTATTTATTTATTTATTTTTAGTAGAGACGGGGTTTCACTGTGGTTTCAATCTCCTGACCTTGTGATCCGCCCCCCTCGGCCTCCCAAAGTGCTGGGATTACAGGCGTGAGCCACCGCGCTGGGCCTGTATGTCTCCTTTTGAGAAACATCTATTCGAATCTTGTGCCTAATTTTGATTGGGTTATTAGACTTCTTCCTATAGAGTTGTTTTAGCTTCTTATATATGTATTATAGTTCTTAATCTCTTGTCAGATATATAGCTTGTAAACTTTTTCCCCTATTCTGTGGTTGGCTCTTCACTTTTTTGATTGCTTCCTTTGCTGTATAGAAGCTTTTAAACTTGATGTGATCCCATTTGTCCATTTTTGCTTTGATTGCCTGTGCTAGTGGGGTATTACTCACGAAATCTTTGCCCAGACTGATGTGGAGAGTTTCCCAAATGTTTTCTTGTAGTAGTTTCATAGTTTGAGGTCTTAGACTTGTCTTTAATCCATTTTGATTTGCTTTTTCTATATAGTGAGAGATCAAAGTCTAGTTTCATTCTCTTGCATATGGATAGCCAATTTTCCCAGCATTATTTATTGAAGAGACTCTTTTCCTAGTGTCAATTGATGACACTTTTGTTGGAAACGAATTCACTGCAGGTATGTGGATTTATTTCAGGGTTCTCTATTCCTTCCATTGGTCTATGTGTCTGTTTTTATACCAGTGCCACCCTGTTTTGATTACTATACCTCTATAGTATAATTTGAAGTCAGGTAATGCAATTCTTTCAGTTTTGTTCTTTTTGCTTAAGATAGCGTTGGCCATTGTGGGTCTTTTGAGGTTTAATATAAATTTAAGGATTGTTTTTTCTATTTCTGTGAGAAATGTCATTGGCGTTTTGATAGGGATTGCATTGAATCTCTAGATTGCTTTGCGTAGTATGGAAATTTTAACAATGCCGATTTTTCTAATCTATGAGCAAGAAGTATCTTTCCATTTTTGGTGTCTTCTTCAATTTCTTTCATCAGTATTTTATAGCTTTCATTATAAAGATCTTTCACTTGTTTGGTTAATTCTTATGTATTTAAGTGTGGCTATTGTAAATGGGATTATTTTTAATTTTTTTCAGAGTGTTCACTGTTGGCATATAGAAATATTATTGTTTTTTGTATGTTGATTTGTATACTTCAACTTTACTGAACTGGTTTTCAGTTATAATAGTTTTTCAGTGGGGTCCTTAGGTTTTTCAAAATAAAAGATCATATCATCAGCTAACAAGAATAATTTGACTTCTTCCATTCAATTTTTGATACCCTTTATTTCTTTCTCTTGTCTGATTGCTCTAGCTAGGACTTCCAGTACAATGCTGAATAAGAGTAGTGAAAGTGGGCATCCTTGCCGTTTTCCAGATCTCTCAGGAAAAGCTTTCACTTTTCCCCCATTCAGTATGATACTGAGTGTCTGTTATATACAGTTTTTATTGTGTTAAGATATGTTTCTTCTACAACCAGTTTATTAAGTGGTTTTTATTTATTTATTTATCTTTTTTTTTTTTTTGAGACGGAGTCTCGCTCTGTCGCCTAGGCTGGACTGCAGTGGCACAATGTGGGCTCACTGCAAGCTCTGCCTCCTGGGTTCACGCCATTCTCTGGCCTCAGCCTCCCGAGTAGCTGGGACTACAGGTGCCCGCCACCACGCCGGGCTAATTTTTTGTATTTTTAGTAGAGACGGGGTTTCACCGTGTTAGCCAGGATGGTCTCGATCTCCTGATCTCGTGATCCACCCGCCTTGGCCTCCCAAAGTGCTGGGATTACAGGCGTGAGTCACCGCGCGGCCATTTGTTTGTTTTTTACACACCACTTCTATTGGCTATTCCTAGCTCCAAGAGGATCTGTGTTGATGTTGTTATTGTTTTCTAATACGGAAAAAGAGGACAACTGAGGTTAGGAGACAAGCAGCCACCTGTGCACAGGGTCAGACATAAAGTCAAATGATCACTGATGCAGCTCTGGTGATCAGCCTCTCTGAAAAATCACCAAACTTAACCCCAAATCCTAAGGACTCCATACCTAAAACCCCCTAAAATGAGATCAGTGAAAATGAGCAGGGTGCAAAATTGGGACCTATGAAAATGTATCTAGTAGGATCATGATCAGTCAAGCAAATGGGTTTAACTTGGGTTTCCTGGACTTGGTTTTCTTTCATCATCATCATCATCATCATCATCATTATCATTATTATTATACTTTAAGTTCTGGGATACATGTGCAGAACATGCAGGTTTTTTACACAGGTATATACGTGCTATGATGGTTTGCTGCACCCATCAACCCATCATCTACATTAGGTATTTCTCCTAATACTATCCCTCCCCTAGCCCCCGATCCCCGACAGGCCCTGATATGTGATGTTCTCCTCCCTGTGTCCATGTGTTTTCATTGTTCAACTCCCACTTATAAGTGAGAATATGCGGTATTTGGTTTTCTGTTCCTGTGTTAGTTTGCTGAGAATTATGGTTTCCAGCTTCATCCATGTCCCTGCAAAGGACATGAACTCGTCCTTTTTTATGGCTGTATAGTATTCCATGGTATATATGAGCCACATTTTCTTTATCCAGTCTATCATTGATAGGCATTTGGGTTGGTTTCAAGTCTTTGCTACTGTGAATAGTGCTGCAATAAACATACCTGTGCATGTGTCTTTATAGTAGAATGATTTATAATTCTTTGGGTATATATCCAGTAATGGGATTGCTGGGTGAAATGGTATTTCTGGTTCTAGATCCTTGAGGAATTGCCACACTGTCTTCCACAACTGTTGAACTAATTTACACATACCAAAACAGATATATAGACCAATGGAACAAAACAGAGGCCTCAGAATTAATTCCATACATCTACAACCATCTGATCTTTGACAAACCTGACAAAACAAGCAACAGAGAAAGGATTCTCTATTTAATAAATGGTGTTGGGAAAACTGGCTAGCCATATGCAGAAAACCGAAACTGGATTCCTTCCTTACACCTTATACAAAAATTAACTCAAAATGGATTGAAGACTTAAATGTAAGACCTGAAACCATAAAAACCCTAGAAGAAAATGTAGGCAATACCATTCAGGACATAGGCATGAGCAAAGGCTTCTTTAGCATTTCTTTAATAGAGTAGCACTGACAAGTATCTATCGGTTTTTTTTCCAACTGTATTTCCTTCTGCTCTATTATTTTTTCTCTCTCTGTGACTTCAAATATTTGTAAATTAATTATTGAGAAAATAATAATAGTAATAATAATACTTATTATTCTTTGAGACAGAGTCTCACTCAGTTTCCTAGGCTGGAGTGCAGTGGTGCAATCTCCGTTCACTGAAACTTCTGCCTCATGAGTTCAAGCAATTCTCCCATCTCAGCCTCCTGAGTAGCTGGGGCTACAGGTGTACACCACCAAGCCTGGCTAATTTTTGTATTTTTAGTAGAGGCAGAGGTTTACCATGTTGGCCAGACTGGTCTCAAACTCCCGACCTCAAGTGATCCGCCCACCTTGGCCTCCCAAAGTGCTAGGATTACACACATGAGCCACCGCACCCAGCTGAGATAATGATTTTTTAATCAAATAATTACGTTTTCTTTCTGTTCTCCATATATTGATGTATGATATATATTGTCATTGAAATTTTGATTGTACTCACCATGGGATATCTTACTTTGGGATAGGCAGCATCTCAAATACAATTTATTTCCTTTGGCAGAAGGAGGATTATTTTGTTGTGAATTCAAACCTTCATTAACTTTAGTGTAACACTATGCCATAAGTGACGTGTCCTGTTGTTAAATCACAAATAGTATTAGGACTGAGAGGCTTAGGCAGGAGAATGGCTTGAGCTCATGGGTTTGAGGCCAGTTTGAGTGACAAAGCGAGACCCCTTGTGGAAAAAAAAGAGAAACTTTTAAATGCAGTGTATTTAAAACATATATTTCTAGACATTTATTACCGGTATAAGAAAATCGTATTTATTATCTAATATTATAAACGGACATGATCACTATCATTTCTTTAGTTTTTAAAAGTTTTCAGCATTTGTGTGATTATGTCATATGTATTTATCGATTGACATAGACCTTAATGTCTTATAATACAGAAGTGGACATCTGTATATTATAATTTAATTAAAAAATGAAAGAACTTCCACTTAGAATACCACTATAGCTGTTGGTATAAATGCAGAAATAAACAAAAAGTTAACTAAAAATTCATGTGTATGATGACATCGGAGAGCTACAGAAGACAAGAAGATCAGATGAACTAAAATTCTAGAGAAGAAAGAGACCTCTGTAGGTGAGGTAAATCTGAGCTCTCATTTAGGTTTGTGTGTGTGTGTGTGTGTGTGTGCGCGCGCGTGTGGTTTCCACGGAATTTATTTAATCAGAATAGCAGAAGTTTCTAGAAAAACATATTTAAAAAAAATTTTTATATTATTTATTGTAATCTGTTGACATACACGTGTTTATTATTTTGTGTGACTTTTTGTTTTTTTAATTTTTGTAAGGTCAATAGTGATCCTTCTTTTATTCCTAATTTTAGTACTTTGAGTTTTCCCTTCCCTCCTCTTTTTACATTTTTATATAAGTAGAGCTTAAACTTTGTCATTTAAAAAGTTTTCCTTTTTTTTTTTTTTTACTTTTTTTTTTATTATTATATTTTAAGTTCTAGGGTACATGTGCATAACGGCCACGGACTGCAGATGATTCTAAGTTTTGAGTAAAAGAGTGGCTGGGGGAAACAATTTTACACTTTATTGTGTGTCTGGTTACATATATGATAAAACTAAAAGCCACGTAATGGAATAAAACATTGCTTTATATATTAGTAGATACCTAAATGCAATATGGTCTTAAAAATGAAATCACATGTATATAGTTGTATTTCTAAGTATATTAGTGCCTCCTCATCCAAAAATCCTCTTTCTGTGGTTTCAGTTACCTATAGTCTACCACAGCCTAAAACACATGAGTACTGTACAAGAAGATATTTTGAGAGCAAGAGAGACCGACCAAATTCACAAAACTTTTATTACAGTATGTTGTTAACATTGTTCTATTTTATTATTGTTATTAATCTCTTGCTATGCCTAATTTACAAATTACACTTTATTATAGGTATGTATATTTAGGAAAAACAGTGTATAAAGGGTTTGGCATTATCTGAGGTTTCAGGAGTCCACTGGGTGTCTTGGAACCCATCCCCTGAGGATAAGGGGGAACTACTCTACCCAAAACTGAAGCTATACAACAATGAAAAATATTGAGAAGACAAATCCAAGTATAAGTGAAGACATTTCTTTGAATTCCCAGGTTTCATCAAGCATAAAAACTGCCAATCTTGTTGTCCTTTTCTTGTATGTTATTTTGTATCCACATTCTCTGAATCTGATTGGATCCCTGTATTTTATTTTATTTTCTGTGTGACATTCCCCATATATAGATATACATATACATATATATACACACACATATGTATGTCATTGGTTTCTGCTTTGGGGGTTGAACGTCCTTCTGGGTGTCCATTTTTAGCCCCTGCACGGCACAGGGATGCAGAAATAAACACGAACTTCTAGGGTTTTCCTACATTATCCTCCTCTTTATGTGTCAGAGTCTTTCCCACAGCACAGGTCCTTGTTCTCACTCTGCGCTTCTAAACAGAACCCAGCTTGTTGCTATCTCACTTAGTTCTGCAGTGAAGTTTGCTGAAGTTGAGTGTTGACAGGGTTTCTGGGTTGGCCCAGGCAGAGGTACACTACTGGGAGGAGAATCCAGCTGAGTTTGGCAGTTGCTTGGAGCTGCCTTAATAGATGGTCAGGAGCTGAACTCATAATACCGGGCTGGATTTCTCCTTGGTATATTTGCTGTGGTCTCCGGTGAGAAAGGCAGCTGAGAGGGTGTGCCTGAAAGACAGTGTGAAACTTCTCACAGTTTCATGGGGCTTCCTATCTCTAATGCTGCACTAATTGTCCCTTATGTGTTCTTCGACATGGCCCTTGGCTCCCACCACTGAATCTCCTACTGACCTTCCCAGACCCAGTTCTGCCTTTTGGTCAACATAATCTACTTCCTGACTACATGGTCTGTCCTGGATGATGTTCTCTCTCAGATCATTTTCAGGTGTATCATAAAGGTAGATTCAACCTTTGGCAGCTCACCTATACTCTACT
Source organism: Papio anubis (assembly GCF_008728515.1). NCBI lineage: Eukaryota > Metazoa > Chordata > Mammalia > Primates > Cercopithecidae > Papio > Papio anubis. Next base: position 88,417,335 of record NC_044989.1, read on the forward strand.
GTGTTAAACAAGAATGTGTGATATGACCTGAGGTGCATTTGGACTGGAACTTTACTAACCATTGAATCTCTGAGACTGAGAGCCCTGTGTGATGCTCCACTTTCCCATGAGCTTGCAGTGGCTCAGGGCACAGTCTTGAGTGCCAGGAAGGCATTCCTTCAACTCTGTGATTCTTCCTAAGAAATACCTCAGAACTCACACCTGGATTTATATCCCAACCCTCACCCACCAGCATCAACATCCAACTTAGGAGTCACAGAGCTGGGTCTTGAGCCCACAGTTGACCTCTACCATGTGCCCTGTATCTTCTTATTTACTGTCTTCTGTCCAAAGCCAGATGTGTGTGTGTGTGTGTGTGTGTGTGTTTTGGGAGGGAGGGATATTAGCTTTTCTATAATCTTGTATTGAGCATATATTTTTATGAATTCTAATTCTTCCAGACTTGGTGTTTTACTTTTAAAATGCAGCTTGCAATTGAAAAATTTTTTTATTCCAAGTCTGTGACTGAGACTGTTCAAAGACTCTTTGGCACTAGGCCTTTGTGTTTGAAGAGATTTACAAACTCTATCCAGCAGCTCAAAATAAAAAATATAAATAGTTTTCCTTTGCTACTCCCTTGAAGAGAGTAGTATAAAATCCTGTGCCTGCCCCTGCACTGTAGAAGGACTTGTGCTAAAAGAAAGTGGAAAGGGAGAAGTGGGGTAAATGAAGTGGGAGTGGAAAGTGGGAGGTGGGAGAGGAAAAGTGTCTTATGTCACCAGATGTTATCATGCGTCGTGCACATTAGCACCTGCTTAACCAAACAAAACAAACAAAAAAGGTCTCAGTTTTGCGTTGTCATGAATAAGCTGCAATTCTGTGACTCTCAGGCTGAATGAATTTAACTGATGAATGTACACAAGGCAGGGAGGAGGAGTATGAGCTTTTACTAGGCTTTCTCCTCTATCACTTCTGGTTACTTGAATGCCTCCATTCTGCTCCTGGTACTACCATGCCAAAGAGCTGCAGCTGAGGAGGTTGAATGAATGGTCCTTAAGTTGAAGCTGAGGCATGCATGCACCCTAGCCCTCATGGGTAAACTCTTTCCCTAAGCCCTTTGACATCTTTCCCTTATATAGACTCAGAGATTCTGTTGAGTTACTCCCCGGAGAAGCAGCATATGTGGGGAGCTGAGCCACTCCAATAGGGAAGCTTAGGTTCGGAACTGTATCACTGTGTGAAGAGATTGTGTACCTTGCAAGCAGTGATAAATCCCAACATCCTCAACCTCCACTCTGCTGACTTTCAGTGTGAAGTCTGTGCCTAACTCACTGCCACTGAACCTGTCTGGGAGCCAGAACTGGTTGGAAACACCATAGATCAGGAGCTGTGGAAACTAGCCTGGCTTCTGCAGGTACCAGTGCAAATAGGTGTATTCATCACTATGCAGGAGGCTCTAACTAGACCTGCAGGAGATGGAGGCCGGCTCTCCAGGGGTGACGGGCAAGGAGAGTGGAATCTGGGTCATCACAATAACCCTAATGAATCCTGAAATATTGAGAGAAAAGTACAAGGTTATGTACAAATATGTGTTATTTTCATAATTTCATAATTTTTTGTGAATCATTTCAGGCTATATCATTTTTGTGTGATTGTGATTTGGTTTACATCTCTAAATACCTAATTTTTAAGAACGGATATTTACAAGACACACACGAACTTCTAGGGTTTTCCTACATTATCCTCCTCTTTGTGTGTTAGTCTTTCCCACAGCACAGGTCCTTATTCCTTCTGGATTATTCCACACATTCACATATCTAAACATCACATGCCCCATCCTGGAGGACAGTACATGCACATCTGACACGTGCACATAACACATACAGGAGGCAGTGGGCCCCCCAGAGCTCACCCTCCTACCCCGTTCTCCTTCCTCGTCTCCTTCTTTCCTTACCAGGGACCCAGAGCATCGACAGCCCCAGGAGCTGAGCAGGGAGCCTCATTGTGAGAAGATGAACTGAGGAGTCCTGATCAGTCAAGGCAAGGTTAGAGCTGAGCTTTTATCTCAGACTCACAAGGGAAAGTCCTCCCTAGGGGACAGTATGTAAATCCCCTGGTGGGTGCAGCAGTGTGGAAAGAGCCAAGGGGAGGGTGGAGGTCCTCTTTTTTGAGCAAAATGACATCAAGTATTTTCTGTCTTTGGAAGAAAGTACATAGAGATTTAAGTCCATGCCCCCTGCAGCAGGGGTCCGAGGGATCCCACTGTGAAAGTCTAGATTTACAGTGAGGACACAGTGCATGTGGTCCTGCCCCTCTAAGAAAGCATCACAGATCTGACAATGTAGAGATGTTTGTTTAGGTCAGTCTTTGGGATTGCCACCTTGTTTGGCTCCTTTCTAAGCTAGTCTGAAGACGGAAACAGCTTCCAACCTGTCTAGTACTGATCTTCACATTTTTTTCCTAATAACAATATGGAGTTGAACTAGTTCAAGAGTTGTCTGGTATCTGCTATTACCAGATAAACTGTTTAAGAATGTTAGGAACGAGTGTTAGAAATGGTCTTTTCCTAAACATAGTGAATTAAACTTCATGACAGCACTCAAGTCAAGAAAACTTGGCAGGGAAAAATACATCTGCCTCTTTAAGCTAGAGAGTGAATAACTTTGTTTAAGGTAGAGGTAACAGGGAAAGGATTTCAGGCCTTAGATAGTGAATATGAAATTTCTTGTAATTAGTTGTTATAAACTGGTGGATATTCTATTCTCTCTGTGTGTATATATTTGTAAAATATATATGTAAAATCTTTCTATATAGAGATTATATAGCATATATGTGTATATGTATATATATAATTCATATATGTGTGTATATATGTATATACATCTATACCAGATTAATCAAAAGGTTTCTTAAGGAGGTAATTCTCATTAATCAAAAGATTTCTTAAGGAAAGAATTCTCCCGGGACAGTAGGACAGAATGAACAAGGGATTATTTTATATATTCTTTATGATGGTAACAGAAAATTATTCCCATACCTTTTCTTTCTTGTCATATAGTTGGATAGTCACAGTTGTGAGTTCACAGTTGAAAAGGAGATTTCATATGTTAGAACAACAGAAATTGAATCAATTCTTTTAATGTCTTTCCTTGGACTGTCATCTAGGATGGTCACTATGGAAGAGGGGCCTAGGTCAGAACGGTCAAGGCATTAACTTCAGACTCCTTCCCTCCAAAAATGTGAGACCAAAACTTTGTGTTGTTTTTGGTCACCAAGCTTGTGATCCTTTGTTACAACAGCTCTAGGAAAGGTATACACCCGCCATCCAATACAGAAACTTGTCTGGGGGAAATTGAGAAAGAATTCTATGGAGTTTTTTTTTTTTTTAATCTGTTTTACTACTATTCTATTAAATAGTAGTAAATTCAATTCAGCCTGAAAAAGCTACTTTTACACAGTATTTATAGATGCTTGAATTTAAGAGAATGTTGCTAGTTTTTGTGAAATTAATATAATACCCTTGAAGTCCCCAGTTCTGATTGATGGTTTTATTTCATGACTTGTTGCCTTGAAATATACAGAAAATATAAATGTTATAGAATTGTCTTCTTAGAAAAGTGCTTTGAAATTTTTCTATATTTTCTGTAGATAAAAAGTCTGATAGTCTTATTTTTAAAGAAGAACCTCTGTCTACTATTCGTTAAGAAACCATGCTGTGAGCCAGACAACAAAACTGTCCAGCTGCCATCGTCAACCAAGTGACAAAGGACTAATACAGGTTAGTTTTATTGTAGTTTCGTCTTGTTGAGAGAATCTGTTATTTTGGAGTCCGTAAAACTGGAAGCCACTGTGTGATTTTTATCACCTGGGAAGACTGACTTGTTGGTGGAGTCAGTGTTTGTGGGGTGGAGAAAGTGATATGGTTTCACATCCTGTAGATTTTGAGCTAAAGACTTTGTCAACCCAAACACCTCACACGCATAGTGATTTGGACAAACTTGGAAACATTCAGTAGCCTGTTCACTATCTGGTTCCCAATGGAGGTTCTTTCTGATTAAATGTGAGAGTTTGTTATTGCATGAAAAGTGACATCATTCCAGCCAGCTGAAGTAGCTTTCTTATCTGCAGATTAGTTGGAGTGGAATCCTAAGTCCAGAGGCACCTGTGATGGAGGTTAGTCACTTTCTCTAAGTAACTGTAATTTGCAACCCACCACTAGAGAATAAATACACAGATTGGGCCAGGTGCGGTGGCTCACGCCTGTAATCCCAGCACTTTGGGAGGCTGAGGTGGATGGACCACGAGGTCAGGAGATCGAGACCATCCTGGCTAACACAGTGAAACCTCGTCTCTACTAAAAAATACACACACACACACACACACACAAAGCTGGGCGTGGTGGCGGGTGCCTGTAGTCTCAGCTACTCGGGAGGTTGAAGCCGGAGAATGGCATGACCCCGGGAGGTGGAGCTTGCAGTGAGCCAAGATCGTGCCACTGCCCTCCGGCCTGGGCGACAGAGCGAGATTCCGTCTCAAAAAAACAAAGCAAAACAAAACAAAAAACCAACCAACCAAACAAACAAAAAAATAAAAAAGAATAAATACACAGATTAATATCCTAGTTAACAGAGAGCTCAGGAAAAGCTCAGTGAATGTGTTTATTCTCTGAGTGTATACGTCCTCTCTAAACAACATGAGAAGCAGGTATGTTCACTTTCCTGACTTTTCTGGATCCTCGAGACTTTGCCCTCCATCGGCCGAATCAGAGTGAGTAATAGTAAATAAAATGAAAGGAAATGACTTTCGAGCTCATAGGAACAGTCACAAAGTAAAATTATAAAATCTAACAAAAATCTGGAGAATATGATAACTTGTTAGAAACTTACTTGGGCAGATCTTACTCATCTTTAGTGTCCTCGTATCCAGAAATTAGGAACCTCCTCAGCCCAGACAGTTGGACTATGTCATATTATGGTATCCTAGCAGATGTAGGTAAAATTGGAAACAGATTATAAGAATTCATTTACATATTCTATATGAGAAAAGTTTCCCTAAATTATCCATTTATGGAAAAATAAAAGGGGAAACATGCTGTTATATGGATAAATTAAAACTCATGTTTGGTGGTCAATAATGTTCTGGCTGAATGCTAAAGTTTTAAGATAAGTTAAATAATTTTATTTGGATCCAAACTAGCCTTAAATGTCAATTAAATCCAGTTGGTTGAAGAGATTCTTGTTTTCCCTTTTTCGCTTGTTGTGCTTTGCACATAATGGTAAGTTAGTTACTTACTTCCGTAAATTTGCTTTCATGATCCCAAATATGAAATCTAGGCAGACTTTGCTCTTTGTTATTTCTGTTGTTTCTCCTTCATGCTCCAATTGTTGTATTGTGCCTCAAAATGAAGAATTTCTGACTTCGTGGTCTATTGGCCCTTAGAAAATTATTTGTAAAGTTTCTTGAAAATTTAACATGGTCGTGCCTCCTCCAGAGGACATTTCATTTGGATGCCACACCAGAAAAGTTATCTTAAAGCAATTTCAAGACTGGAGAGCTCTAGACCCTTCTTGGACATGCATTCTTGGAGTGAAAATCCTTGGAAGTGTTGATCTGCAGCCATTACTTTCTAAGGAAATCGTGTTTGGTTTTTTCTCTCCATTTCCCAATTAACCTGGAACCCTCTTTTCAGTTTCTAGCAGTTGTGGAAAGCAGACTTTCCAGTTTCTCTTTGGTTCACTCTTACTTTAAGATTAGAGCCCCTCTTGCCCCTAGCTTAAATTAGGGTAGCACAAGATTTTCCACATGAGTGAATTCTGGGCCTGTGTTCTGTTGCTCTGGCCCAGACATAGCCCTGAAGCCAGATCAGATTTTTGATCTGAGTAAGGTTGCCTATCGTTTCTGCAAACTCAACCTATTTAAATATATTTCTGACTTAAAACCAAGGGTCTTCACTAGATCATTTAGTGGTGTGTAGTAAGCTTCTGAATTTATCTTAGAGTTTCTCAAATTATTTAACTGATCTGGATTCAGGGCTATGTCTCAAATTATTTAACTGATCTTAAAACTTTAGCATTCAGCCAGAAACATTATTGACAACCAAATACGTCTTTAATTTCTCCATATAATCAATATGCTTTCCCCTTTTATTTTTCCTTAGCACCATTTGCATTGTACCCTCAGGATACAAGTGGCTTTAGAGATGAGACATTTTTTTGGATTCCGTTATTCCATTCCATTCTTTCCTTTCTGTCCCTTTTCCCTTCCACTTCCTTCCTTCCTTCCTTCCTTCCTTCCTTCCTTCCTTCCTTCCTTCCCTTCCTTCCTTCCTTCCTTCCTTCCTTCCTTCCTTCCTCCCTCCCTCCCTCCCTCCCTCCTTCCCTCCTCTTCCTCCCTTCCTTCCTTTGTTGTTTTGTTTTCTTCTTAGCATGTTTTGTTATTTCACTAGAATTGTTGATCTGAGGAAGGTAGTGTATTCTTTTTGGAAACTCAACCTATTTAAATATACTCCTGATTTAAGACTAAAGGTCTTCATTAGATTACTTAGTGGTGTGTACTAAGCTTCTAAATTTATCATAGTTTCTAAGTTGAATTTTGTGTCTTTTCTAGTCACACAATTACATTTTCTGTGATGATATTTTTGGGTCTTGATTTATGTCGGATACTTTCACAGCCCATTGCCCATGCAATTTGCTTCCAAACTCTCTGATTGGTTTGCACAGGACCCTCCAGACCCAGGTTAGTTGACCAAATTTTGTAAGTGGGAACTCTGAAATATGAACTAAGCTGCATCACACAGGCAGCGGCAGCAAGATGGTGCTACAGACCCAGGTCCTGATGTCCCGGTTACTCTGAGTCTCGGTTTTAAATTCCTCCAGAATTTAAAATCGCCATAGCTTCTTCAGAGTAACATCTGTGTAAAGACAAAAAGGAATTTTGAGATGTAATGAGAAAAAAATGGCTATTTTCAAAGTATACTCAATTATGGGCTGACATTTAATATCATTAGACAGTAATTTATATCATTGTTTTGTAAGTGACATATTTCAATGTGTATAAGATAAAGTGTGTGTATGTGTATGATCATTCTTGATTGTAGGTGCACGTCAGGGACATCATGACAACCCAGTCTCCAGGCCCCATGGTTGTGTCTGCAGGAGAGAGGATCACCATCAGCTGCATGTCCAGTCAGAGCAGTAGAAACTACTTAGCCTGGCATCAGCAGAAACTGGCACAGGCTTCTAACCTGCTCACCTCCTGGGCATCCACCTGGGAATCTGCAGTCCTGGGTCAATTCAGTGGCAGTGGATCTGGGACAGTTTTTACTCCCACTATCAGCAGCCTCGGACTCAAGATGTAACATAATTGTCAGCAACATTCCACTCCTTTACAATGCTTCAGCCTTGAACACAGTCCTCCTCTCAGAGTCTCACCTGCTGCTTCCTCCCCACATAGCCCTGGACTAGAATATGTACTGTATCTGTCTGAGGGACTGTGTCCTGACTAACTTACGGGAAGGTTTGCAGAGCCCAGCAGAAAATTAAGGGACTCAGTGTCTCTTAGATTCCTGGCTACGGAAGATCCTTATTAAAAAAAAAGTCATAAAGGGCTGGGCACGGTGGCTCATGCCTGTAATCCCAGCACTTTGGGAGGCTGAGGTGGGCAGATCACCTGAGGTCAGGAGTTCGAGACCAGCCTGGCCAACAGGGTGAATCCCATTTCTACTAAAAATACAAATGAGTAGCCCAGCGTGGTGGTAGGTGCTTGTAATCCCAGCTACTCAGGATGCGGAGGCAGGAGAATCACTTGAACCTGGAAGGCAGAGGTTGCAGTGAGCCAAGATTGCACCATTGCACTATCAGCCTGGGCAACAGGAGCGAAACTCAGTCTCAAAAAATAAAAAGAAAAATAAAAAGAAAAGAAAAATGTCATAAAGACCTTTGTATTAGCTTTCTTTTTCTTCTGTAACAATTTACCACAAACTCAGTGGCTGGAACATTAGGAATGTATCATTTTACAGTTCTGAAGATCAGAAGTCTAACACAGGTCTCACTGGGCTAAACTCAAGATGTTGGCAGGGCTGCGCTCTCATCTTGAGGTGTAAGAGGGAATCTGTGTCTTGCCTTTTCCAGCCCCCAGACTCCCGCATTCCTCAGCTGGCAGCCCCACTCCTCCATCTTCAAAGCCAGCAAGAAGTCATCTCTCTGAACATTCTTCCAGAGCCACATCTCCCTCTAAAGTGTCTCCTATTTGCTTTCCAAACATCAACACTGAGAAGTCTCACTCCATGCTGGTGATGGATGTGATTTTGTGTTTGACAGACTACCTTCCAGTCCTCATATCTCGCATGAATGAATAGAATTCAATGTTTGGAACAGAATAATTTTTGTGCCTTTATGAAAATGATTTGCTAACTAATGCCATTCATATATTTATTTAAAATAATAATTGAGCACCTACTCTGGCACAGGGAGATACAGTGGAGAACAAGGGTCCCATAGACCACATAGAAATGTTTGGGAACTCCAGAGCATTTTAAAGCTGTCTGCATATAAATCAGCCCTGCCTAATTTGCTTTGTCTGCTGATAGGTCTATAGCAGGAACGTGGATGTGTTAGGTGTACCCAGAGAAGAGTATGAGGTAGTGTGAGCTGTGTGAAGTAAATGTATAATGGGATCTCACCTAAAATGTTATCTATAATTAGGATATACAAAGAATTTGCATAACAGAAATAGCTGATAGCCCTTCCTTACATCCTATACAAAAATTAAGATGGAGCAAAGACTTAAATGTAAAACCCCAAACCATAAAAACCCTGGAAGAAAACTTAGGCAATACCATTCAGGACATAGGCATGGGCAAAGAATTCATGATGAAAATACCAAATGCAATTGCAACAAAAGTCAAAATTGACAAATGGGATCTAATTAAACTAAAGAGCTTCTGCACAGCAAAAGAAACTATCATCAGAGTGAGCAGGCAACCTACAGAATCGAAGAAAATTTTTGCAATCTACCCATCTGACAAAGGTCTAATATCCAGAATCTACCAGGAACTTAAGCAAATTTACAAGAAAAAAGAAAGCAACCCCATGAAAAAGTGGGCAAAGGATATGAACAGACACTTTCAAAAGAAGACATTTATGCAGCCAACAAACATGAAAAGAAAGCTCCTCATCACTGATCATTAGAAAAATGAACATCAAAACCACAATGAGATAGCATCTCATGTCAGTCAGAATGGCAATTATTAAAAAGTCAAGAAACAACAGACGCTGGCAAGGCTGTGAAGAAATAGGAACACTTTTACACTATTGGTGGGAATGTAAATTAGTCCAACCATTGTGGAAGACAGTGTGGGGATTCCTCAAAGATCTAGAACCAGAAATACCATTTGACCCAGCAATCTTGTTACTGGGTTTATGCCCAAAGGATTATAAATCATTCTACTACAAAGACACATGCATATGTATGTTTATTGCAGCATTATTTACAATAGCAAAGACATGGAACCAACCCAAATGCCCATCAATGATAGACTAAAGAAAATGTGATACACATACACCATGGAATATTATGCAGTCATAAAAAGGAATGAGATCATGTCCTTTGCAGGGATATGGATGAAGCTGGAAGCCATCATTCTCAGCAAACTAACACAGGAACAGAAAATCAAACACTGCATGTTCTCACTCATAAGTGGGAGTTGAACAATGAGAACACATGGACATAGGGAGGAGAACAACACACACACTGGGGCCTGTTGGTGGGGTGGGGGATGAGCAGAGGGAACCTAGATGACAGGTCAATATGTGCAACAAACCACCATGGCACACGTACACTTATGTAACAAATCTGTACATTCTGCACATGTATCCCAGAACTTAAATTAAAATAAAAAAAAGAAAAATAGAAATGAAAGAAAAAACATTTTTTCTTTAGAATGAGATAACAATTTGAACTGTTTTGTGATGTCCCACATAGAAAGAAACATCCATATTGGGCATCTGAAGCCCCTGGGACCTTAATCAAATGCGCAGGCAGCAGCGTGACTCAGGTCTGTTTAGGAGGTCCTGAGCTCGTTCCTGTCTCCTATAGAGCACTTTGCCTAGAGTTCCCTCAACTATCAGAGAACTTAGCCAAAAATACAGAAGGGATAGACCCATGACCTTTTCAATGCTGATCTGTTCCTACTTGTATTTTTATAGAGTTCTATTCAGCCATAATCTTGTGAGTGTTGACACATATTAGGAAAATACCTGTGGTAGGAAAAGAGCAGAAACTGACCAAACTTCATCTCAAGTCCAAGATTTCAGTATCATCTTGGCCATGAGCTAAGTTGGAAGCACCATTTAGCCTCCACAGGCCGACTGTGAGGGCGAAATGTGCCCAGACTTACTCTCATAGAAGTGGTTGGAGACCTCAGAGATGTTCTTGGGTAACAAGTGGATCAGGAGCTTAGGAACTTGTTTCTCTTGTTGCTAGTTTCACAGGTATCACCAACACTGCTGCTCCTGTTAGCGGTCCCCTCTCCTGGAAAAACGGTCTAAATAAAGACAGGGTCAGTTCATGGTCCAAGGTACAGGCTAAATTAAAACCTACATGAGAAACAAAGGCAAATTCCTGTGTGCTCGGGAAAAGCTAAATGGCTTTTGAGAAGCAGTCACTAGGAATGGTCCTCACTCTGAGTGTCCTTGCCAGTAGGTAAGGGAAGAATTATGCATACATAATCACACACAAACATACACGTAAACACAGCACACACACTTACATATATTCATGCTGCATTCCCAGCTGTGAAGAAGTTAGGAAATATTGATGACATTACGAAATATTGATGAAGTTAGGAAATATTGATGTTAAGGTTTTAATCTACTTGTCAAAGATTTATGAAGTAGAAAATGTGTGAAATAAAATGCAAGCTGTTTATACATGTCAAAATTTCTAAAATTAAAGACAGAGGTTAACATATTTTTTCTAGCCTACGTGTCTTATAATAGAACCGGTTAGGAAATACTCTTGAAAAAATAAATGACTTAAGTGTCTGAAAAAAATTAGTGGGAACAAACAATAACATTTCTTCATGAATTTTCTTGGTTTCTACAAAGGTAAAAGAATGATGACCTATTGGCTTCCTTGTTAAAAGTCACTAATGGTTAAACTGAATGAAGAGAGAGCTATGAAGTTCATAACAAATAAAAAAAAATCTTTAAATATATAATAGAAAAAAACCCATAACTTCATAATCAGTCTGAAACACTAAATGTCTCAGTATTGCTAGAGCTCATTGCCTTTCTGATTTTTTTCTCTCTTCCCTTACTGTCCCTTTTGTTGATTTCCAAAAATTTACCATGCACACTGGATGAAGTTAGACATTTTAATGCATGGAGCAGTGACTAAGAGTATGTACTTATAATTAAGTAAAACTAAATTTAAAATAACAAGTTATAAAATCTAGTAATTTTATAAGAAAGATATAGCAAACACTAAGTTATTACACTAAGTTTTTTAAAATAAATTTTATTTATATTTGAGATTTACAACATGATGTTATGGGATACATGTGGATAGTAAAATGGTTACCATAGTGAAGCAGATTAACAAATTTATCATCTCACTTTTTTTGGTGACAAGGGCAGCTAAATTTTATTCAACAAAAATCTCCAATAAAATACAATTTTATTAACTATCTAAACTTGTTTATCCTACGTATCTGCTGTATATATCCCCCTTTCCTTCTCCTCCCTGCCCATGGTAACCATTGTTTCATTCTCTAGCTTTGCATATTTTGAGTATCTTCCTTTTTCATATTCCACATTTAAGTGAGATAGTGCAATTTTTTTTTCTTTCTGTGCCTGGTTTATTTCACTTAGCATAATGTTCTCCAGGTCCATCTGTGTTGTGGCAAAAAGCAAAATCTCATTCTTTTCCAAGGCTGAATAATATTCCATTATGTATATAAACTATATGTTCTTTGTCTACCTGTTTGATGATGGACATTTAAGTTGTTTTCATATCTTGGCTATTATGAATAATGCTGCAATGAACATAGGAGTGCAGATGTCTTTACAAGCTGGTGATTTCATCCCCCTTGCATACAAACCCAGAAGATAGATTGATGGGTTGCATGACAGTTCTATTTTTAATTTCAAAAGACGAATTAAAAAATATCTTAAGACAAGCAACAACAGAAACACAACATATCAAAACCCATGAGATGCAGCAAAAGCACTTCTAAGATGGAAGTTTATTTATAGCAATAAATTCTTATTAAAAAAGAAGGAAGATTTCAAGTAAGCAACCAAACATTACACTTCAAGGAGCTAGAAGAAGAAGAACAAACTAAATTCAAAATTAGCAAGGGAAAGAAACAAAATCAGAACAGAAATAAGTCAAATAGAGAACAGAAAAATCATAGAAAGAAATCAATAAAAACAAGAGCTGGTTCTTTGAAAAAATAAACGAAATCAACAAACTCCTAGCTGAACAAAGAATGAAAGAGAGAATACACAAATCAATTAAATCAGAAATCAAAGTGGAGACATTACAACAGATGCCTCAGAAATAAAATGGATCATAAGGGACTATTATGAACAATAATATACCAACAAATTGAATAACCTAGAGGAAATGGATAAAAAGCCTAGAAATTCTAACCTACCAAGTTTGAATCAGAAAGCAATGGAAAGCTTGAACAGACCAGTAATAAATAAAGAGACTGATTTAAGTCCTTGATCCATCTTGAGTTGATTTTTGTGTAAGGTGAGAGATGGAGATCCAGTTTTATTCTCCTACATGTGGCTTGCCAATTATCCCAGCACTGTTTGTTGAATAGGGTGTCCTTTCCCCACTTTATGTTTTTGTTTGCTTTGTTGAAAATCAGTTAGCTGTATGTATTTGGGTTTATTTCTGGGTTCTCTATTCTGTTGCATTGATCTATGTGCCCATTTTTATGACAGTACCATGGTGTTTTGGTGACTATGGCCTTATAGTATAGTTCGATATCAAGTAGTGTGATGCCTACAGATTTGTTCTTTTTGCTTAGTCTTGCTTTCACTATGTGGGCTATTTTTTGGTTCCATATGAATTTTAGAATTGTTTTTCCTAGTTCTGTGAAGAATGATGGTGGTATTTTGATAGGAATTGCATTGAATTTGTAGATTACTTTTGGCAGTATATTCATTTCCGCAATATTGATTCTACGAACCCATGAGCATGGAATGTGTTTCCATTTGTCTGTGTTGTCTATGATTTCTTTCAGCAGTGTTTGGTAGTTTTCCTTGTAGAGGTCTTTCACCTCCTTGGTTAAGTATGTTCCTAAGTAATTTTTTTGTGCAGCTATTGTAAAAAGAGTTGAGATCTTGAATTGATTCTCAGCTTGATCACTGTTGGTGTACAGCAGAGTTACTGATGTGTGTATATTAATTTTATATCTGGAAACTTTATTGATTTCTTTTATCACATGAAACTATAAAAATTCTAGAAGGTAACATCAGAAAAATCCCTCTAGACATTGTCTTAGGCAAGGGTTTCATGACCAAGCACCCGAAAGCAAATGCAATAAAAACAAAAATAAATAGCTGGAACTTAACTAAACTGAAGACCTTTTGCATGACAAAAGGAACAGTCAGCAGAGTAAACAGACAACTCACAGAGTGAGAGAAAATCTTCACAGTCTACACATCTGAAAAAAGGCCGATATCCAGAATCTACAACGAACTCAAACAAATTAGCAGGAAAAAAAACCCAAACAATCCCATCCAAAAGTGGGCTAAGGACATGAGTAGATGATTCTCAAAAGAAGATATGCAAATGGCCAACAAACATGAAAAATTGCTCAACATCACTATGATCAGGGAAATGCAAATCAAAACCACAATGCAATACCACCTTACTCCCGCGAGAATGGCCATAATCAAAAAATCAAAAAATAATACATGTTGGCATGGATGCAGTGAACGTGGAACACTTCTACACTGCTGGTGGAATATAAACTAGTACAACTGCCATGGAAAACAGTGTGGAGATTCCTTAAAGAACTAAACGTAGAACTACCGTTTGATCCAGCAATCCCACTACTGGGTATCTAACCAGAGGAAAAGAAGTCATTACATGAAAAAGATACTTGCACACACGTGTCTACTGCAACACAATTGGCAATTGCAAAAATGTGGAACCAACCCTAATGCTCACCAATCAACAAATCAACAAGTGGATAAAGAAACTCTGAGATATCTATATCTATATCTGTATCTATATCTATATCTGAATACTCATCAGCCACAAAAAGGCATGCATTTTTCTGATCACTAGTGATGTTGAGAATTTTTTATATGTTTGTTGGCCATCTGTACCTTTGGGAGGTAATTAGGATTAAATGAAGTAATGAGAGTGAGGCATTAGTGGCTTTATAAGAGAAGGAAAGACTTGAGCTAGAATATTCAACCCCCTTGACATATGATGCCCTGCGCCACCTCAAGACTCCATAGATAGTCCCCACTGACAAGATGGCTCTCACTGGATGCACCTCCTCAACCTTGGACTTCCCATTTCTACTCCAAACTTCAATGTCATGCAATATACCCATGTAACAAACGTGCACATGTACCTCTGAATCTATAATACAAGTTGAAATTATAAAAAACTTACCAAATGCAAAAAAAGAAAGAATGTATATCTACATATAAAGTGTATAGAGAGGGTATTGTTACAAACAGTAAAATGTTAATCATTGGGAGCTAGGCAAAGAAATTTTAAAAAATCAGAATTAATTTTGCAATTATCTGTAAGTTTGAAATTAATTTAAAAGAAATAATTAGAAAAACTCCCCTAAGAGCACATTATCAATGACAGCCCCTTGGGAATCACAGCTCCAACATCCCTGCAGTTCCTGCCTTCCCACTCCTGTTTCTTCCTTTGTGACTTTAATGTTTATGAAGTCAGAAACTTGGGAGGGCCAGGAACTATTCCTCCCTGCTCCCTTTGGAGTTCCCTCAGGAAACGAAGACAACAAGGATGCATGTATTACTGTGTTATGTTAGGTACAGGCACCATGACCAAATGCATGGGAAAAAGGATATCCCTGTGCAAATGGAAGCTCTCCAGCACACAGGTCCAGTGTCCACCCTGTATCCATTACCCACATCATTTCTCATGAGCTAATAATTTGTCTTCTACACAACACATTCCTAAGTGGCTCCCAGCAACTTACTCCAAACAGAGACTAGTTAAACCACATGCGATTTCTCATGCCCTAATAAGTAAGTGAAGTTATTTTTATTTTTTCTATCTAGCCAATTTTCATGAAATGACGTCCCAGTTTCCACGGAAACAAGAAGCAGGGAGGTATCTGTGGCCCCTCTTGAGCCTTCCATTTCATATGATCAGCTTTGATTTTTAGTGCCTTACTTTTGGGTCCAGAGCAATGTCAGCCATTTCAGAGTCATATGGTCACCTCCGCTCTCCCTTGCTTGGATTATTACCTTATCACATTCCCATTTTAATAATTTATTATTAAATTACTACATATTTCATTTACCTTATCACATTCCCATTTTAATAATTTAACTATGTTATTTCTACTACATAACCCTAACTCTGACTATTCCCTCTTCCAGTGAAATAAATTTCACTTCTAATCAATTCTCCCTACGATGTCAGATGGAGATAAATGCTATGAAGATAATAGCACAGGGTATATGTGGGAGAGCAATTGACTAGATGGCACTGGGGATATTAGACAGAATAGCAAAAAAGCCAGGAACAAGAAAAACTGAGATGACATATCAGAGAAAGTTTACTTTCTGTGGTTTTCTAGGCGGGGCCTTTACAAATGCAGGCCAGAAAAAGTATCTGCCCCTTTCTGAGGGAAATTTTCTGCCCACATATCATTGTGAATTACCAGACTAGGCCAGTTATTGAAGTAGCAGTGCTTAAGTTATAAACCACATGTTGGAACTGAAAATGTTGATATACTTCCAGGGGAAAAGTGTCACCTGACCCAGGCTCAGCCAATGTAAAGACTTACCAAGGGTTATGACATGGGCTAGTATAAACATATGTCAAAGATGGATGATGGAGATTAATTGGTAGTCACATTTTTTCCACATAGAAATTTGACCAGAATTGTCTAGGAAGACACTTTTTCAGACTGTAGCAGAAGGAGGAGCTGAAAGGCAGTGCAAAGCCAGGAGTTAGATACCACTTGTAGCTGAAGACAGGCTCAGAGAAAACATATTCTAGGTAGATCTTGAAGAGTTGGTGGGTGGAGCTGAGAGAGGGAGGGAGCTGGGAAAGAGACAGCCAGGCTCCGGAGGAGCAGGAATTAAACACCTCTCTTGCCCAGAAGGTTACAACACACTCTCATCTCCAGGGCTGCTTCCCCTTAGAAACTGACTTCAGGGGTCCAAGACTTTCCTTCTTCATGGTCCTGATAGTGAGGTCAATGCAAGCTCACGTCTAGTGTTCACATTAGTCCTTCTATAAACTCTCTAAGTTCAGTATATTTCTCCTCCTTGCAAAATGGTACTCTGTCAGCCTTATTTCTCATGAGGCTCCAAGCACTAGACGCTCCCTCATGTTTTCTGAAAATCACTTTTTTTGACTTTGGTACTTTTATGTTATAAAGAAATGACACTAAGGAGATCAATGGCTACAAATCAGGAAAGGGTTCTTCAGGCAGCTGTTAGTGTTGAGTCTCACCTTCCCACTCTGGGACTCTTTGAGGAGTGTGACATGTGTCTTTAGAAGCTTGGCATGAGGCCGGGTGCAGTGGCTCACACCTGTTATCCCAGCACTTTGGGAGGCCGAGGCGGGCAGATCACTTGAGGTCAGAAGTTCAAGACCAGCCTGGCCAACATGGTGAAAACCAATCTCTACTAAAATACAAAAATTAGCTGGGCGTGGTGGCAGGCACCTGTAATCCCAGCTACTCCCCAGAGGCTGAGGCAGGAGAATCACTTGAACCCAGGAGGTGGAGGTTGCAGTGAGCTGAGATTGTGCCACTGTACTCCAGCCTGGGCAGCAGAGCGAGACTCTGTCTCAAAAAAAAAAAAAGAAGCTTGGCGTGAACACAGGAGATCTGTGTCAGATTTCTCTTTGAGGCAACTAAAGGAGAGGCTGGCTGAAGTGCTGCTCTGCAGAGTGGGAGTCCAATGATGAGAAGTGGATTTCTTAAGAGATGCAGTGACTTCCAGCACTGGAACTAGTTGTCTACTCTCCTCACACTGAGGGAGCTGGTGGCAGTGAGATCCATGCAAGGAAAGTGAGTTCAGGAGAGAGGTGCCACCTGACCCCGCCCCACCTCAGATAGCAGCCCATGGGGAACCCAAGCTGGGGGAGGGGAGGAAGCGGAAGACCAGTGCTTCTTCAGGGGGCAAGCATTACCACACACCCAAGGAAGACTCGACTGTGACACAAAATGTCCATATGATGGTATTATTTCAGATTTACCAAAAATGGTGTGAGATTTGCTGGTGATTTCATCCAATGGGCAAGAAAAATGACCCCTCAGGTGGAAATTAGCACCATGGGGGAAGATAACAAAGCTTTTGTCTGAGTTCATCTTACGATTTGGCTTGTTTAATAAATAGCTAAACAACCAAGGGGCTAACTCCACAGTGAGGATAAGTTGAGAAAGAAGAGTCGGCCATTCTACTGTTCTGGAATCACAGCTTAGCGCCCAATAAATGTCCACAGGAAAAGGAGCAAAGCAACACCTGGGGACGACTGACCTCATATTTCTGAGTCACAGGGACACAGGCGTTGTCCAATGCCTCATAGAGAACTGCTCTTGTTCTTTTATAGGCGGTACCATGGTATATCTTAGAGGTGACATAGGGCCCTGCTGGGGAATTATGAACATAGGAACTGCACCCCTGTCACTACCAAATGTCTGTTTACACTGGGTGTTGTGGGGGGAGCTCATGTAACCACAAGCACAGGCACATCGTGACATCCCCAGGGCAGGGCAGGGCAGGTGGCCCAGAGGATGCTCTGGTTAGTGCATCACCAGGTGTGACCACAACCTTGAATTTCAGGAGCCCTGCCTTCATCCAGGATGAGGATTTGCATAAATGTCCTCACTGACCCCACCACAGGCACAGTCCTGTGACTGAGCCTAATAAATAAAGCCTTTTGTCAGAGTCAGGCTGGTGAGAGGCAGAAAGCTGGTGCCATCCCAGCTCCTAGGGCTCCTGCTGCTCTGCGTTCCAGGTGAGATAAGGTCCCTGTGGACAGCTCCTTCAGGGTGATCCTCACGCTCCCTGAGAAGAGTGGTGTTGGGAGGGGCAAGAAACAAATATCACTAACACCACAGGCCTGGTTAGGGTTTGTCCTCACCCTTGTGGGCACATTCCAGCTTTAATAGGATCTCACAGCACCTCTAGATTAACCCCGCGTGCTTCTGATTTCAGGTTCCAATGGGCAGATTGTGCTCACCCCGGCTGCAGAGTCTCTGCCCGCCTCCCTGGGAGAGAAAGTCTCCCTGCGGGGCCAGTGAGAGGCTCCTCTACACGGACGGGAAGGACTACTTATCCTGGGACTAGCACAGACCTGGGCAGAGCCCTAAGATTCTCATTTGCCATGCTTCCACCCAAGTCGACGGGGTGCCCATCTGGTTCAGTGGCAGTGGATCTGGGACAGAATTTACTCTCACCGTTGAAGACCTGAAGCCAGAGGACTTTGCAACCTATTTCTGTCTTCAAACTCTGAAGAGTCCTCCCACAGTGACTGAGCCCTGAACACTAACTTCCCTACCAGGGCAAGCCCACAAACCCAGCCTCCCTTTGGGCCCCTCACACAGGAGCTCATCTGGCAGGAACAGCTGAGCACAGTCAGTACACGGGCATGTGAGAAGCAGTTTAACGGTACTGGCCACAGGCTGCCTGGAGACCTCTCTTGTCCCCTTGTGGTCTTAAATATTTTGCATAGAAAACACTTCAAAGATAGGAGCAGTCACACAAAAGAAGTAGAAGGAACCAGGATGAATTTATTCTCTGTCTCTTTCCCACATGTCCCTCTCCTGAGTCTCCTCTGGACATTGGCACAGCTCCTTCTCCATCTCTTACAGTCACTTCTCTTCTTATCCTTTCAACTCCTAACTATGGAATGCAAATGCCAAGATCATTTGCAGCCACAAGCCAGCCGTCTCCAATTAGACTTAACCTCATTTTCCAGTTGTCCATCTCACTGTCCCTACAACCCTGTTCACTAGGCCCACTGATGGCCACTGTCACCTTCATAGAAACATTTCTCCTCTATGGCTTTGTGGTCTGACAAGACCATTTGGTGCCATGACTCAGCCACTGGCCTAAAAGTGAGACTCTGTTAGGTCACTGGCTGTCTTACTGCCCAAAGTAATATAAACTCTGCTTTTTCTAGATGTCTGTCTACACAGGGAAGGACTCCTAGCATAGACACAGTTTGGAACAAGCTTTATTCATAGAAAAAATTTTTATCATAGAAAAAATCAAGAATTACATCTTGCATAAGAGAAGCTCATCAAAGGAGTTGACAAGAAGTGAATCACTTGTTCAATGACAGATAAATAATATAGATTTCTAAAATTTGGTACTTAAGCACAGAGTTTCTCTTGTGCTATCTCTCTCCACTCCCTGAGTTTTGAAAATCTTCTACTATGTGTTTCAAAAACGCTCGTTAGTTATCACGAAATCTTCTTGAATAGCACTGTTCAATAGAACTTTCTGCAACGATGGAAATATTCTGCATTTGTGCTAAGCATCATAGTAGCATTAGAGTCTAGTGACTAAACCCATGTGGCCATTGAGCACTTGAAATGTGGCTAGTGCATCTCAGGTCCTGGATTTTAAAATTTAATATAATTGCACTCAATTTTAAATTTAAACTATTTTTCCATAGTGGCTGTACTAGTTTACATTTACACCAGCAGTGTAGAAGTGTTCCCTGTTCACTGCATCCACGCCAACATCTACTGTGTTTGGATGTTTTGATTATGGTCATTCCTGCAGGAGTCAGGTGGTATCACAATGTGGTTTTGATTTGCATTTCCCTGATCATTAGTGATGTTGAGCATTTTTTCATGTGTTTGTTGGCCATTTGTTTATCTTCTTTTGAGAATTGTCTATTCATGTCCTTAGCCCACTCTTTGATTGGATTGTTTTTTCTTACTGATTTGTTTGAGTTCATTGTAGATTCTGGATATTAGCCCTTTGTCAGATGTATAGATTGTGAATCTATACATATGTGAATCTATACATATCATGAATCTATACACAATCTATGTATAGATTGTGAATCCCAGGCTGAGTGCAGTGGCATGATCTCGGCTCACTGCAACTTCTGCCTCTTGGGTTCAAGTGATTCTCTTGCCTTAGCCTCCCAAGTAGCTGGGATTGCAGGCACCCACCACCATGCCCGGCTAATTTTTTTATTTTTGAGGGGATGAGGTTTCACCATGTTGGCCAGGCTGGTCTTGAACTCCTGACTTCAGGTGATCTGCCTACCTCGGCCTCTGAAAGTACTGGGATTACAGGCAGGAGGCCCTGTGCCCGGATTCATTTCTTTTTTTCATAAACAAATTGCATAACACTCTAGGTCCAATCTCTGTCCGTTAGTGCAGGTCCTGAGAGAAGGCTGATCTTCCTTGAACTCCAGCATTGCAGACTGTGTCCCAGAAGAGAGAGTCACCATGAACTGCAGAGCGGTCAGAGTCTCACACACTATGGGGAGGAACCACTTAGTCTGGTTCTGGCACAAGCCACTGGTTCTCACAATACACAAGAAATCTTGGTATTGATTTCCATCTTTATTCTATATTCTATATGGTCTCCTGTGCTCCTCAGTGACCAGCTGCCAGCTGAGTTCATGTTCATGGTGCTCTTGGTTCAGTGATGTTGAGCCTGGATGGATCTTCCTCCTGGCATTAACAGTCTTCGGTGTGAGTATGTGGCAATATATTTCTGTGCCCAAGCATGCAAATATCTGTATATAATGACTTTCTTCTTCACAAGAGTCCCCCGAGAGGGTGCTCAGTGAGGCTCAGCAGATGTTTCCCCATCTATGATGCAGCTGTGATAGACATGGCATCTGTGGGCTTGTTCATAGGAGTCACTGAGAGCAGAGCAAAAAGGTTGCTCAGGGCCTGTTCTAAACTTACTGAAAATAAAGTCACTGTTGAGTAATGTCTTCCTGGGGTTTTGTGGCCACTTCCTTTAAACACTAATATTAGTGTATACGCTATAGAAAAATAACCTCCTTTAAATGTGTCCGAGTCCCTCCTCCTCAATTTTTTGGAATAGTTTCAGTAGGATTGTTACCAGCTCTTCCTTTAATGTCTGGTAGAATTTGATTGTGAATTAATGTGGCTTAGGGTTCTTTTTGGCTGGTAATTTACTGTCAATTCCATTTCAGAACTCAATATTGGTCTGTTTAGGGTTTCAATTTCTTCTTGAATTAGTCTTGGGAGGTTGTGTGTTTCCAGGAATTTATTCATTTCTTCTAGATTTTCTAGGTTTTTTTGTGCATAGAGGTGTTCATAAAGTCTCTGAGGATCTTTTATATTTATGTGGAATCAGTATTAACGTCACTTTTGTCACTTATGGTTGTGCTTATATGGATCTTTTTTCTTTCTTTTTTTTCTTTTGTTAATCTAGCTAGAAGTCTATTGATCTTGTTTATCCTTTCAAATAACCAGCTTTTGATTTCACTGATGCTTAGTACTGATTTTTGGGTCTCAATTTTGTTTAGTTCTGCTCTGATTTAAGTTATATCTTTTTTTTCTGATAGCTTTGGATTAGTTTGTTCTGTTTTTCAAATTCCTCCAGGTCTGATGTTAGAGGGTTTACTTGAGATCTTTCTAACTTCTCGATGTAGGCATTTAGTGCTATGAACTTTCCTCTTAACACCGCTTTAGCTGCATCCCAGAGATCTGGGTATGTTGTTTCTCTTCTTTATTTATTTAAAATAATTTTTAAATTTATGCTGTAATTTCATTGTTTATGCACAAGTAATTCAGGAGCAAGTTGCTTAATTTCCATGTAATTGTGCGGTCAAAACCTCACAATACACAAGAAATCTTGGTAATGATTTCCATCTTTATTCCATATTCCATCTGGTCAATCTTAGAGTATGTTCAATGTGCACATGAGAAGAATGTATGTTCTGTGGTTAACGGTTGGAGTATTCTGTAGATGTTTATTAAGTTATATTGGTCAGGAGTCAAATTTAAGTTCAGAATTTCTTTGTTAGTTTTCTTCCTCGACAATCTGTCTAACACTGTCATTTGAGTATTGAAGTCCCACACTATTATTGTATGGCTATCCATCTTTTCATAGGTCTAGAACTACTTGCTTTTTGAATCTAGGTGCTCCAATGCTTGCTGTGTATATATTTAGGGTAGTAAAGTCATCTTGTTGGATTGAATCCTTTATAATTATGTAGTACCTTTTTTGTCCTTTTTTTTTTTTACTGGTGTTGGCTTAAGGTCTGTTTTATCTGATATAAAAATAATGACCCCTGCTGTTTTTTGTTTTGTTTGCACAGTAGATCTTTCTCCAATCCTTTATCTTGAGTCTATGGGTGTTGTTACACGTGAAATGAGTCTCTTGATAACACTGCAGGGATGAGTCTTTTTTTTTTATTCAACTTGCCACTATATTCCTTTTAAGTGGGGGCATTAAGACAATTCATAGTTAATATTGATAAGTGAGGTTTTGATCCTATCTTGAAGCTGTTAGCTGGTTGCTTTGAGGTTTCTATTGTGTAGTTGCTTTAAAGGATTTGTGGAACCCTGACGAAGGTGGCTGGGAGGGGCTCCAGGTGAAGTGCCCAGAGGTCTCTGCAGGGGGAATTTGGGGGTTACATTGGCTCCCATCATAGATAGGCAAGAATGCAATCTGTTTTCCCTATCACATCTCTGTTCCTTGTCCTGTGACTCCTAGTTCAGATGCACACTGTAGTCTTTCTCTGGATAGCAACATGGTTGAGAGCCATTGGGAATGCCTGTTTTGCAACTCTATGGGAGTGGTTTCAGTGGAGACTGTTATCCATGGGCCATATGGGATATTTGCCCATCCCTCCTACCCAAGTAATGCTGAACTTCACTGTTGGGAGTACTGAAAGGTTCCAAGCATTGTCTGTTACCTCTGGGAGTTTTGCCTTAGAGGAATACAGAGCTATGACCCACTGCAGTGTTTAGGTAGGGGCAGGGTTACTGTGCTTGAAGCCCAAGCCAGTAAACCTTTCCTAGCTAGGAATAATGAGGGCAGGGGTTTGCACATATGCCATTTGGGCTGCTGCTAGGTGAATGTGAAGCTGGGGCTATTTGTAGAGTGCATAGTGGGATGGATTAGAAGACCCAGCCAGTGAGTCTTGTTTGACTAGGAGCAGCAGAGGTGGGGGTGGTCTCATGATCTGTATGGGAAGTTCTAGGGGGAACACAGAGATGTGCCCACCCACAGAGCTCAGGTGAAGGCAAAGTCTCTGTACTGTAAGCCCAAGCCAGTGCTGTCTGCCTGGGTAGGGGGTGGTCACATGATCTGCCTTTAGGGCCATGTCCCAGGGAACAGAGTATGTTGAATTTAAATCATCATCATCAGCATCATTATCAATAGTATCCAAAGCTAACAATTCAGCATATTATGATTTTATATATATATATATTTGTTTGTTTTAGATGAAGTCTCATACTATCACCCAGACTGAGGTGCAGTGGCATGATCTTAGCTCACGGATTCAAGTGATTCTCCTGCCTCAACCTCCTGAGTAGCTGGGATTACAGGTGCCCACCATCACATCTGGCTAATTTTTGTGTTTTTAGTAGAGAAGGAGTTTCACCATGTTGGCCAGGCTGGTCTCGAACTCCTGACCACAAATGATCCACCCACCTCAGCATCCCAAAATGTTGAGATTACAGGTGTGAGCTATCATGCCTGATCTGATTACATTTTCTCTATTGTATAACTTTTATGTTCTGTCATTATTTTTCTTTATATCTAATAATAATTTATCCATACATTAACTCTAACAAAATAGTAAGTCCTGTATATTCACAAATGGTGTGTAACTATATAATTATTGTGATATTTTCGAAGACATCTTTTGTGAGCTCTCTCTTCTCCTTGTGCAACCTGGCTGCCTTACTCTAGACATTTTGTACTATTATTGTGGGATATCACTATAGCAGCATTATTTATTTTGTGCTAAATTTATTTTCTGTTATATGACCTTCTGGTGGACTATATTGTTTAGTAGTTTCCTAAAAATTGGGACTTGAGAAGTGAAATATTTGAAATCTAAAATTTCTTTATTCTATTATCCTATTTGTATGTATCTTGAATATTTTGATATTACAAAAATAAATTTATTGGGATCTCAAAAGCATTAATTGAGTTTTTCCCCATCATCCAGTTTTACTGTTGAAAATTCTCATTTCATTTTGATTTTGCATATTTGTAACTGTCCTGTTCTGATGCCCCATTTCCCACTATGCTTTGTAGGATGCTCTTTTAATTACCAATTGAATTTAGAGACAATTTACCTTGGTGAGATTATTCTCTCATTATTATACTTAACAAACAGCCCTCAATGAGATTCTTCAATTCAGACTCGAGGTTTGTTCTTTCTGTGTGCATTACAGCTCAAACTCTATGTTTTTGACCATCATATTCTAAATTGTTTCTAAATACAATTCAATGGTAGAAAAAGTGTAATCATTTTGATATTTATTGATTTCCTAAGAGAAAACCAAAACAAGGCTAAGAGATTTATGTTGCTTTTCATCGCTCTTTTTCTAATAATTTATTTTTTGGAATTATTACACAGAGAAAATACATAAACAGAAATGTAAAGTGCAATGAATTCTTACAATGTGAGTTCTCATGTGACCACCATGGAGGTGATAAACTGGTGTCATGGCTAGCATTGAGGAAGCTCAGCCCTGGAACTACCTCCCAATCTCAACTGCCTCCCTCTGCACCCAGTGTAACATTCTGTTTGCTTTTGCTGTGTATTCAACTTTATATTAATGGGACCACTCAAAGTATATTCTTTGCTTTCTGTCTTTTTTGCATAATGTTGTGCATGAATGATTTATTAAAATTCTTTGCATAACACCAGATAATTTATTTCCTTTACTGTGCAGTATTCTATTGTGTGAATATATCACAATACATTTCTCTAGTTTCCTGGTGATATCTGTTGTTTCAGTATGACCCTTACAAGAAAAACTACTTGTTCAAAATATTTACCCATTTTTCTTTTGGCTTTTGTTATTGGCTTCTAGGAGTTTAGCTCAGCCTCTGGATTCCACTTTGTCTTATAGCAACTTTATATTATTTTAATGTTTCTTTTGATGTTGCATTTCACATTTCTAAATAATACACGTACACAGATATTTCTCAAGAGATTTATTATAAATTTTAGGCTTTAGCTGTTAAATATAGATTTTCTCAATCCAGAGATAGGGATTTTGCTTTCTGAAACTCCTGCCTAGACATAAACCCAACACCTAAGACTTTCTATTTTGGCTTCTTCCTTGTATAGTTATTTCAAGATTTTTGGTTTAATCAACTCCCTGTGACTAACTTAATAAGAATATTTATAGTAAAACCAACAAGTATATATCATATTCAATATTTGAAAACAAACTGTATTATGTCATGTGTACCCTAGTTCTAGTTTTATAATTGTAGGCTGTCAAACATTGGATCATGTACTATTTCTGGAATCCTGATTTTTATACTTAATGTTGAAGTATAGTTTTAGGTCAATGGTATGAAAGGAACCCTTTTCAGTAGCTGTATACTTTTTCAGAATATGGAAATACCACAATTTATTCAGGCATCTCTTATTCATGGGCATTGAGGATACTTCCATGAAATGATAAAGTTTTATAAGTTATTTTCCCAAAGTGGTATTACATCAACAAGCATACATATTTTACATTTCCTCTATTAATAATTGCAGATTGCTTTACAAATGTCTGTAGCAATTCATAGTCTCACCAAGATAACTTTTTCCTGCATTCCCTCCAGCAGAGGGAGTCATAAAGCTTTAGCACATTTGCCAAACATTTGAGAGAAATGGTGACTTACTTGTTTAGGGTTTTCCAATAATAAAACCCGATTGAAAAATTATTTTCCAATACTTATAGATCCACAGGAAGTTACGAAGAACTGTAAATGGAAGTCTCATATATTTCTGACTCAGCTTCCCCAATGTTGACATCTTGCATAACTGAAACTGACATTTGTATAATCCATAATGCTTGTTCAGTTTCCACAAGTTACACATGCACTTATCTCTGTGTTTGTGTGTGTGTAATTGTGTGTAGCTTTATACAACTTTTCATATATGTAGCCTTACCTAACCACCACCATAATCAAGATATTCAACTGAACCATCAGCGCAAGACTCCCTGGTATTACCCTGTATAGCCACACTCACTTTCTCTTCCCCATCACTAACTCCTGGCAACCACTACACAAAAGGCATCAAGTAATAGGTATCATTTTGAGATTGGCTTATTTCATTCAGCCTAACTTCCTTGAGGTTCATCCCAGTTGAGTGTATCAATAGTTCATTGCTTTTTGATGATGAGTAGTATCCATGGTATGGATTATCTCAGTTTATTTAACTATTTATACATTGAAGGACATTTGGGTGGTTTCCTGTGTTTGGCTATTACGAATAAAGCATCTTTGAATGTTTGCGTACAAGTTTCTTCATGAAAATAAGTTTTCATTTCTCTGAGATAAATGTCCAAAAGTTTGTTTAGTTGTATAGCAAGTCCATTATCAATTTTAAAAGAACTGTGACTATTTCCACAGTTACTATATCATTTTAGATTATCATCAGCATTGTATAAGTGGTTTCCTGCATCCTCGCCAGCATTTGACATTTCATTAGTTTTTATTGCAGCCATTCTGATAAATTCATTTGGTTCCAATATGCATTATTCTAATGTCTAATGACGAATATTTTTTCATGTGCTTATTTATTCTCGGTATATCTTCTTCACTGAATTGTCTGTACATGCCTTTTACCTATTTTTAATGGATTTTAAAAATTAACGTTAAGTTTTGAGGGTTCACTATACATTCTAGGTACAAGCCCTTTGTTGGTTACATGGTTTGCACATATTGCCTCTCAGTCTGTTCTTTGAATTATATCCACTTAAGATGGCTTTTTGAATATCAAAGTTTTCAATTTTGATGAAGTCTAATTCATTATTTTCTTCTTTTATAGATTGTTTTAATTGAAATTTGCTTTCCTTATCCTTTTGTGAAGTATATTTGATTATTATATTTTTCCCGTATTTTTCTCATATATACAAATTTTTTCCTAAGTGTCTTTTCAACATATTCTTCGTCTGTGACATTGACTTTAGAGCTTCTATATTCAAAGCTTATTTTAGGTTTCTTTTTTTGTATTTCTTTTGATATTTGTTCTTTGTTACTTTGAAAATTTCTTATTTTCCTATCTTACTCAAATAGTCTCTCCTATTCTGAGATAGACATATAGTAACTTAAAATATTTAATGTAATCTTATATATTTATTTTTTATATTAATGCCTCATAAATAAGTAATTTATATGTATAGATGTTAAAATGGAGTGGTTTGATGTATCTTCATTTAGACATATAACCACTCTTGTTATTGTATCTTGAAATTTATTTTCTCTACTATTTATCTAATTTTATAATTAAAATATATTATCGCCACAGTGTCTTCCACAATGGCTGAACTAATTTACACTCCAACCAACAGTGTATACCCATTCCTTTTCCTCCACAACCTCACCAGCATCTGTTATTTTTTGACTTTTCATAGTAGCCATTCTAACTGGTATTAGATGGTATCTTATTGTGGTTTTGGTTTGCATTTATCTAATGATCAACGATTCTGAGCTTTTTCTCAGATGATTGTTGGCTGCATGTATGTCTTCTTTTCAAAAGTGTTTGCTCAAAAGAAGAAAGCTGGAGGCAACATGCTACCTGACTTCAGACTATATTACAAAGATACAGTAACCAAAACAGTATGCTACTGGACAAGAATAAACACATAGACCAATGGAACAGAATAGAGAACTCAGAAGTAAGACTGCACACCTACAACCATCTGATCTTCAACAAACCCGACAAAAACAAGCAATGGGAAAAGGACTCCCTATTTAATAAACGATGCTGCAGGCCAGGCATGGTGGTTCACGCCTGTAATCCCAGCACTTTGGGAGGCCAAGGCAGGTGGATCACCTGAGGTCAGGAGTTCAAGACCAGCTTGGTCAACATGAGAAAACCCCATCTCTACTAAAAATATGAAAATTAGCTGGGCATGGTAGCATTTGCCTGTAGTCCTAGCTGCTTGGGAGGCTGAGGCAGGAGAATCGCTTGAACCCCAGAGGCGAAGGTTGCAGTGAGCTGAGATTGCGCCACTGCACTCCAGCCTGGGCAACAGAGCCAGACACCATCTCAAAATAAATAAATGAATAAATAAATGGTGCTTTGAAAACTGGCTAGCCATATGCAGAATATTAAGACTGGACCCCTTCCTTACACCATATAGAAAAATTAACTCAAGGTGGATGAAAGACTTAAATGTAAAGCCCAAAACTATAAAAACCTAGAAGAAAATCTAGGCAATACAATTCAGGACACAGGCGTGGGCAAAGATTTCATAATGAAAATGTCAAAATGTCAAAAGCAATGCAACAAAGGTAAAAATTGACAAATGAGATCTAATTAAACTAAAGAGCTCCTGCACAGCAAAATAAACTATCATCAGAGTGAACATAAAACCTACCAAATGGGAGAAAATTTTTGCAAAAATTTTGCAAAGATCTAATATCCAGCATCTACAAGGAACTTAAACAAATGTGCAAGAATAAGACAAACAACCACATTAAAAACTGGGCAAAGACATGAATGGACACTATAATAGATACACATGCATGTATCTTTATAGTATCTATTATAAAGATACACTCACGTGTATGTTCATTGCAGCACCACTCACAATAGCGAAGACATGGAATCAACCTAAATGGACATCAATGATAGACTGGATAAAGAAAATGTGGTACATATACACCATGGAACACTATGCAGCCATAAGAAGGAACGAGATCATGTTCTTTGCGGTGACATGGATGGAGTTGGAAACCATTATCCTCAGCAAAGTAATGCAGGAACAGATAACCTAACACCACATGTTCTCTCTTATAAGTGGGAGCTGAATGATGAGAACACATGGAGGGGAACAACACACCCTAGGGCCTGTTGGAGGGGGAATGTGGCTGGAGGGAAAACATCAGGAAGGATAGCTAATGGATGCTGGCCTTAATACCTAGGTGATGGGATGATCTGTGCATCAAATGACCATGGCACACATGTACATATGTAACAAACCTGCATATCCTGCAAATGTACCTTTGAACTTAGAATAAAATTTGAAGAAAAAACAAACAAACAAATAAACAAAAACCAAACAACAAAAAAAAGAAAAGTGTTTGTTCAAGACCCAAAGACAGAAATACCACCTGACCCAGCAATCCTATTACTGGATATACACCCAAAGGAATATAAACCATTCTATCATAAAGACACATACATGCATTATGTTCATCGAAGCACTATTCACAATAGCAAAGAGATGGAATCAATCTAAATGCCCATCAATGATAAACTAAATAAAGAAAATGTCGTACATATATACCGTGGAATACTATGCAACCATAAAAAGAATGAGATCATGTCCTTTGCAGTAACATGGATGGAACTGGAGGCCATTATCTTTAGCAAACTAACACAGAAACAGAAAACCAAATACTGCATGTTCTCACTTGTAAGTGGGAGCTAAATCATGAGAACACATGCACACATAGAGGGGAACAATACACACTGGGGCCTTTCGGAGGGTTGTAGGAGGGAGAGAATCAGGAAAAATAACTAATGGGTACTAGGCTTAATACCTGGGTGATGAAATAATCTGTACAAAAAACCCCCATGACACAAGCTTACCTGTATACCAAACCTGCACTTGTAACCTGAACTTAAAATAAAAGTTAAAATATAAAAATTACCATTTTGAATGCCAATAAAATTCTCTTAAGGACATTAAAATTTGAATTTTGTATTTTCTTTTTTAACTTTAATTTGGGTTCAGGCGTACATGTACAGATTTATTACACAGGTCAACTGCATTTCACAGGGGTTTGGTGTACAGATTATTTTGTCACCATTTTAATGAGCATAATACCTGATAACTGGTTGTTTGATCCTCAGTCTTCACCCTCCACTCTCAAGCAGACTATAGTGTCTGTTGTTGCCTTCTTTGTGTTCATATGAACTCTATGTTTAGCTCCCACTTATAAGTGAGAACATTATATACACACACACACACACACACATATATATACACACACATATCACGGAATACTATTCAGCCATAAAAAGGAACAAAATAATGGCATTCGCAGGAACCTGGATGGGATTGGAGACCATAATTCTAAGTGAAGTAACTCAGGAATGGAAAACCAAACATTGTATGTTCTCACTCATAAGTGAGAGCTAAGCCATGAGGATGTAAAAGCATAAGAATGGTACAATGGACTTTGGGGACTTGGGGGACAAGGTGGGTAGAGGGTGATGGATAAAAGAATACAAATTGGGTTAAGTGTGTACTGCTTGGGTGATGGGTGCAACAAAATCTCACAAATCACCACTAAAGAACTTATTCATGTAAACAAGCACCACCTGTTCCCCAAACACCTATGGAAATAAAAAATACAAAATATATTTATATATAAAAATATATAAATATTTGTATATATTATTTAATATATTTAAATATATAAATATATATATAAATTGGGATTATATATATATATATCACAATTTCTTTATCCACTTATTGATTAATGGGCATTTGGGTTGTTTCCATATTTTTGTATTTGCAAATTGTGCTGCTATAAACATGCATGTGCAAGAATTTTTTTCATATAATTACTTCTTTTCCTTTGGGTAGATACTCAATTGTGGGGCTGCTGGATCAAGCAGTAGTTCTACTTTTAGTTGTTTAAGGAGTCTCCACGCTGTTTTCCTTAGTGGTTGTACTAGTTTACATTCCCACCTGCAGTGCAGAAGTGTTCCCTTTTCACTGTATCCACGTCAACATCTATTATTTATTGATTTTTTTATTATGGCCACATTTTCAGGAGTAAGGTAGTATTACGTTGTGGTTTTGGTTTGCATTTTCCTGATTATTAGTGATGTTGAGCATTTTTTCCTATGTTTGTTGGTCATTTGTATATCTTCCTTTGAGAATTGTCTATTCATGTCCTTAGCCTACTTTTTAATGGGATTGTTTGTATTTTTATTGCTAATTTGTTTGAATTAATTGTACATTGTGAATATTAGTTTTTTTGTCAGATGTATAGATTTTGAAGATTTTCTCCCACTCTGTTGGTTGCCTGTTTACTCTGTTGTTCCTTTTGCCATGCAGAAGCTCTTTAGTTTAATTAAGTCTTACCTATTTATGGTATTTTTTTTTTTTTTTTTTTTACATTTGCTTTTGGGTTCCTGGTCATGAAGTCTTTGCCTGAACCAATGTCTGCAAGAGTTTTTCTGATGTTATCTTCCAGAATTTTTAAGGTTTCAGGTCTTAGATTTAGGTCCTTGATTCATCTTGAGTTAATTTTTGTATAAGGTGAGAAATGAGGATCTAGTTTCATTCTCCTACATGTGGCTTGCCAATTGTCCTAGTACCATTTGTTAAATAGGTTGTCTTTTCCCCACTTTATGTTTTTGTTTGCTTTGTCAAAGATCAGTTGGCTGTAGGTATTTGAGTTTATTTCTGAGTTCTCTATTCTATTTCATTGGTTTATATGCTTATTTTTGTACCAGTCCAATGCTGTTTTGGTGATTATGGTCTTATAGTGTAGTTTGAAATCAGGTAATGTGATGCCTCTAGATTTGTTCTTTTTGCTTATTCTTTATGCATGTACTTTTATAGTTCCAAATCTGTTTTAATACTGTGTTTTTCTAGTTCTGTGAAGAGTGATGGTGGTATTTTGATGGGAATTACATTGAATTTGTAAATTGCTTTTGGCAGTATGGTTATTTTCACAATATTGATTCTACCCATCCATGAACATGGGTTGTGTTTCCATTTGTTTGTGTCATCTATATGTCTTTCAGCAGTGTTTTGTAGTTTTCCTTGTAGAGGTCTTTTGACTCCTTTGTCAGGTATATTCCTAAGTTTTTTTTTTTTTTTTTTTTTTGGCAGCCATTGTAAAAGGGGTTGAGTTCTGTTGATGTATAACAGACTTACTGATTTGTCTACATTAATTCTGTATCCAGAAACTTTGCTGAATTCATTTATTAGTTCTAGGAGCTTTTTGGAGGAGTCTTTAGGGTTTTCTGGGTTTACAATCTTATCATCAGCAAACAGCAACAATTTGACTTCTTCTTTAATGATTTGGATACCCTTTATTTCTTTCTCTTGTCTGCTTGCTCTGGCTAGGACATCCAGAACTATGATGAATAAAAGTGGTGAGAGTGAGCATCTTGTCTTTTTCCAGTTCTCAGAGACAAGGCTTTCAACTTTTCCACATTCAGTATTATGTTGTCTGTGGGTGTGTCATAGATGGCTTTTATTACATTTAAGTATGAGAGTTTTCATCGAAAAGGGATGTTGGATTTTGTCAAATGCTTTTTCTGCATCTATTCAGATGATCATGTGATTTTTGTTTTTAATTCTGTTTATTTAGTGTATCACATTTATTGACTTGCATATGTTAAACCACCCCTATGTCCCTGGTATGAAACCCACTTGATCATGGTGGATTATCTTTTTGAAATGCTGTTGGATTTGGTTAGCTAGTATTTTGCTAAGGATTTTAGCATCTATTTCATCTGTCAGTTTCCTTTTTGTTATGTTCTTTCCTGATTTGGTACTGGCTTCATAAAATGATTGAGGGAGGATTCACTCTTGCTCCATCTTGTGGAATAGTGTCAATAGGGTTGGTACCAGTTCTTCTTTGAATGGCTGATATAATTGATCTATGAATCTGTCTGGTCCTGGACTTTTCTGGTTGGTAATTTTTTAGTTACCATTTCAGTCTTCTGCTAGTTATTGGTCTGTTCAGGGTACCTAATTCTTCCTGATTTAAGTTAGGAGGAATGTATCTTTCCAAGAATTTATCCATCTCCTCTAGGCTTTCTCTCTCTTTTTTTTTTTTTATGTTTCAATTTTACTTAGTTCTGCTCCAATCTTTATTTCTTTTCTTCTGCTGGGTTTGGTTTTGTCTTGTTCTTGTTTCTCTGTTTTCTTGAGGTGCGACTTTAGATTGCCTGTTTGTGCTCTTTCAGGCTTTTTGATGTAGACATTTGAGGCTATGAATTTTCCGCTTAGCACTGCCTTTGCTGTATCCCGGTTTTGATAGGCTGTGTCACTATTATTGTTCAGTTTAAATAATTTTTTAATTTCCATCTTGATTTCATTGTTGACCCAATGATTATTTGGAGCAGTTTATTTAATTTCCATGTATTTGCATGGTTTTAAGAATTGCTTTTGGAGTTGATTACCAGTTTTATTCCACTGTGGTCAGAGTACTTGATATAATTTCAATTTTCTTAAATTTATTGAGACTTGTTTTTTAGCTTATCATATGGTCTATCTTGGTGAAAGTTCCATGCACTGTTGTATAGATTGTATATTCTGCGGTTATTGGGTAAAATGTTCTGTAAATATCTGTTAAGTCCATTTATTTTAGGGTAGAGTTTAAATCTATTGTTTCTTTGTTGACTTTCTGTCTTGATGACCTGTCTAGTGCTGTCAGTGGGGCATTGAATTCCTCCACTATTATTGTGTTACCATCTACCTCATTTTTTAGGTCTAGTAGTAATTGATTTATGAATTTGAGAGCTCCAGCACTGGGGGCCTTTATATTTAGGATTGTAATATTTTCCTCTTGTGCAAGGTCTTTTATTATTATATAATATCCCTCTTTGCCTTTTTTAACTGCAGTTGCTTTTTTAAAGTTTGTTTTGTCTAATATAAATAGCTACCCCTGCTCACTTTTGGTGTCCATTTGTATGAAATATCTTTTTCTACCCTTTGACCATAAGTTTATGTGAGTTCTTATGTGTTAGGTGAGTCTCTTGAAGGCAGCTGATACTTGGTTAGTGAATTTTTATCTATTCTAAAATTCTAGATCTTTTAAGTGGAGCATTTAGGCCATTTACATTCAATGTTAGCATTGAGATGTGAGATGCTATTTCATTCATCACACTATTTGTTGCCTGCTTAGCTTGTTTTTTCTTTACTTAATTTACTGTATTTTTATTTACAGGTCCAGTGAGATTTATGCTTTAAAGAGGTTCTGCTTTGCTGTGTTTCCAGGATTTGTTTCAAGATTTAGAGCTCCTTTTAGCAGTTCTTGTAGTGCTGGCTTGGTAGTGGAGGATTCTCTGAGTATTTGTTTGTCTGAAAAAGACTCTATCTTTCCTTCATTTATGAAGCTTAGTTTCACTGGCTATGAAATTCTTGGCTGATAATTTTGAGGAGGCTAAAGATAGGGCTTCAAATCCTTCTAGCCTGTAGGGTTTCTGGCAAGAAATCTTCCATTAATCTGATAGATTTTCCTTTATAGATTATTTGGTGTTTGTGCCTCAAAGCTCTTAAGATTCTTTTCTTTATCTTGACAATACATAATCTGATGACACTGTGTCTAGGCAATGATCTTTTTGTGATGAGTTTCCTGGGTGTTCTTTGAGTTTCTTGTATTTGGATGTCTAGGTCTCTAGCAAGGCGGGGATGTTTTCTTTGATTATTGCCCCAAATATGCTTTCCAGAATTATAGATTTCTCTTTTCCTCAGGAAAACAATTATTCTTAGGTTTGGCCATTTAACATAATTTCAAACTTTTTGGAGACTTTATACATTTTAAAAATTCTTTTGTCTTTGTCTTTGTTGAATTGGGTTAATGTGAAAACCTTGTCTCTGAGCTCTGAAGTTCTTTCTTCTGCTTATTTGATTCTATTGCTGAGTCTTTCCAACATATTTTGCATTTCTCAAAGTGTGTCCTTTATTTGCTACAGTTGTGATTGTTTTGTTTTTATGCTATCTATTTCACTGAGGATTTCTCCCCTCACATCTTGTATTATTTTATTGATTTCCTTAAGTTGGACTTCACTTTTTTCTGGTGCCTCCTTGATTAGCTTAATAATTGACTTTCTGAATTCTTTTTCAGGCAATTCAGGGATTTCTTCTTGGTTTGGATTTATTACTGTTGAGTCTAGTGTGATTTTCTGAGGGTGTTAAAGGATCTTGTTTTGTCATATTACCACAATTGTTATCCATTTCCTTCTCATTTGGATAGGCTATGTCAGAGAGAAGGTCTGGGGCTCAAGGCTTCTGTTCAGATTCTTTTGGGCTGGTACTGGGGGATGTCTGCACTGCACGGAGTCCTGTGATGTGAACCATCTTCAGATCTCTCAGCCATGGATACCAGCACTTGCCCTGGTGGAGGTGGCAGGGGAGTGAAATGGACTCTGTGAGGGTCCTTAGTTTTAGTTGTTTAATGCACTCATTTTGTGCTGGTTGGCCTCTTGCCTGGAGGTGGTGCTTTCAAGAGAGCATCAGCTGTGGTAGTATAGGGAGGGTCAGGCAGTGGTCAGGGCCTTAGGATTCCCAAGAAAATATGACCTTTGTCTTCAGCTAGCAGGGTAGGTAGGAAAGGACCATCAGATGGGAGCAGGGTTAGGCGTGTCTAAGCTCAGACTCTCCTTGGACAGGGCTTGCTGGGGCTGCTGTGGGAGATGGAGGTGTGGTTTCCAGGTCAATGAAATCAAGTTCCCAGAAGGATTATGGCTGCCTCTGCTGTGTCATGCAGGTTTTCAGGGAAGTAGGGGAAAGTTGGCAGTTACAGGCCTCACCCAGCCCCCATGCAACCCAAAAGGACAGTCTTGCTCTCACCGTGTCCCCCCCACAGCAGCACCGAGTTTGTTTCCAGCCTGTGGGTAAGCACAGCTGAGAACTTGCACCAGGCTACCAGCCTCTTGGCTGAGAAAGCAAGTAGGACTTTTGTGCCTTCCTGCCTGTCTAGTCTGTATACCGGATTCACACCCTCCCCTGAGTTCTGGCCAGGAAACTTCTCATTTGTTTGGAATTGTTACGAAGTTCAGCTGTAGGTTTCCTTCTCCCTGTGGTCTTTTCCTAGTACCTCTGGCAGCTCTCCCCAAGGACTCCTGTGAGACAAGTCAGAAATGACTTCCTTGGGGCCCAGAGAGCCCACAGGGCTTTCCCTACTGCTTCCTCTACCCCTGTATTTTGCTTGGTTCTCTAAACTGACTTGGCTCCAGGTAAGGTCAAATCCTTCTACTGTGATCTAGATCTTCAGGTTCCCCAGTGAAGGTGTGTGTTTGGTGGTGGACAATCTCTTTCGCACTTCCACAGTTTGGGCACTCACAGTATTTGGCCTGTCTCCTGGGTCTTGCAGGAGCAATCCACTTCCTTCAAAGGGACTGTGGATTATCTCAGCTTTTCTGGTATATTCCTGCAGTAGTTCTTGGAGCAAAAGTTCATGATGTGAGTCTTCACACACTGCTCTGTCTGTCTGAGTGGGAGTTACAGTTTAGTCCTGCCGCTTATCTGCCATTTTCCCTCCTCCTATCCCCATTGCTTGTTATTGTCTACTTTCTTGAAGATTAGATGGTTGTTGATGCGATTTCTGGGCTCTCTATTCTGTTCCATTGATCTTTCTGTCTGTTTATGTACCAGTACCATGCTGTTTTGGTTACAGTAGTCTTGTAGTATAGTTTGAACTTGAATACTGTGATACTTCCAGCTTTGCTTCCTCCCTGCCTCTTAGGATTGATTTCACTATGCATGCTTTTTTGTTTGTTTGTTTGTTTTGGTACCATGTGAGTTTTAAAATAGTATTTTCTAATTCTATGAAGAATGTCATTGGTAGTTTGATAAGAATAACATTGTATCTGTAAACTGCTTTGGGCAGCATGGATATTTTAACAATATTAATTCTTCCTACCCATGATGATTTGCTTGTGTCATCTCTGATTTCTTTGAGCAGTGTTTTGTAAGTCTCATTGTACACATCTTTCACTTCCTTGTTTAAATGTATTCCTAGGTATTTTATTCTTTTGTGGCTATTGAGAATGGGATTGCATTCTTGATTTGGCTCTCATCATGGATGTTGCTGGTGTATAGAAATGCTACTGATTTTTGTGCATAGATAAGTATCCTATCTAATGATTAAGGAGCTCTTGGGCAGAATATGGGGTTTTCTAAGTATAGAATCACATAGACTTTAAACAGGGATAGTTTGACTTCCTTTCTTCCTATTTGCATGCCTTTTTCTTTTCTTTCCCTTGACTGGTTGCTTTGGCTACGACTTCCAGTACTCTGTTGAATATAACTAATGAGGGAGAGTATCTTTGTGCTGTTCATTTTCAAGGTGAATGCTTCCAGCTTTTGCACATTCAGCATGATGTTGGCTCTGAGTTTTTCATAGATGGCTCTTATTATTTTGAAGTATGTTCCTTCAGTGCATAGTGTGTTGAGGATTTTTAATGTGAAGTGATGTTGAATTTTATTGCAAGATTTTTCTGCAACTACTGAGATGAATCATATTGTTTTTGTTTTAGTTCTGTTTATGTGGTAAATCACATTTATTGATTTGTGTATGTTGAACCAACTGTGGAAGATTAGCTTTTGATGTGCTGCTGCATTTGATTTGCTAATATTTTGTTGAATATTTTTGCAGCAATGTTCATTAAGGATATTGGCCTGAAGTTTGCTTTTTTCTTGTGTTCCTGCCAGATTTTGGTTATCAGGATGATGCTGGCCTCATAGAATGATTAGAAACAAGTCCCTCCTCCTATTTTTTGGAATAGTTTCAGTAGGAATGCTACCAGCTCCTCCTTACACATTTGGTAGAATTTGGGTGTGAAACTACCTGGTCCTGGAATTTTCCTGGTTAGTAGGCTTTTTATTACTGATTCAGTTGAACTCATTATTTGTCTGTTTGGGGATTCAGTCTTTTCCTACTTCAGTCTTGGTAGGTTGTATATTTCCGGAAATTTATTCATTTCCTCTAGGTTTTCTGGCTTGTGGGCATAGATATATTCAGAATAGTCTCTGAAGGTTTTCTGTACTTCTGTGGGGTCAGTGGTAATGTTCTCTTTGTCATTTCTGATTGTGTTTATCTGGATCTTTCTTCTTTATAAAATGCATGATCAACATATATTGGTGGTCTGTTTTATAACCGTTCTATAATGTCTTCTGTAATTGATTCCACTGTTTTATTTATACTCCATGAATTCTAATATTTTATTAAGCTTGCCCTATGTGTCCTTGACTCATTTTTCCTACTCTGATTACATTTTTTTCCATTTACATTATGATTCCTA
This sequence comes from Papio anubis, assembly GCF_008728515.1. Classification (NCBI taxonomy): domain Eukaryota; kingdom Metazoa; phylum Chordata; class Mammalia; order Primates; family Cercopithecidae; genus Papio; species Papio anubis. Next base: position 88,455,720 of record NC_044989.1, read on the forward strand.
GTTCTACTTTTCTTTTTCTTCAACCTATAGCCTGATAAATTTATTTTAACATAATTTTCCTGTTAAATATCTCACTTTTGTTATAAATTGTATGTGAGTTTTTTGGTGTCTTTTAAATGTACAATTATTTGTTGCAGAAAATAATTTCGTATTTTTCACCATAGTAGTTTAGTTTCTCATTTTCTTGCTATGTTCTCTCACCAGGCACAGATCTCTTCCCCATGATGCATTTACAATTTTGTAGTACCATTTCATTTAAAGTTACTTATCTTTGAGGGAATTACTCTATTCAATCTTCTATTTTTCAAAATATTGCACAAGAATTCTCCCTGATTTTTCCAAATACATCTGGGTACATTTTATGATTACCTTCCCTCACCACCATTCAGAATTGGGCCTGAGCACTGTGTCCTTAGGGGCTTTGTTTAGTAACTCCTTTGTAGCACTTGGTTGTTGGGCAAAGAATGGAAGACAGAGCATGGGGCCATGGACCATTTCAGGCGGTTGATTTTGTCTCCATTTTCTTTTCTGAAATCCTCTTAATGACCAGTCACCTAGATTGCCTAGTGAAGGGCTCTAGCTCTTTCTCCAAGTCCTTGCATTTTCCCTTCCATCTCTGCTGCTTTCCTCCTCCACTCAGAGTTGTATTAGTCAGTCAAGTACTGGGGCTTCTGGTGAGAATTTATCAGCACTTTTCTTCTAGCATAGCTGCTTCCCTGAAATATTTTATTTTTTAATTCAATCAACAGATCTTTTCCACCCACCTTCTACCCAGATGATATTCCTTCAGCACTATTCTATCTTTATCACTAGACTGGGAAAAGCCGGAGGTACATGTTAGCTGTTCTTCAGGCACTGAGAAATCATAATTTATCTTCATGGGAAGAGACACATTTTGCCTTTTTACCACTGAGAATATAACAGAAGTGCTGAAATAGAAAATTTAAGTGCTACTTTATTCTACTAAGTCAACCACTGACATTACTATTTGGATGCATTTTAATGCAGGAGTGTGTGTGTGTGTGTGTGTGTGTGTGTGTCCATGTGTGTATTGCTGATCACTGGGTAAAGAATGAACTATTTTGTAAATAATTTTAGGCAATGTATCTTATTCATATGGGAAAAATGCTATCAGATTTTTTTATAACATACACAAAAAATACTTTCCAAATGGATTAAACTCTTAAATATAAAACACAAAATATTTAGACTTATAAAAGAAAATATGAAGCAGAATATATTTAGATAATGTGAGCCCTGGGTAGGGACATCGGATTCATCAAAGCATGTCTTACTCTCATTCTTTTTTCTTCTGATCTTATAAAGGGTCTTAAGGCTAGTAATTTCCAAGCCTTTCAATTACAGAACCAGTAAGTAAACTTTTGAAACACAGAATTGTGAGACTTTCTGTTGTAGGTGAACCCCAAATTGAGACTCAGCCTGGGAGACCAACTGAGTTATTGGCTTAGTGTAGGAAAGCATTCAAGAGTCAGCCAACATAGTAAAGTGAAAGCAAGTTTCTTAAAAAGTCAAAGAATAAAAGGGTGGCTGCTCCATAGGCAAAGCAGCGTTACTCCATAGGTAGAGTAGAGTGGTGGGGAAAGGAGGGGGCTACTAGCTGGCTATTTTATGGATATTTCTTGATTATATGCAAAACAAGGTATAGATTATTTATTAATTTTCTGAGAAAGGGGTGGAGAGCTCCTGGAACTCAGAGTTCTCCCCAGTCCATTCCATACAGGGTAACTTCCAGGTGTCACCTTGGCATTTGTAAACTGTCATGACACTGGTGGGAGTGGGAGTGGTTTTTAGCATGCTAATACATTATAATTAACATATAGTGAACAGTGATGATCACTTTTATTACCGTCTTGGTACTAGCTGATTTAGGCTGGTTTCTTTACTGTATCCTGTCTTATCAGCAAGGTCTTGCTTGGTACCTGCTGCTTACTGTCTCTTGTCTTATCAGTGGGGTCAACCAAGTTGCCTTGGAAACTAGTACTGTCTTATTCCTATTTTACTTCCATGCTCATATTTAATCAGAATCATGAGTAGGCAATCATTGGAGAATAAAGAAATGACACTCTGGGATGACTTGGATAGTTGTTTTGGGAAGGAGAAATGTAAGGGAAGAAAATCAAAATCAAAATCTAATACATTGGCTTTAATCTTCAAAAAATCTAGAAAGAGGCTGAGCGACAGTATTTCACACAAAAATCAGCATCTGAAAAGCTTCATAGCACTGCTTCCAAAATCAGAGAGAGGTGAGTTCAGGAACCTAAGATACTGAATCCACCTCAAAGGAGAATTTTGTTGAGGACTGAAGCTCTATGGGAGGAAGTTTCAGTCATGTTGACAGGAATACTTGCAGCTGTATCAACCTGGCATTCTGATTGGAGTGAGAAATCTGTGTGGCACCCACTGCCTCTGATACCACAAGGGACCTCAAAGGTTGGAATGGGAGTCATGTAGAATAAAAAGTTTTAAAACTAGCTTTAATTTGTCAGTGTAGACAGCTAGTTTGTAATTGGTTGTGATTCTCTCTTTCACAGACACTATGAAGGATGAGGAAGACTGAGTCAGCACAATGTTACAAATAAAGTGTGGAATTACACTGAGAAGGTCCTCACAATGAGAAAGTAAAACATAGGCAAATCTGAGGATAATCATGCATCACTGTAAACAGACTGCATGCCAAGGAGTTTGCGATCAGACAAACTTACGACTAAACTCTGACTCGTCTTTTAGCTAGATGTTTGAACTTGCAATTTATCTAACATATCAACCAGGTGATCCTCAAGGGGTGATTAAAAAAATATCTCACAGACCTGATAGGAAGCATAGAGGAGACGTTGTGCTTGGTATGGGGCCTAGGAACATAGAATATGCTCTGTTAGCTGTAGCTATTCATCAAAATTCTAAGCACTACTGTTTTCATATACTTGTGTGGCTTAATAAATTGCAATTAAACTGAAGTGTAATTAATTTTAACTCTCCAGTGTAGAGGACTACGTGCTCCCAAAATCTAGATGTTCCCGATAAGTCCTGCTCTTGCAAAGGAAGCAGGGCATTCCTTCCCTGTAAACAGGGAGGATGAAGGAGCCAGCTGCAAACAGCAGACCCTGGGGGCTTGTTTATGTGTAAACATCTTGAAAATCCAGAAAGTCAGGGAAAGGTCAGAAAAACAACAATGTGTCTTGTGACTTGGCAACATTCCACAAACCACTGTATAAAATAAAGCAGAGCACGCCATTCAAGGTGGCCGCCATGTTTGTCTTGTCTTGTGTTGTCTTGTGTGTTCATTCCTTTGTTTAGGAAACACATGGACCCCAACACTCCAGCCTGAGCACCAGGACAGGACCTGCTGATGCTCAGGCAATAAACACAAATAAAAGCATACATAGGAACACTGTAATAAAATATATCAGGGAGCTATTAGAATTCTTCAAAGAGTAGATTCTCCAGTTTTGAAAACTGCTACAACAATGCAAAACAAATTTCCACAGTATTAGAGGTAAAAATTAAGTGTAAATGTATTGTTATATTTGATAAAAAAGAACACTATTTTCATATGAAGCTTCAGATTAATCAATTATTAGTGAGAAAAACTATTTACAATATTTTTTCTCGTAGTGGAAGAGACAGTGATAGACTGTATCAATAGACATCTTGAATTATATGAAGTCTATCTTGCTACTCATGTTATTATTATATCTTAAAACTAATAAAATATTTTAAAGGGAATTCTCCTCCTGTTTCAACAAGCAGCCCTGCATTTTCCCCCGCCTAATGGGGCCTACAAGTTATGCAACTGGATCTGTTTTCCAGTGATACAAACCAGATACCAGCAAGGTTGAAGTTTGGAAACTTTCTATGAATGCTCTTTGTTTTATTAGCAAGAATTCTTCACCTTCATGATTCCTTTTGCCTTCTAAAAGAATAGAACTAGAAGAAGAGAGTTTAATTATTAAAGAAAAACAAGAGTATTATCTTATTTTTCATTCAAATTGACTATACTAGTGTAATTTCTCACTCTTCATCTCTTTTATCTTAATGTGATAGCTGAATTTTTAGATTACCATTTTCAAAGTCTACATTTAGTTTTAAAAAACAGATTTATAATATAGAAAGAAAATTATTTTAGGTCTATCAAGTTTCATTGGAAGGTCACTAATTGTCTATACTTAAAATAAAATAAAATAAAAATTTTAGAACATGAAAACAATGTTCAGAGTGTTAAGAAATTATAGTTCAGTACAACTAACTTTTTTTCATTATGCTTTTAGTTCTTGTATTCTGCCATCTATTTTTCATCATAAATTATATTATCTTCATCTCCTACATAGAAAAAATATTGCTTTGAATAGAGACTTTTAGAATACATTTTGATAACACAGATATCTAAAAGCATTGAGTAACATTTCTCTATACAACAGAAGGTAGGTGAGTCATCATAGACGCAAATGGCACCAGTACCGCTGTGCAGACACCAGCATTCCCACTCTATGTTGTGTGGACACGGGTTCTCTTTGCAGCCTCCACTTCAGGCCTTGGGGACTGCAATTTTTTTTTTTTTTTTTTTTTGAGACGGAGTCTTGCTCTGTCACCCAGTCTTGCTCTGGCGCGATGTCGGCTCACTGCAAGCTCCGCCTCCTGGGTTCACGCCATTCTCCTGCCTCAGCCTCCCGAGTAGCTGGGACTGCAGGCACCCACCACCATGCCTGGCTAATTTTTTTGTGTTTTTAGTAGAGACGGGGTTTCACCATGTTAGCCAGGATGGTCTCGATCTGCTGACCTCGTGATCCACCTGCCTCGGCCTCCCAAAGTGCTGGGATTACAGGCTTGTAAAGCCTGCAGAATGATGAGTTTTGTGCAGAAAAGCAAAGAAAGGGAAAGATGATAATGGTGTGCCCAAGAGGTTACATTAATCATGACGTTCTGAGTGTGCACAGTTGTGAAGATAAAACCATGTGGATCTCATGGGTTAGGTTTCACACATTCTGCCATTTAAGCACTCTCTCCCCATGTCTTATCATGTACCATATAATTCGCATATTTTTTCCTTATATAACCCCCCTATCATCTCTGCAGTTATCATATATGCCATCAAACTGATTAGGAAACTACCACCTGCAGGTCGGGGCCAAGACTATGGCATCCCGGGTTCAGCTCCTCAGCTTCCTCTTCCTCTGGATCTCTGGTAAGAGAAACAATTCCTCTTCCCCATGTCCCTGGGTTCTCCACATCTCCACAAAAATATAGTTTCATAAAGAATTGATTTTCTTCATTCTCTCCAAATATGATGCAGTTGATTTATGTTTTTTACTTTGCTCCATAATCAGATGCCAGGGAAGAAACGATACTCACTCAGTCTCCGGCATTTGTGTCAGCGACTCCAGGAGACAAAGTCACCATCTCCTGCAGAGCTGGCCAAGACATTGATGATGATATGAACTGGTATCAACAGGAACCAGGAGAAGCTCCTAAACTCATTATTAAAGATGCTACTACTCTCGTTTCTGGAATCCCACCTCAATTCAGTGGCAGTGGGTATGGGATAGATTTTACCCTGACAATTAATAGCATGAAATCTGAGGATACTGCATATTACTTCTGCCAACAGAGGGATAATACACCTATCACAGTGATGAACCCTGTTACAAAAACCTCCAAATGCTCCCCGGGGGTTGCCTCAGCTGCTATTGAAAATATTCAGAATGTGGAACTGGGTGGCCCTGTGGTGTTTATAATGCTTCTCCATGCCCATGCGACTCACTTCCTTTTTGTTTCCGTAGTTTCTGCTGCCTCCATGCTGTGCCTGACACACTTGATATGGCAGAGACCAGGACAGCCTTCCTCACATTGTCCAGCTGTGCCAATAATCTCATTTCCGAGCAGGGGTAAGTTCACATGGCCAAGTCCCTGTTTTTTGCCAAACTCATCATTTCCACCTCTAAGAAAAAGAGAAACAATGACCAAGATTTATCTAGCTTAGATTCCAAATAGTAGCATTAAAGGAAATTTTTCCTCCTTCTCAGCGTGCTCACCCTCATCCACACAGTCATTGTGACTCTTCACTAATGCTCTGAGTTCTCCAGTTCTCCCTCCAATAATAGGGGGATGACAAGGATAGATATGAAAGCGGCACGTAACCTGGGCGCAGACCTTACAGTCTTGCTCTCCTTAAATCCCTGGAATTTTTATTTCATCTATTTCATCTGGTTTGTTCTTGCTAAATGACCACTAATGACCACTAGAATCTCTCTTACTTGTTTCTCTCTCTCTTTCTCTCTCTTCTTAAACATCTCCATTCTTCTTTGATATTATTCAACTACATAATACCAAGGTTAAAGGATTTCCTCTTATATCCTTGGCATAAACTATTATCAGGTGACTTTTCCGCTTAACCCCATTGCACTACTGGCCAACTTTCACCTAACATCTTACACGGAAGGAGTATGTAGAGAACAAAGATGTTACCTTAAATTTTGGAATTCAGAATACTCAAGGAGGCAATAATCTGTGTACCACCCCACTCTAATCAATATGGATTAAATAGCAGTTAGGTCATTTAATTATTTGTTGTCTAAATGAAGTTTTGTTGTGTCTGGTGAGAAAACAATGATAACATTAAACTAATCTCTATGTTTTGATCTTATCATTCCCAGCCTATCAGCTTCCTTGCTGTTGTTTCCCTATAGTCTCCACCTAGAGAACTTTCATGTGTATGTGTTCAAACCCTGTGGCTTCTAATGAGACTTTGAGGTCTACCCAAAACTACACCTGACTCTACAATCTTTAATGAGTACTAAGTTTAGTATTTAATAGCCATCAAACGAGGAAAGCAGTGGAAGTAAGGGGAACCCCAGAAAATTGTCAATTTTAAACAATTCTTTTCATCCAATATAATCATTTAAAGTTGTAAGTTTTCCTCTGAGTATTGTTTTAACTGCATCCCAAAGTTTTTAAATGAATATTACCATTATTAGTTTCTTGATCATAAAAACATTTGGAGAATACAGATTATTATAATTGGAGTTAGAAAAAGTATTAAGTAATGTTGTTGCCATTTTTTTCAAATGTATTTATTTTCAATTGGCAGATAAAGCTGTATGCATTTATCATGTGCAATATGATATTTTGAAGTTTATATACATTGTGGAATGGCTAATTCTAGCTAACTAACATATGCTTTACTTCACATAATTCTTATTTTTGCAGTGAGAACATGTAACATCCATTCAGCATTTTTCAAGAATAAAATGCTCACTAGTCATAGTTACTTTGGTGTATCATAGATCTCTTGAATTTGTTTCTCCTATTTAACTAATTATGTATCTTTGACCAACATCTCCCCAGTATATCTCCTCTCCCCTAACCACCCCAGGCCCTGGTAACCACCATAATGCTCTATTTCTATGAGATCAACTGTTTAAGATCCCGTATACGAATGAGATCATGAGGTGGTTGTCTCTCTTCATCTGGCTTATTTCACTTGACATAATGTCCTCAAAGGTCATCCATGTTGTCATAAATGACAGAATTTCCTTCTTTTTATGGTTGAATGCTATTCCATTGTGCAGATATACCACATTTTCTCTATCCATTTATCTGTTGATGGACACAGATTGATTCCATATCTTGGCTATTGTGTATAGTGCTGCAAAAAACATGGAAGTGCAGATAGCTCTTTGACATATTGATTTTTATTTCCTTTGGATGCATATCCAGTAATGGCATTGCTGGATCGTATGGTAGTTCTAGTTTTTGAGAACTTGGTGTCAGGCAAGTTGAGGATAGAAGCATCATAGATATGGAAGCCTGATTCCCTTACTGTCTGCTAGGAGTTTTTTCACTTATCTGTGGCTTCAGGAACTGTTTCAAACTCATATTTGAGTTCTAAGATATTGCTAGGTAATCTTGGTGCTGTGGCATCATCTTGCTGCCATTCACTGCCTAATGTACTTGGGCCCAACTCCAGGGAACCTTATTAATACAGCTTGGTGCCTGAGGAGCCTATGCAAAGTTTCAGAGAGCGTTGAGAGCAAAATTGCCTCTGTGAAGACAAACAATGGAAAGAGGAGAAAAAAAAAATACCATTACTCCAGAAACGTGATTGTATGCCTACAAGGCTTAGGAGTTAAATTAAAACTAAAATTTTTGATAAAGTTTAACAAAGTTTCTTAACGTAAATTTTTTACATCATCTACACTCTTTCAAATCAACAGCAGTCAACTTGGATGCATAAATAACTTTTATAATAGACCCTGTGTTTATGAGTATATAATTTCAACACACAATTGAAACATAAATTTGATGTCAGTATGTGAAATATATTTGTACCACTAAACGGAATAAAGTGCTCAAATTTATCTATCTCAGACTCTCTTTTGAATTTTGAATACGTATTTTAAGTTTCTCCTGGACATCTCATAGGCACTTCAATAAATCCAGACCAGATCTCTGATATTTCCCTCAGCATAAACAATATCTCAGAAAATGAGTCACCACAGACTTAGGAATCGCCCTTGTCACTGCTTTTAGGTCTACCAGGTTCTCAAATAACAAGTCAAGACCTCCCAAGTCCTTCTGTCACTAGCAGACCTAAGGTGTCACAGCTCCTCCTGGGGGTGGCAGGTGAAATTGCTTCAGCTTTTAAGCTCTGGTAGAGCAATTCTTCATTTATTCCAAAACCCAAATAAAAAACATTTGTAGAACTACACAGATAACAGGATCATTATTTGTATACAATAGTATACAAATAACAGTATCAACATCTTGAACTCTCCTAGGCAGAGTGCATTTTGAACAAATACAAAAGAAGCCTTGCCCTCATAGAGTTTTCATTTTAATGGGAGGGACAGGTAGTAAACAAACAGATAACATTTCACTGCCGCTCCATCCCTGCTCCCCCTGAGTTCCTCCCCCGGAGATTCTATTACTCAGGGCAGGTGGGGCACTGGGCACCCAGGTCCACTTAGTGTATTATTACTGTTCATTATTACTGTTCATTCCTCAGCATGGACAGTGAGAGGAAAGGGGAATATATTAAGGAAGTTGAACACTTACATTTTCTGAAAAATACAGCCAATTGTAGTCTTATTCATTGCCAGATGACGAAATCATCTTATGTTCAAAGATAGTGGTCTTTCAACGCATCATATCCCTGCTATGTGAAACCTCCTAACACAGTGCTCTGATACCATATGTAAGAATGAACTGGACCCAGTTTTAGCAGAGCGTCTTTTCCTATGTTTAGTATGTATTTGTAGTGAAGATCACTTTCTTCCTCTTTACTCTCCTCTATTTTCTTCTTTAAACATGATTTTTTTTTCTAGGCAAAAGAGAGAAAGGAGCCATCTTTCTTTATGTCCCTCAGATCTATAATGACTCCTCCTTGAAATTCCAGCTTATCTTTCCACTTACATTCTTTAACTCTGAGCTATGTTCACAGATGGGAGAGTGAACATTTGTATTCTTTCATCTAAAGCAGCTATTTTCTTCTTCCATAGATCTCAATTACTATTTAACAGACTGTTTTGTTTTGGAAATATATATCCCAACCCAGCTCCAAGGATGTATTGCCCAGTTGGGCTTAATCTCAGAATTACTGCTGGAGTTATAAGAATGAACACCATATATGAGCAAAGAGTATAAAACACCAGGATTTCTTAGCGTCAATTCTAAAGCCCCTTAATATGGAACTGGCACAATGGAAAGCACAGTGGAGAGGTGTAGGGTCCAGCCCCACAGGGTCAGTGGGTTTTTCTCCCCGTGTGTGGAGACAAGAGATTGTAGGAATAAAGACACACGACAAAGAGCTAAAAGAAAAGACAGCTGGGCCTTGGGGACTACTACCACCAAGATGCGGAGACTCGTAGTGGCCCCGAATGCCAGGCTGCGCTGATATTTATTGGATACAAGACAAAGGGGCAGGGTAAGGAGTGTGAGCCATCTCCAATGATAGGTAAGGTCATGTGGGTCACATGTCCACTGGACAGGGGGCCCTTCCCTGCCTGGCAGCCGAGGCAGAGAGAAAGAGAGGAGAGAGACAGCTTACGCCATTATTTCTGCATATCAGAGATGTTTAGTACTTTCACTAATTTGCTACTGTTATCTAAAAGGCAGAGCCAGGTGTACAGGATGGAACATGAAGGCGGACTAGGAGCGTGACCACTGAAGCACAGCATCACAGATGAGACCATTAGGCTTCCGGATAACTGCGGGCCGGCCGGACTGATGTCACGATCTCCACAAGAGGTGGAGGAGAAGAGTCTTCTCTGAACTCCTCCGGGGAAAGGGAGACTCCCTTTCCTGGTCTGCTAAGTAGAGGGTGCTTTTCCTTGACACTGACGCTACTGCTAGACCACAGTCTCCTTGGCAACAGTCGTTTTCCCAGATGCTGGCGTTACCGCCAGACCAAGGAGCCCTCTGGTGGCCCTGCCCGGGCATAACAGAAGGCTCACACTCTTGTCCTCTGGTCACTTCTCACTATGTTCCTGCAGCTCCTATCTCTGTATGGTCTGGTTTTTCCTCGGTTATGATTGTAGAGCAAGGATTATTATAATACTGGAATAAACAGTAATTGCTACAAACTAATGATTAATGACATTCATATATAATCATATCTATTATCTATATCTAGTATAACTATTCTTATTTTATATCTTGTATTATACTGGAACAGCTCGTGCCCTCCATCTCTTGCCTCGGCACCTGGGTGGCTTGCCGGCCACAGAGAGGTAAGAATAAATTAGATTGTAGTGACAAAAATGAGTCAATTGGATAAAGCTTTCTCTGAAAACTTCTTCTCTGGATTTTATGTTAACTTGAGTATTGATTCAGCTTGGATTTGTTTCCCATCAAATCTCATGATGAACCAGGATCCCCAGTGTTGGAGGTGGGACCTAGTGGGAAGTGTTTGGGTCAAGGGGGCGAATCCCTCATAAATGGCTTGGCACACTCTGGTATTGAGTGAGTTCTGCCTAGTTAGTTCCCTGGAGAATGGATTGTTTAAAAGAGGCTGGAGCCTCCTCTCTCTATCTTGCTCCCTCTCTCGCTATGTGATGCTTTCTGCCCTTGTCTTCTGCCAGAGCAAAAGCTTACTGAAGTCTCACCAGAAGGAGATGTTGGTGCTGTGCTTCTTGTAAAGACTGCAGAGCCATGAGCCAAATAAACCTCTTTATAAATTACCCAGCCTCAGTGTTCCTCTATAGCACCACAAAAAGTACTAATACAAGTATCAACATTCCATTTACTATTTAACACAGTGTAAGTTGAGATTTTTGCTCATTGGAACTAAAAATTTGTCAAATGATCCTATAGTCTTAACCAGTATAATCTGGTAATAAAATGGAAAATATCATCGTTTTATATTTCACCCTACAAGTGAAATTCACAGAAAACAAAAAAATCATTATTTAAAATGGTCTGTTCTTAAATCACCATAAAGAACTTATTCATGTAACCAAAAACTACCTGTTCCCCAAAAACCTATTGAAATAAAAAATAAATTAAATAAAAATCAAAAAATTAAAATAGGCCGGGCATGGTGGCTCAAACCTGTGATCCCAGCACTTTGGGAGGCCGAGGCAGGTGGATCACGAGGTCAGGAGATCGAGACCATCCTAGCTAACATGGTGAAACCCAAATACTCTACTAAAATAAAAAAATTAGCCAGGCGTGGTGGCGGGTGTCTGCAGTCCCAGCTACTTGGGAGGCTGAGGCAGGAGAATGGCGTGAAACTGGGAGGTGGAGCTTGCAGTGAGCCGACATCGCGCCAGAGCAAGACTGGGTGACAGAGCAAGACTCCGTCTCAAAAAAAAAAAAAAAAAAAAATTACATGGTCTGTTCTTAAACCTGGAGAGTCATGAAAATTATCTGTGAAAATCAATATTTCACAGATCAGCATTTTCTAGGCAGACAGTTCACTATTTCATAAGATTATTAAAAAGGTTTTTTAAGTCATTAAAAGCCATTAATTTGAGGAATAAATTTAACATTTAAAATATTAGTTACAGTCCTGAGGCAGGACATGATCTAATTCTGGAATGAGTACAGAAGGACAGAATGGAACACACACATACATATATTTGTAATGAAAACAGGGGCAAAATTGGTTGCAACATTGGTCGGCATCTTTTAATTAGCTGCATATGTTTACATGTATTCTGCCATTTATTTTTCATCATAAATTATATTATCTTCATCTCCTACATAGAAAAAATATTGCTTTGAATAGAGACTTTTAGAATACATTTTGATAACACAGATATTTAAAAGCATTGAGTAACATTTCTCTATACAACAGAAGGTACGTGAGTCATCATAGACGCAAATGGCACCAGTACCGCTGTGCAGACACCAGCATTCCCACTCTATGTTGTGTGGACACGGGTTCTCTTTGCAGCCTCCACTTCAGGCCTTGGACTCCTTGGCATTGATACATGAATAGCAAGGCAGGTGTTTTTTCATCCCCATAGCCCCTTCCTCCCTGGTCTCTCTGCAACTAACAGTAATTTCCTAGGTGACATGGTCTTGGTTGCTTTTCATCCTACATTGGAGAAAATTAATCCTATGTGACCTAGGTGATCCAGGGTCTATCCTAATCCAGACTCCAATTCTGAGGCAATCCTTTTTAGTTGGAGGAAGAAATGATTTACGCTGAGGTAGTTGGACCTGACAACACTAGTCAGAATTTTATCCTGATGAGATATAGAATATAAAGCCAAATGATGCCAAGGAGGTAGAATATGGGGGACCCCAATCAAGAAAGAGGCGCAGTTCATTAGTTCACTGAGTATTAAAGAGACTTACGACTTTTGGTCTCTGGACAATGATGTATGTGTGAGTGGCACATCCTTTGAGCAAACGCGATATCATCTTATGTATCTGTAGTAAATCACTTGATCTTATAATGATGATAGAGATGGGTCGGAGCCACTCCAAAATACTAAGAATATCTTTAGCACGCACTTAAGAATTGATGTTTTATTTTTAAAACTTTGAAAGAAATGTAAGAACAGGCTGGGGGCGCAGTGACATGCCTGTAATCCCAGCACTTTGGGAGGCTGAGGTGGGTGGATCACCTGAGGTAAAAAGTTCGAGAGCAGCTTGGCCAACATGGAGAAATCCTGTCTCTATTAAAAATACAAAAGTTAGCTGAGTGTGATGGCACATGCCTGTAATCCCAGCTACTCATGAGGCTGAGGCAGGAGAATCGCTTGAACTCAGGAGGTGGAGGTTGTAGTGAGCTGAGATGCTGCCTCCAGTCTGGGCAACAGAGTGAGACTCAGTCTTGAATAAATAAATAAATAAATAAATAAATAAATAAATAAATAAATAAATAAATAAGAAAATTAAGGACAGCAGGAAGTACTTATTTCCCACTGGAACCATTTGAGTGTAAGTTGGAAGTGTTATAGGCGCATTCTAAGACTCCACTATGTGTCACTACAAATGACTTTCTCCTGCGTCATTTCAATACAATAATGAAATCAGGAAATCAGCATTAACACATCACTCTATGTAGTCCTCAGGTCTGTTTCAAGTTTTGTGAATTGTTCCACTGATGACTTTTGTAGCAAAATGACCCAGTCTCACATTGTGTGCCTCCTTTACCGGCCCTCGTCTCTGTAGTTTTCTTTAGTCTGGAACAGACCCTCAGTCTTTCCTGAACTTCATGATCTTGTAACTTTTGAAGACGATGCACTAGTTATTTTGTGAGATGTCCCACAATTTGGGTTTGTTTGTTTGTTTCCCCATTATTAAGTTCAGACAATGCATCTTTTGCTGTAGATTCGTTTGTTACAATTGCCAGAGCAAAGTACCACAGATTGGGTGGCTTAAATTTCAGAAATTCATTTTCTCACAATTCTGAAGGCTACAAGTTTAAGATATAACTGTCAGCAGCATTGTTCTCTTCTGAGGTCTCTCTCCTTGGCTTATAGATGGCTGTCTTCTGAAGTGTCATCACGGGATCTTTCCCTCACATATGTATGTGTCCCAATTTCCCCTTCTTATAAGGATACCAGACATGTTGGATTGGGCCTTAACCAAATGATTTTGTTTCACGCAATTACTTCTTTAAACACTGTATCTCCAAATATGGTCATATTATGAGGTACTACGGGTTACAACTTCAACATGTAAATTTTGGGAGATACCAATTGAGCTCACAACAGGCAGGAATGTCTAGAAGTGATGCTCTGGTCTTCTCATTGCATCCTACCAGGCAGTGCCTTATTTTAATTTGTCCTGTTACTGATGATGTTTGTTTTGGACCTGAATTAAGGTGATGTCTGCTAGAACTCTCTGAGGCACAGTTGCTTTTTCCCTTTGTAATTAATAAAAATTTGGGAAGTTGTTTGACATTTTACGACTCCCCCATTTGTTTTTGAAATATCGGTATGAACTCATAGGCTTGTATTTTCTTCATTGGGTTATAATATGTTATCATCATTAATCATCATTTTGATACTTAAAATTTCTCAGATCTGACCAATTCGTGTCACATTCAAATTGGCTTGTATTTCCTCTTGCCATGACTACATTATTCTGTCAGCGTTTGTTAGTTTCAAGATGGTCCAGGCTCATCTTGCATTTTCTCTATCCTAGTCCTAGAAATAGACGTTTCTCCAAGAATTACTGGTTCCTTTTAGCGGAAAATGGCATTTTCAAATGAATATCTGAACACCATGGGTACTATTTAGGACTGCAGTATCATTTTTTCTAGGCTAGGAAAAATTAACTATCTATTTATACATAGATACACATTTATGTCTATATCTACAAAAACCCCGAGTTTACACTGGTATCTCTAATTCTATTCCAAAACCAAAGAGTTTATTAAAATATTCCTCTTCTATTGTTTGTAACATTTTTTTCTAACTGCGAAAATCTTGGCCCTATCATTAATGCATTTGCTAATTCAATGTTTCTATTATAAACCAGTCTCTAGTCATCACTGTCACCTACCCCTTCCTCGCAGACAGCTCTGCACACACAAATCCACACTCCCTGCTCTAGTTCTGATACCATTTCTGTGGCCATCTCTTACTTTGTGCCCTCTGTGTTGGTGTCCTCCTTACGCCGCCTAGGCTCTGGCTTCTGCACTGGGACCTCTTACCTGTGTGAATGCACTGCCCATCCCACCTTCTGGTATACACACTGACCCAACAGTGCCTTCTCTTCCATTTGGGGAAACATCCCCCCACCCCTGTAGTTCCAACTTCCCAGGCAGGGCTTCTACCTTCACTTTCTGCCTGCTTCTCTCCTCACCCTGCTTGGGCCCCACTGTCTTAAACCCAACCATTGAGAAGTGCATTTATTTTCTTAGTAATACGAGGAGATTTGGTGATGGTAAACGATGTGGGTTTAGGAACACAGTAGATTGGAGTATAAATGAACACTTGGGTCGGGCGCGGTGGCTCAAGCCTGTAATCCCAGCACTTTGGGAGGCCGAGACGGGCGGATCACGAGGTCAGGAGATCGAGACCATCCTGGCTAACACGGTGAAACCCCGTCTCTACTAAAAAACACAAAAAACTAGCCGGGCGAGGTGGCAGGCGCCTGTAGTCCCAGCTACTCGGGAGGCTGAGGCAGGAGAATGGCGTAAACCCGGGAGGCGGAGCTTGCAGTGAGCTGAGATCCGGCCACTGCACTCCAGCCTGGGCGACAGAGTGAGACTCCGTCTCAAACAAAAAAAAAAAAAAAAAAAAAAAAAAATGAACACTTGATCTACAGAGGACCTGAACTTCTGAAGGGAATGGCTTGGGTTTACAGGGAATAGAATGCATGGCAATAATCTGAGGCACTAAGGGAACCTTCAGCATGTATCTGTGGTAGCAAACCGACCCAGGAAGGTAGCTGATGCTCTGATGCTCTCAGATGCGGAAGAAGAAAACCCTTGTCCTTGGCTGGCCTTGATGGAAGTAGTAGGGCACAGTGCTCAGAGATGGAGAAGGACAGGTCACTTAGCTGGAGATGGCTGGTTAATAATGACAAACACTGTCCTTCCTTACAACTCACGATCTACTGTTTTTTATTGCTCTTCTACTTCATGCCATCTCTGGATGGTAGTGCTGATAATTTATCACACGAAGGTCATTACACAATCCGAGCAACGAGGAAGCCTGTCTGGCCTTCATCATATGTACAGGTAACACAATGTAACCAAATGGCCCCCCAGCAAGAAACACGTTCTCTGCAGGCAAATCTGTTCAGCTCTTATCCAACCTGGGACACCTGGGAACATTGGGCCTCTGCTGAATAATTGCCCTGCAGCTGTGCTCAGCCTGCCCCATCCCCTGCTGATTCGCATGTTCCCAGAGCACAACTCCCTGCCCTGAAGACTTATTAATACGCTGGTCACACTCTGTGCAGGAGTTAGTCTCAATCAGGACACAGCATGGACATGAGGGACCCTGCTCAGCTCCTGGGGCTCCTGCTACTCTGTTTCCCAGGTAAGGAAGGAGAACGCTAGGAATTTACTCAGCCCGTGTGCTCTGTACTGCCTGGCTCTTCACAGAAATTCTCTTACAACATAACTAATTGTGTGGATAATTATTATTTTTCCCTCTCAGGTGCCAAATGTGACATCCAGATGACCCAGTCTCCAACCTTCCTGTCTGCATCTGTAGGAGACAGAGTCACCATCGCTTGCCGGGCGAGTCAAAGCATTCACAAAGGATTAGCCTGGTATCAGCAGAAGCCAGGGAAAGCGCCTAAGCTGCTAATTTCTTATGCATCCAATTTGTACACTGGTGTGCCATCGAGGTTCAGTGGCAGTGGATCTGGGACAGATTTCACGCTCACCATCAGTAGCCTGCAGCCTGAAGATGCTGCAACTTATTATTGTTTCCAGTATAATAGTTACCCTCTCACAGTGTTACAAGTCAGAACATAAACCACCCAAGGAAGAAGATATGTAAGGCTGGGCTGCCCAAGATGTTCCTCTTGCAGCTCCATCTGCTGACAGCATTTCTTGGAAACAGCCACATTTTGAAGGTCACTTTTGGTTTTGGTAGAAGGAGTCAGGGATGCTCCTCTGCACTTTAAGTCTCTTCTCCTCAGCCCCAGCAACACAGGCAAGACCATTTATCTCATGAGTTAATTAAGGACAGCCTGTTACACTTGAGTAGTTTGGATTATAACATCAGTCAGTGTTCATAAAATAAGGAAAATCAGGCCGGGCGCGGTGGCTCACTCTTGTAATCCCAGCACTTTGGGAGGCCGAGGCAGGCAGATCACGAGGTCAGGAGATTGAGACTATCCTGGCTAACGAGGTGAAACCCCCTCTCTACTAAAAACACAAAATATTAGCCAGGCGTGGTGGTGCACACCTGTAGTCCCAGCTACTGGGGAGGCTGAGGCAGGAGAATGGCGTGAACCTGGGAGGCGGGGCTTGCAGTGAGCTGAGCGAGATTGGGTGCCACTGCACTCCAGCCTGGGGGACAGAGTGTGAGACTCCATCTCAAAAAAAAAAAAAAAATAATAAAATAAATAAATAAATAAATAAGGAAAATCTTCTCTGGATATTCCAATAGGTTTTTTTTTCTTTTTACACAAGGAATTATATTTTAAACTATAGCCATTAAAATCTAATTTTATCAGCTATGATAATCAGGAAAGTTGATACTAGAAATGGGGGGATTTCCTGGTGCTTCCCCAGAAGCCAGAGCACATTTTCTGCTGAAGGTATAAGTTACTTAACCAGGTGGTCCTCAGACCTGTCTGGTATGCTGAGGGGTGTGGGTGCTGATGCTCACAGTTGCTTGTAACACCTCTCCAGCTGATTCTCCAGTCCTCACCTGCGTCCACCTGTCTGTCCACAGCTGCTGATGGCTAGTATTGAATCCTGCTCTTCTGACCTCCAAATCTCAAATGAGATTTGATTAAAACTATACAGACAATTACAGATATCGCATATGTTTCCCTTAATATGGAAATACTTTGCTGTTCAAAATTTGTTCCGAAATTATAGGTAACTTGTTAGAAATGTGAAATAGAAGTCTGTATACCTATTGATGAGAGTGTCCATTATAAGAAAATACTAGGGGGTCTGCATAGGTTTAGAGTGCTGTGTTTAAAGGGACATTTATGGCAGCCAAGGTGACCATTTTTTTTCCAATGAGGTTATCTTGAAAAATTCTGTCTAAAGCCACACAGTGAAAATGGTCTTGCTTTCCTTTCAAATTAATGGAATTTTTTTTTGAGACAGGGTCTTGGTATGTTGCCCAGGCTAGAGTGCAGTTGCACCATCATAGCTCACTTCAGCCTCGAACTCCTAGCCTGAAACAATCCTTCTGCTACAGCCTCCTGATTAGCTGGGGCTATTGGCATGCACCACCTCTCAGCTTTTTGTATTTATTGTAGAGACAAGGTCTTGTTATGTTGCTTATGCTGGTCTTGAACTCTTGACCACAAGCAATCCTCTTATCTTGTCCACCCAAAGCATTGGAATTGTAGGTGTGAGCCACCATCGCTGGCTCAAAATCATATTTAAGACTTATTTAAAATTGTCAAAAATGAAATATATAATTATTTTTCAATGATGTCTTCAAGTATCTTGGAAATTAAACGGGGTAAAAGTGTTTTTGTTGTTGTTGTTATTTTTCTCCAAGATATTGGATTAGAAAGTTTGTCAGCATGCCTCATCTATTTGGAAATAGCAAAATTGTGTGTTAGGGATTCACAGTGTGAACTTTTATCCAGAAGGAACATGGGACCTCAACATAAAAGTACAAGAAACTTTAAATACTTTGAAAAATATGGTGGGCAGCAATCTGCCCTGCTGGTCTAGTGGAGAACTGTGAGCCTCCAGTGCACGAGACTCCCCAGATCTAGCGCTCAGTTGTCTGAAGGAGCTCCACCATAGCCTGGACTACCTAGCTTCCCATGTATGCCCACTGGGGAGCTGGGTATTCCGGGGTATAGCGGAGCTCCTTGAGACAACTAAGTGCTGGATCTGATTTGGGGAGCACAGGACAGACTGTGAGAAGGAAAGGGAGAAAGAAGTGCTTGGTGCATGCTCACAGACCTCGGCACTGATGGAAGGCAGCTATTTCTGATCCTTACTCTAAGGGGGTTGTGGTGGAAATCTGTTAGCCAGCACAGGCTGTATGCAGTCAATGGTTTGGAGATTCTCCGGACTGAGATTTGCAGTCTAGTCTTGAGTGGGGTAGGAGCCCCACAGCCAGATATGAAAGAAGAGTGTGGCATGGGCTTGAGCCATGGGCAGAAGGGGAATCGCTTTTTCTTTTTCTTAGAACCAGACGGAGAGGGGTGACCTAAGAGTCACAGTTTTTGTCTCAGGCACAGAGTTTTATGGCTTGTGGCGGTTTTGCAATCTGATGACAACCTGCTTGTAACTGGGCTGACTGTTTCAGTTTTCTGCCAGCAGCAAGCCATGGGAGGAAGCCCTGCCAAGTCAAGAGAGTGGAAGTGAGGCAGGTCTCACTACCACCTGTTTGTCTGTGGATCCATACCTATTTCCACTGTTAGCTCTTTGGCATGGCAGAAGTTGCTCTATTTCCCTCTGGAGTGTTGCCCCTGCAGTTTGAGAGCTGCTTTCTCATTCCCATCATGGCCAGAAATTGTGCATACCACTGGGGAGTCCAAGCAAAGGCTTGCCCAGCCCAGCCCCTCCTAGCTTTCCTGCCCCATAAACTTCAAAGGCAGAGAATGAGACTGGGACCCCTTGGAGTCTGGCAGCCCATTCCATTGACCAGGATATGCCAGTACCTCTCTTCGCTAACAAAGATCAAGCTCTAATATCACAATCGCAGCAGTTCTCACTTACAAGTGATACCTACTGCCCTGGAAGTCAATTTTGCTAGCCCATTACAACATCTACTGACACAATTGCATAGCACTCAGAAAGGACACAAATTTTGCATGACCTCTGCGACCACCAGCACCCACAACCCTGGCTAATCAGGATGTCCAGAGCCTGCTCACCCACCTGTTATATTACTAATACAACTGGAATTTGAGAAAGGCAGTAAACTAAGGCTGTTAAAATCAAGGCAATCATACGGTGTACACCATGTTCCTGCCACTCCCATCAGGGCTGGTGCTTGTACCTGCTACTGGACCAAAGGGTGAAATTGGTAGTGTCAGCTTTGACAAGCCTGATCCCTCACCCAGGGGTGAGCATGGAGCCCAGGCTATTGTGCATTTCACAGATCAGCCTATTGCCTGAGGTACTGGAGAGCTTCTCCAAATTAAAAAAAATTCAAGCATAAACCCTACTTCTACTGCTGTAGCTGGCTCTTACCTACAAGCATGGACTACTGGCCTGGAGGTGAAAGTGCATAATTCGACACAAAATCTGCTGATATGAGAGCACAGCACCTGGGAATGCAATAAGCTTCTTGATACCTCTGCCACGCAGGCTCTACTGGAGGCCATGAGCCTGCTCACACAGCCAGTACCTCACTGGCTGTGATTGGCATTTAGAAAAGCTACCACTCTAAGGCTATCTATAATCAAGGAATTTATACAGAGTTTTTGACACTGAAAGTACCCAGAAGCAAAACTAAAGGACCATACAAAACATATATTATAGGCACATCCTCAAGTGGAAAAAAAGGAAAAGATCTCATCCAAATGAACATAAATTCAATAATAAGAAATAATAGTTTCTCCAGATGAGAAGGAAGGGATCAGTGTACAGCAATACTGGAAGTATGAATAACACAGGATGTTATGACACCCTTAAAGGATCGCACTAACCCTCTAACGATGAGTCCTGACCAAAATGAAAGTTTAAAATACAAGATAAAAAATTTTAAATATTGATTTTAAGGCACTCAGAAAGATCTAAGATAAAATGTAAAATAAATATAAAGAAATCTGAAAATCAATTCAGGATATGAATGAGAAGTTTACTATAGAGATTTAAAAAAAAAGAAAAAAGAAGTTCTTGAAATAAAAAATTTATTAAAGGAATTACAAAATATGGTTGAAAACTTCAACAATAGACTATACTAAGTAGAAAAAAGAATCTCAGAACTTGATGACAGATCTGAATTAATTCAGAGGGCAAAAATAAAGAGAATAAAGAAGAATGAATAAAGCCTTCAAGAGGTGTGAGGCTACATAAAATGATGAAACCTATGAATCATAGGTATTTCCAAAAGAGAAGAAAGAGCAAAAATTTGGAAAACCTATTTAAGTAAATAATTGAGAAAAGCTTCCCTAATCTAGCACAATATTTAAATACTCAGATATAAGAGGACAAATGAACTCCAGAAACATATATTGCACAAAGGACCTTGTCACAACACAGTCATCAGACTGTCTAAAATCAACGGTGAAGGAAAAATCCTAAAATCAGCAAGAGAAAAGCATTTAATCACCTGTAAAGATAATCCCATCAGACTAAGAGTAGACTTCTCAGCAAAACCTTGTGTCAGAAGAGATTGAGATTCTATTTTCTAAGTGTGTAAAGAAAAAAACTGGCAACCCCCAATTTTGTATCCTGTTAGAATAAGCTTCAAAAGTGAGAGAGAAATATATGATTTCCCAGATAAGAATATGCTGAGAAAATTGATCACCATTAGACTGGTCTTACAAAAAGTGCTCAAGGAAGTTCTAAACATGGCAACAAAAGATTGATACTTGCCATCATAAAAATACATGAAAGTATAAAACTCACAAGTCTTATAAAACAGTAATAAAAAGGAGGCTACGAAACAAATAGTAAGTAATTAACATTATGAGAGTCACAAAATTTCACATAGCATATAAACCTTGAGTGTAAATAGATTAACTGCTCCACTTAAAAGATATGGATTAGCAGAATGAATTTTTAAAAGCATGATCTAAGTATATGCTGCTCATAAAAAACTCATCTTACTGGTAAGTACAATTGGAGAATGAAACAAAAGGGGTGGAAAAAGATGTTCCATGCAAATAGAAGCCAAAACCAAGCAGAAGTATGTGTATCAGATCAAACAAATTCTAAATCAATAATACTTAAAAATGACAAAGAAGGTCATCGTGTAATAATAAAGGAATCAATTTGACATGAAGGTATAGCATGCTGAAACATATATGTACTCAATACTGGAGCACTCAGATTGATAAAACAAATATTATTAGACCTAAGAGAATTGATAGACAGCAGTACAATAATAGTTGGGGACTTCAACTCCCACAGACAGCAATAGACAGATCACTGAGATAGAAAATCAAAATAGATTCACTAGATTTAAATTAGAGTTTAGACCAAATGGACCCAACTGACATTTACAGAATATTCTACCCAACAAGAATATAGAATGTAGAATATATATAAATTCTTCTTATCAGTACATGCGACGTTCTACAAGATAGACCATATATTAGGCCACAAAATAAGTATAAATTATTTTTAAAAATTTAAATCATATATGTATCTTTTTGGACCACAGTGAAGTAAAAGTGAAATCAATTCCAAGGGGAATTCTCAAAATAATGCAGAGGTGTAGCAACTAAATACTATGCTCCTAAATAATTTTTTGGTTCATTGATGAAATTAAGATGGAAGTGAAAAAGTTTTTTGAAATGAATGAAAATGGAGACACAACATATGAGAACCTTGGGATAAAGCAAAAGCATTTCTAAGAGGGAAGTTTACAGTGTTAAATGCTACATCAAAAAAATGAAAAGATTATACACTAACACTCTAATATCACAAACACAAGAACTAAAAAAGTAAGAACAAACTAAACCCAAACCCAGCAGAAGAAAAGAAATAACAAAAATCAGATCAGAAATAAAGTAAATTGGAACAAAAAATACAAATAATAAATGAAACAAAATATCGGTTATTTGAAAAGATAACATTGATAGACCACCAGCTATATTAACCAGGAAAAGACGAGAGAAGATTCAAATTAACACATTCAGAAATGCAAAAAGAAACATTACAGTTGATATCACATAAATAAAAATATCATCAGAGATGACTATAAAACCCTATGAACACAAACTAGAAAGCCCAGAGAAAACAGATAAATTCCTGCAAACACACAACCTCCAATGATTTAACCAGGAAGTACTAGAAATCCCCCAAGTTGGCCACTAATCAGTACTGAGATTGAATCAGTAATAAAAACATTTCCCAATAAGCAAAAGTCCAGCAATAGATGTATTCTGTATTAGTCAGTTCTTGCATTGCTATAAAGAAATACCTGAGACAGGGTAATTTATAAGGAAAAGAGGTTATAAGAAAAGAGGTTTATAAGAAAATTGGCTCGCAGGTACAGGAAACATGGTAGCACTTGCTTGGCTTCTGAGAAGGCCTCAGGAAACTTACAAGCATGGCAGAAAGTGAAGGGTGAGGCAGCAACGCTTCACATGGCCAGAGCAGGAGGAAGACAGAGAGTGGGAAGGTGCTACACACTCTTAAATAACCAGATCTCATGAGAACTCTATCATGAGAACAGCACCAGGGTAGATGGTGCTAAACCACTCATTAGAACTTTCCCTTATGGTTCAATCATCATCTCCCACCAGGCCCCACCTACAACACTGGGGATCACAATTCAACATTAGATTTGGGTGGGGACACAGATGCAAACCATATCAGATTCACAGACAAATTATACTCAATGTATAAAAAAAGGGTACCAAGTATACTGAAACTGTTCCAAAATACAGGGGAAGAGGGAATCATTCGTATTTCCTTTCTATGAAGCCAGTTATCACAATGATACCAAGGTCAGGCAAGGATGCAGCAACAACAAAAAAGAAAATTACATGACAATATATCTGTTGAATCTAGATGCAAAAATCCTCAACAAAATACTAGCAAACCAAAGCCAACAGCACATCAAAAAGATAATACACCACAGCCAAGTGGGTTTTATTCCAGGGATGGAAGGATGGTTTATCAATGCAATCAATAAATATGACTGACCTCATAAACAGAATTAAAAACAAAAATGATATGATGATCTCAGTAGATGCAGAAAAGGCATTTGATAAAACGTAGTATTCCTTGATCATAAAAGCCCTCACAAACTAGGCAAAGAAAGAACATACCTCAAAATGATAAAAGCCATATGCAACAAAATCACAGTTATCATTGTACTGAATGGGGAAGTTGAAGTTTCCCTAAGAACTGAAAGACGACGGGGATGTCCACTCTGCCACAGTACTGGAACTTCTACGCAGAATGTTCAGGCAAGAGAAAAATTTAAAGATAATCAAACTGTAAAAGAGGAAGTCAAATTATTTGTGTTTTCTAATGATACAAATTTCTACCTAGAAAATTCTAAAGAATTCTACAAAAGACTCCTAAATTTGATAAATGAATTAAGTAAAGTTTCAGGATACAAAATCAATGTTCAAAAATCAGTTTTATTTCTATACACCAATAACAATCAAGCTGAGAACCAAATCAAGAGCCAATTCCAATAATAATAGCTATCAAGAAACAAAACCTAGGAATATATTTACCCAAGTAGGTAAAATACCTCTACAAGGAAAACTGAAACATTTACGAAAGAAACTGTACATGACACAATCAAATGTAAAAGCACCCCATACTTATGGGCCAGAAGAATCAATTTTATTAAAATGACCATTATGTCCAAAGTAATCTATAGATTTAATGCAATTTCCATCAGAACACCAACGTCATTTTTCACAGAATTAAAAAACATAATTCTAAAATTTATATGGCACCAAAAAAGAGCCCAAATTGCTAAAACAATTCTAAGGAAAAGGAGCAATGCAAGTGCTACCACATTACCTGTTCAAATTATACCATAAGGGTATAATAACCAAAGCTGCATGGTAATGGTGTAAAAATAGAGAGACATAGAGGAACAGAACAGAATAAAGAACCCACAAATAGAGCCATATACTTAAAGCTAGGTGATCTTTGATAAAGTTGACAAAAACATACACTAGGGAAAGGACACCTTATTCTATAAATGGTCCTGAGAAAATTGGATTGCCGTATGCTGAAGAATAAAAATGAATCCTGTCTCTCACCATATACAAAAGTTAGCTAGAGATGGATTAAAGACTTAAATGTAAGACCTGAATCTATAAAAGTACTTGAAAAAAAAAAACCTAGGAAAACTCCTCTGGATATTGGCCTAGGCAAAAAATTCATGACTAAATTTCAAAAGCAAATGCAACAAAAACAGACAGTTGGGACTTCATTAAACTAAAAATCTTCTGTAGAGCAAAATAAATAATCAACAGAGTGAACAATGTGATAAATGCAAAAAACTTACGCAAGGCTACCTGTATCCTAATGATTTTAACAGAGAGCAGCATTGTGATAATCATTTTGGTGTAGATCACCTGCTCTAATTCCTCCTTTTTATAGATAAAACAGGATAAATGGGACTTAGAGATGATTACTACTGAGTATTAAAAATTCCCCAGTTAGGCACTTTGGTATGAGAAAAAAATAAACACCTTATAATGGTTATTTTGGTATTATATTATATTTAATATAAATACTATTAAATGTTTATATATTTATATTAAATATAAATATAATGGTTATATTTATATTAACCTGGTTAATCCTGGTATTTCCTTTTGTTTCTGAATTATTTATAGAACTGGGAAATTTTCTTTTCCTAGATAGTTGTGAGAATGTATACTCCCCCGACTCCTCATGCTTGTGTTTTTTACACACTCCCGATTTTATGCCTATTGTTTAAAATCCTTAAATATGAACTTTGATTATTACCTCCCAGGTCGAGATCTTTACCTCGCTTCAAAAAGAGAGGAAAATAAAATATGGTACCACTGGTCATGATAATGACTCTACTATTAATTCAATTTTCCTGGGTCATTCTGTAGGTAAGTAACATGGCACCGAGAGCAGAGCAGTAAGAATGATCATGTCATGATACCACTGAGAGGAACACGGCCATTATGTCATTACTAACAGGATGGGGCCACCTAACAGGGCTGGTAAAAGCACCTGTCCTATAGCGCTTAAACTCCTTAAAAAATAGTTACCTTGTTGGATTGCTAGGAATATTCACTAGAATGAATGATAGCATTAAATGTTCTAAGAGTCTGGTTTTTATTTTTTAAATTTATTTATTTATTTATTTATTTATTGCGATGGAACCTTGCTCTTGTTGCCCAGGCAGGAGTGCAGCAGCAGCATGATCTTGGCTCACTGCAACTTCTGCCTCCCGGGTTCAAGTGATTCTCCTGCCTCAGCCTCCCAAGTAGCTGAGATTACAGGTGCCCACCACCAGGCTTGGCTAATTTCTTTATTTGTAGTAGAGATGGGGTTTCACCATGTTGGCCAGGCTAGTCTCGAACTCCTGACCTCAGGTGATCTGAGGCCTGACCTCAGGCCTGACCTCGGCCTCCCAAATTGCTGGGATTACAGGCTTGAGCCCCTGGTTTTTATTTTTTAATATTTGATATCTGTTCCAGGTAATAGATTTTGCTGGCTCAGTCTCTAGCTCCCCTTTCTGCTTTTCTCTTTGGGAGGCTGTCACCTTTTTCTGTAGAACCTATAAGACAGTAACTTACGAAAGAGGCTATCAGGTCACACAATAGTTTTAAGAGAAAACAGGATAAACACCTAACCACAGACTATATTATGTCGATCAACTTTCTGTATTTCTGTGGTGCCCATAGAGCATGACAGTTAAAATGACTGGACCACAGATTTAACCTTTTCAATGAATAGTCTTGAGGCTAGTGCCATTGTTAAGTTTGAATACCAATAGGTCAGTGAAGCAAACTTTCCAGGCCCTGGTCAGAGACTTGGCTCTCTCACCTATGACACCCATAAGAAAGGGGTTCTCAGTTTAGTCACCTGGTCCTTAAACCCCTGTACAATCATAACGTTTTAAGTAGCGAGAAAGCCAAAAAAGAAGAAAATAAGATAATATCTTTGCTTGTTACACAACTGTGGTTACTCATTTTTTAAATTGTATTATACTATTAGGAACAAGTTGATTCTAAAATACGTGGGGAAATTTAATAGTCAAAAAATTAAAAGAAGGGTAAATTCGTAGAGCTATAATAGCAACAGAGTGAATGAAAATATATTTCATATTTTGATATTTCTCGTGTTGACTGTATGGCAGAAAAATATAAAATATTTGAGAATTGCATTAACTGGCTTTACAAATATGGCTTGAATCGTAATGCGACCTATTTATACTAGACTAGATCATGTAGTTAGAATGATTTCTAAATTTTTAACAACAAAAGTGAGATAACTATGATATTAAGATAGTAAAAGTAACATAGAGAAAATAACAGATAAATGTTTAGGTGACGAATATACTCTTTATCCTGACATGATTACTACACATTGTATATATCGAAACTCAATATGTACCACATAAATATATAAAACTATTATATGTCTTTTAAAAAATTTAAAAATCAGCTCTCCAAGATGGCCAACTAGACACAGCCAGGTGGAATATCTTTCATCAAAGGACTGGGACATTGAGAAGACTGGTATACTTCTAGCAGATTTTTAGAGGGAAGACATTGAGGGTGGACAGAGGGAAGACGCAGATGCTGGGATGAAGGGGGAGAAAGCTGGGAACCCTGCACAGGCTACTTCATACCAGGACTTGTCCTGTCCCCCAACAACTCCTGTGGAAGGGGTGAGTCAAACAGGCAAGGAGCAACTGTCTCTTGCCACAGACCCCTGGAATCCTGGCAGGAACCTGGACACGAGAGTTGCAGGGAGAGCTGCTTAGAAAAGAAGTAAGGGCAGAACTCCAGCTGGTGCAGAGCTGGAGGGTTTGGTGCAGGAGCATCTGTGATGGAGCACCGCCAGGGATGCCCATCTCCCTAGGTTCAACTTGCTCCCATAGGAGACTTCAGCCCCAGGAGAACTGTCAGACCTGAGCTCTCCAGGGTGATGGGTCATTCTGACCTGAGCACCTCAGTCTGCTTGCCTCTTTTGGGCCCCCTGGGGCAGTGCAGCTCCCCTCACCGCGCAGGTATTTCCTCTGGGCTCACATCATAGCTCCAACACTGGCAGACCATGCCTGACCAGCAGAATGTTGCAGCAGAATGGGCCCTGGTGACATGCAACAGCCCACCCACCCTCCTGCCACTGCGGCCTCCCCTGTGTCACTTTGCCTGCATGCACTTGCCCAGGGCCACTATACAATTGCTTTGCCAAGTGTGCATGTACACAACTTAATTTCTCTTTACCAGCGTGCTTGTGTACATGTACCGTGCCATGCCACTGCTGCTGGCCCGAGTGCACCCCATTTCCCCTTCCTCTACCGCACAGTCATCATTGTCACACCATTTTCAGACATGGAGCCCACCAGCCCTGCCTGTGCCGGCACCTTTCACCTGTGCTGCCACTGCCACTGTGGAAAACTAGGCATTCAAAAACAGTGAACTCATACCCACTCTGAGTGGCCACTGCTACCTGTGGAAATGTGTACAGAGGGTGCACACAGTACTGTGCCCTGCAGTGTCGTGCCCCTGTGCTAACACCACTGCTGGAGCAAATGCATGCACAGTAATTAATGGGAGACCCCTGCCTCTCCAAGTTGTGCTGCCACTGCTCCTTCTGCAAATACCTGCATAAATGCTGGCACCCCAGTACCCACTAGGATACTGTTGTGGCCAATAAGCATTCACCATGTCACATGGTCACTGCTGCTGGCACATGCAAAAGAGGGATGAATTCCATTGCCACAACTGTACAAAGTTATTTGACTGGCAGCACCCATCAGGTTGTTGTGATCAGTAGTTTGGGAGAACTTTGGCCCCTCCAGCACAGCACATTTCTAACCTCAAGGAGCCAGAGAACAAAGCTAGGGTCCAATAACAGTACCCCAGAGTTAGAGCAGGCAGTCCAGGAGTCCTGAGCTGAGCCTTGGCCCCCTAAAATATTATAGAAACAAAGTCAGTTGGCTGAACCCACCTTATAGCACAATCAACCCCCCAAGGTCATCAAATAGGATAAAAGAAAGAAAACCCATTTCTGTCTAGGGACAGAAATGTCAAAGATTGAAGGAACATCAGTCCACAAAGATGAGAAATAACCAGTGCAAGAACTCCGACACTTCACATAGCCAGCGTGTCTTCTTTCCTTCAAATGACTGTACTAGTTCTCCCAAGAGGGTTCTTAACTAGAAAATAAAAGAACCTCACCGACCTGATAGAGCTGAAAAACACTACAAGAATTTTATAATACAATTGCAGGCATTAACAGCAGAATAGACCAAGCTGAAGAAAGAATCTCAGAGCTTAAAGACTGTCTTTCTGAAATAAGATAATCAGACAAGAATAAAGAAAAAAGAATTAAAAGTAATACAAAACTCCAAGAAATGTGGGATTGTGTAAAGAGACTGAATCTATGACTCACTGGCGTCCCTGAAAGAGATGGAGAGAATGGAAGTAACTTGGAAAATATACTTCAGGATATTATCCATGAGAACTTCCCAAACCTACATTCAAATTCAGGAAATGCAGGGAACTCTAGCAAAATACTTCACTGGAAGAACATTCTCAAGACACAAAATTATCAGATTATCCAAGGTTAACATGAAAGAAAAAATGTTAAAGAGAGCTAGAGAGAAGGACAAGTCACCTACAAAGGGAAACCCATCACAATAACAGTGAACCTTTCAGCAGAAATTCTACAAGCCAGAAGAGATTGGGGGCTAATATTCAACATTCTTAAAGAAACAAAATTCCAACTAAGAATTTCATATCCAACCAAACTAAGCTTTATAAACAAAGGAGAAATAAGACCCTCTGCAAACAAGCAAAAGCTGAGGAAATTCATTACCACCAGATCCGCCTTACAAGAGCTCCTGAAAGAAGGGCTGGGTGCGGTGGCTCAAGCCTGTGATCCCAGCACTTTAGGAGGCCGAGACAGGCGGATCACGAGGTCAGGAGATCGAGACCATCCTGGCTAACCTGGTGAAACTCCGTCTCTACTAAAAAATACAAAAAACTAGCCAGGCGTGGTGGCGGCGCCTGTAGTCCCAGCCAGCTACTCGGGAGGCTGAGGCAGGAGAATGGCCTAAACCCGGGAGGTGGAGCTTGCAGTGAGCTGAGATCGGCCACTGCACTCCAGCCCCAGCGACAGAGCGAGACTCCATCTCAAAACAAAAACAAAAACAAAAACAAAAACAAAAAAACCAAGAGCTCCTGAAAGAAGCACTAAATATGGAAGGGAAAGACCATTACCAGTTACTACAAAAACACACTGAAGTACACAGACAGTGACACAATAAAGCAACCACATAAGCAAGGGTGGAAAATAACTACCTAACATTATCATGACAGGATCAAATCCACACATATCAATAATAACCTTGAATGTAAATGGACTAAATGCCCAAAGTATTAGACACAGTGTAGCAAGCTAGATAAAGAACAAGTATGTATTGGTATGCTGTCTTTGAGAGACCCATCTCACATGCAGTGACACCCACAGTCTCAAAATAAATAGATGGAGAAAAATATTTCAAGAAAATGTAAGACATAAAAACGCAGGGGTTGCAATCCTAATTTCAGACAAAATAAACTTTAAACCAGCAAAGATCACAAAAGACAAAGAAGGATATTACATAATGGTAAAGAGTTCAATTCAACAAGAAGACCTATTTTAAGTATCTATGCACCCAACACAGGAGCACTCGTATTCGTAAAGCAAGTTCTTAGAGACCTTCAGAGAGACATAGACTCCCAAACAATAATAGTGGGAGACTTCAACACCCCAGTGACAGTATTAGACAGATTACTGAGGAAGAAAATTAACAAAGATAGGCCGGGCGCGGTGGCTCACTCCTGTAATCTCAGCACTTTGGGAGGCCGAGACAGGCGGATCATAAGGTCAGGAGATCGAGACCATCCTGGCTAACATGGTGAAACCCCGTCTCTACTAAAAATACAAAAAATTAGTCGGGCGTGGTAGCGGGCACCTGTAGTCCCAGCTACTCGGGAGGCTGAGGCAGTAGAATGGCGTGAACCCAGGAGGCGGAGCTTGCAGTGAGCCAAGATCGCGCCACTGCACTCCAGCCTGGGGGACAGAGCAAAGACTCTGTCTCAAAAAAAAAAAAAAAAAGGAAAATTAACAAAGATACTCAGAACCTGACCTCAACACTGAACCAAATGCACCTGCTAGACGTATACAGAACACTCCACCTAAAACAACAGAATGTACCTTATTTTAATTTTCACATGGCACATACTCTAAGATCAACCACATAACTGAAAATAAAACTATCCTCAGCCAATGCAAAAGAACAAAAACATAACCACCACTCTTGGACCACAGCATAATAAAAATAGAATTCAAGACTGATAATTGTTCAAACCATAAAATTACATGAAAATTAAACAACTTGTTCCTGAATGACTTTTGGGTAAAGCATAAAATTAAGGCAGAAATCATGAAGTTCTTTAAAACTAATGAGAACTAAGATACAACATAGCAGAATATTTGACACGCTAAGGAGTGTTAAGAGGGAAATTTATAGCACTAAACTCCCACATCAAAGCGTTAGAAAGATCTCAAATTAACCAACTAACATCACAACTAAAAGACTTAGAGAAACAAAAGAAAACCAACCCGCATGCTAGCAGCAGACAAGTAATAACCCAAATCACAGCTGAACTGAAGGAGACTGAGACACACACAAAAAATTAAAAATTCAATGAATCAAGGAGATGTTTTAAAAAAATAAAAATTAATAAGATACATAGATTACCATCTAGACAAATAAAGAAGAAGAAGGAGAAGATCTAAATAAACACATTTAGAAATGCCACAGGGAATATTACCACTGACCCCACAGAAATACAAAAAGCCATCAGAGAATACTATGAACACCTCTATGCAAACACAGTAGAAAGTCTAGAAGAAATTAACAGATTGCTGGACACATATGTCCTCCCAAGACTGAACCAGGAATACTTTTTTTTGAGAGAGTCACCCTGACTGCAGTGCAGTGACGTGATCTTGGCTCACTTCATCCTCTGTCTCCCGGGTTTAAGTGATTCTCCTAACTCAGCCTCCCAAGTAGCTAGGACTACAGACATGCACCATCATGCCCGGATAATTTTTGTATGTTTTTGTAGAGATGGAGTTTCACCATGTTGTCCAGGCTGGTTTCGAACACCTGACATCAATGATCCATTGACCTCGGTCTCTCCAAGTGTTGGGATTACAGGCGTGAGTTGCTGTGCCCCGCCTAAACCAAGAAGAAATTGAATCCCTGAATAGACCAATAAAGAGCTCTGATATGGAATTAGTAATAAATAGCCTACCAATCAATAAAAGCCCAGGGCCAGATAGATTCACAGCTGAATTCTACCAGATGTAGGAAGAGCTAGTGCCATTTCTACTGAAACTATTCCAAAATTGAGGAGGAGGGACTCCTGTATGAAGCCAGCATCATCCTGATACTAAAACCTGGCAGAGACAAAACAAAAAAGAAGAGAACTCTAGGCCAATATCTCTGATGAACATTGATGGAAAAATCTTCAGCAAAATATCAGCAAACTGAATCCAATAGCACATCAAAAAGCTAATCCACCACTATCAAGTAGGTTTTATCCCTGGGATGCAAGGTTGGTTCAACATATGCAAAGCATAAACAGAACTAAAGACAAAAACCATATGATCATCTTAATAGATGCAGAAAAAGCTTTTAATAAAATTCAACAACCCAGTCATGCTAAAAATTCTCAACAAACAAGGTATTGAAAAACATATACCTCAAAATAATTAGAGCCGTCTATGACAAACCCACAGCAAATATCATACTGAATAGACAAAATTTTCCATATGAAAATCAGTACAAGACAAAGATGCCCTCTCTCGCCACTCTCATTCAACATATGTTAATAATTTGAAGTCATTGCCAGAACAATCAGGTAAGAGAAAAAAATAAAGCGTTTTTTTAAATAATAAACAAGAGAGAAAGTCAGACTATCCCTGTTTGCAGATGACACGATTCTTTATCTACACAATTACACATTCTTGGCCAGAAACCCCTGTAAGCTGATAAACCACTTTAGCAGGCAGGAGATCGAGACCATCCTAGCTAACACGGTGAAACCCCGTCTCTACTAAAAAAAAAAAAAAAAAAAAAAAAAAATTATCCGGGCGTGGTGGCAGGCGCCTGTAGTCCCAGCTACTTGGGAGGCTGAGGCAGGAGAATGGCGTGAACCTGGGAGGCAGAGCTTGCAGTGAGCTGAGATCGCACCACTGCACTCCAGCCTGGGTGACAGAGCAAGACTGTGTCTCAAAAAAAAAAAAAAAATTAAATTAAATAAAAAAATAAAGACACATGCATGCATATGTTCACTGCAACACTATTCACAATAATGGCAAAGACATAGAGTCAAAATAAATGCCCATTAATGACAGATTGGATGAAGAAAATGTGGTACATATACACCATGGAATACTATGCAGCCATAAAAAGCAAGACCATGACCTTTGCAGGAACATGGATGGAATTGGAGTCCGTTATCCTTAGCAAACTAACACAGGAACAGAAAACCAAATACCACATGTTCTCACTTCTAAGTGGGAGCTAAATGATGAGAACATATGGACATACAGAAGGGAACAACACACACCAGGGCCTGTTGTAGGGTCAATGGTGAAAGTTGGAAGAATATGAAGAAAAATAACTAATAGGTACTAGACTTAATACCTGAGTGACAAAATAATTCTGCACAACAAACCCCTGTGACACAAGTTTATGTATATAACAACTTCCCACATGTACCCCAGAACCTAAAATAAAAGTTTTTAAAAACCCACTGATTTAAAAAAGATTAAAAAATTAAAAACAAGAAAATTACAGACCAATGTCATTTGTAGACCTAAATGCATAAATAGTAAATAATTATTAAAATTACTTCCACATACATTATTAAAATATTGTGATGAAATAGATTAAATTGCAAGGATAGTAGGAATTTGCACGAATGTAAGAAAGCTTTAAAAAATTTGTATGAATAAGTTCACATTTTTTTATTTGTCTGATACACTATCACATGGGAATGGTCATAGGGTTGGTAATTTTCTAGGGAATATTTGAGAATGGCTGACGACGATATACCCATCATGGTTGAAAAACGTACTTGCAAGAACACTTCAGAGTGCTGGTCCTTTCGGCTACACAATAGTTGAGATGAAGGAGAGATTTTCATAGTGTTGTGAGGTCAAGAGTGTAAAGGTTTGTCCCAAAATATCAGCTATGTAGTGTAATTGAATTTCCCCTTAAGAATTGTAGCTGGACCTCAGGGAGATAGACAGCCACTTTCTCAACAACTGCATAGGGTCAAATGAGCATCCATGAGTGCCCACCCCACATGGCCAGCTATAGGATAATAATGATCCCTAGCATCTCCCATGGTAATGATAATCTCAATAGCTTCAGTGAGTTCAGATGGTTTATTGAAGTATTTGTACATAAAAATGGGTCACAGAAGAAAATGGTTCAATTATATTAATAGATGATATAAAGATATTTGCTAAAACATTAATTACTAATTTTTATTTAAGAAATATATTATTAGTAAACTGGAAAGATAAAAGGAAAGATAAAAAATCAGTATATAGAGTGACTATATAAATTTTCATCTGAATTAAGCCATTCATGAGCATTTACAAATTGGACGCTATTAATGATAACACAAGAAATATATCAAGCAAAAAGAACACATCGTTAACTTCAGATGTGAAAGTACAATGAGAGGAATTTAATGAGAGAAATGAGAAAAAAGTTAAGTGAGAGAAAGTTAATATGCAAAATACATTAATCTCCAAAATTAACAATAATGCTGGATGTGGAAATTTACTCCAAGAAGCTATGAGCCTTCTCTGCTGCACAGTGCCCAAAGTGTCGTGGCACAGATTTCCTCCAAAGACATTTTCTCCTCTTTTCTTCCCCCATAGTTCACAATATCTACGCTAATAATATATCAAGATAAAAGCAACACATCCACCTCTAGCAGATAATGTTTTGTGTAATTCTAGGGGGACAGTTACATGTTCAAATTAAAGTTTAAGTCTAGGGAGGGGGGTCATTTAACTTTTAAATGTCCTCATTCTTAGAAGGAGGACTTCATATTCTAACTACAATCTTTTATGCCCTGAGGACACACAAAGACCAGAAAAATTAGAGATGGTTTTATCTTACAAACACTAGGAAAGAACTCCTCTGAGACTGAAAGTGACACCTGCATTCAGTGTTTGAAAGCAGAGCCGAGAAGGAACGGAGCCCTTCACGGGCATCAGCTCTTCAGCTGCAAGGCCAGACCTACTCAACCCCTCCCTGATTTGCATAATTTCCCTGGAGTCCATATCTGCTTTTCAGAATCCTCATGAACAGGCTTCACAGTGGTTCTGGGCAAGAAACAGCCTCTGGCTGACCTAGAATGAACATGGGTGTCCTGACTCAACTCTTTTGCCTTGTGCTGCTCTCTCACCCAGGTGAGGAGGGGAATGCAGGGAATACCTCTGAGATGATGGGGACCTCCTCTCCTAATTGTGAGAGCCCTGCAGGGTCTCTGTGGATTTCTGATCCATCGTCTCCCCTCAGAGACCCAAGTGCTCTCAGGTTAGGGGTATAGAGCTTCTGGAACATGCTGGAGGAAAATGGAGTGGGATTGAGATACTGAAGGTGAATTTGTGTTTTGCTTCCTTTTCAGGTGTCAGAGGGAACACTGTGCTGACTCAAGTCTCCAGCCCTCCTCTCTGTGTCTCTGAGAGACAGCATCTCCATCCTTTGTAGGGCCAATCAGCGCATTCGTGTTTATTTAACTTGGTATCAGCAAAAAAGCACGCATAGCTCCTAAGATCCTTATCTATGATGCTGATAACCTGTATTCTGGTGCCTCCCCTCAGTTCTCTGGGATACAGTCTGGGACAGACTTCATTCTCACAATCAGCAGTGTAGAGGCTGATGACGCTGCTACTGATTACTGCCAGCAGGACTATGCAGTCCCTTCTACCATGTTACAGCCCTTAACACAAACCTTCCTGTCAGGCTGGTTGTGCAGTGAGTGTATATGGTTTCACGGTTGCACTCTCCCATGTGGTGTCTTCAGAAATATAGTGTCTATTTTTGAGTAGGGTTTCCAGGCTTATGGGAAAAAAAAACCTGAAAGGAATTTTGGTACTTGAAAGGCTTACTTTTGCAACCGTAAAAGACACCCAAGTCTTCAATTAATTCTAAAAAGGACATCTCTGGATTAGGCCTGCCAAAGACTCCATTCATAGTATGGTTTTTGAATTCCCTCTCTGGGAAGAGATGTTTTTTTAGGCAGACAACTAGGTCAACAAACAAACATAATACCATATCCAGGGAAATAACAACTACAACTCTTAGGCAACTACATTGTCTGTTGTCATTTACTAAAGTCTTGGAGACTTCCTGTGTGTTGAATATAGTACGAAGGGTAAATAAACCTAGTGGAATTACTCTCACAATAATCATCTGTAGATCAGAAGTTAGAGATTCCCAGAGTTTTAATTGCTCAAGGTACCAGTGTTTGTGAGAGAACATAAAACAGATACTCTGATACTAATCCTCTAATGCTGACTGTGTAATTTCTACTCATCATTCATTACTTTCAACGGCAAAAGCTGCAATTACTTTTGCACCAACCTAATAATTTTTAAAATTCTAAATATAGCTAAATTTAGTGAACTGTATTTACTACATATAGAGTGAATATAAAGTGTACAGTTTAACGAGTATAAACATATACATACCCGTTGTAACCACTACCCAGATGAACCCATACACCATCCTCAGCATCCCAAATGGCTTCCTCATTCTCCTTCTCCGTCAGTTTCATGATCCATCCACCACTGCCAGAGACCAAAATTTTCTATTGTCCTCCAATATTGATTGATTTTCTTTGTTCTTGAATGTTATATAAATGAAATATTATAGGATGTAACTTTTCATATCTTGCTTCTTTGGTCATCATGTCTTTTGAGATTTTCCTATGTTGTTGGTGTGGCAATAATTTGTTCCTTCTTACTGCTGTGTAGTTTTCTATTATATGAATATAACACAACTATCAATTCATTCTTCAATTAATTGGTTGTTTTCCTTTTGAAACTATCGTTAATAAAGTTATTAGGAGTATTTTTGTACATGCCTTTTGTGGACATGTGCACACACTTCTCTTGTATATATTTGTAGGAATGGAAGTGTCAGTCCTAGGACTGGCAAAGCCTTGGCTATGACCAGCAGTTACTAAGCCTAGCATTGGTAGAGCTCAGTTTAGGATCCTGTGATTCTCTTCATGACTGCCCCCATCTAACTTTACTCTGACTCCGTGGAACCGGTGGAAGACAGAGGCATCACTCACAGTTAGGGCTCTAAGGCTGAGGAGACTACATAGTAACACCTGCCTTGGTCCTCCTCACATGATGCTGCAGGAGAGTCTGTGACCCCTTGTGCTGCTGCCTCTGGAGTCCAGCCTGCATCAGCTGCTTCCTCACTCCCATGGTGACTTTTTGGGTTACTGTGATGGGGATCAGAAAAATAGAGTAAATTTCATGCAACATAATGTTCAATCTCACTTTGTATTACTTAACAATGTGTAGTATATGATAATAAAAGACAATTCGAGGGGCATTGCCAAAGAAAGGTTCTGCAGTTTAGCATCATTTTATTTACCTGCAAAGTAAGCCGTAGAGCCATAGGCTTTGATTATTTCTACATGATAGATGGTGCATGTGGCCTGTTAGTTCTCCTGGGCAACTGTTGTAACATAACTGATCAGTGTTCACACACCACCTCCCTTTGCTGATACAATTTGCACAGTGCAATTGGTCAGGTTCAGAATCATGATAATGGTGCCCTCCACAACTCAATGGGTGAAAAAAATTATCTATATAATTTTTATTATATAATTATAACACACACACACGTGTGTGTGTGTGTGTTTTCATTCAAAGCCGTGGCTTTGAATGAAAAAAATCTATTTGACAATGACTGTATTGTCCCATCACTGCAAAGTAACCTAGTCATTATTCCAGGAGCGAGTATGGCTATTGTGTCTCTCTTCATCAAGAGGAACAAATAACAACCAATTAAACCTATGGATTCCACCAACTCCCTATGCCTACAACCACTACCTGAGTATTGAACACTTCTTCCTGTTACTCTAGTTCTTTACTCGACATTCTAGTCCTACCTGATGTGTCACTCAAAGCAACTATTTCTCAGGGAGGACATTTATATAAAAAATGCCTGAATATGATGTGTCAATTTTTTTCTGTAATGACAATTGTTTTGTATTTGCATTCAGATTACGATTACATTTCTTTCTTTTTCCATAGTTTTCCATAGTTTTCCCATGCTGTGCTGATTCAGTCTCCATTCCTTCTGTCTGTGGCCATGGGAAAAGAGTGTCTCCATCTCCTGCAAGGCCAGTCTTAGGCTCATCCACAGTAATAGAAACACCTACCTGCACTGGTTCCAGCAAAAGCCAAGGATCATAGGATGTCCAACAGGGCTCCTGGGATCCCAGCCTGGTTCAGTGGCAGTGCTTCTGTGACAGATTTCTCACTCACAATCACTGATGTGCAGCATGGAAATGGTGGAGAGACCTTGAAAGAGGGTGAGAAGATACTCAGGGTGAGCAGGGATCCCTCTCATTAGATGACCAATGTCCAGACTGCATTGCTGGGGTGGCTCACAGATGGCTCTATGTTGAGCCTCTCCCCTTGGGCTCCTAACATCACTGACCCTGAAGGAATGGTCACCTGTTCTCCATGTCACCAGGAGCACAGGCCTGCACGGCCCTGACTTCAATCTTACACTCACAGCCTCATCGCAGATTCCACTGGGCTATAGGCAGTGTTGTGTCCCCAAGCAGAGGCTGGTCTGTGGGCCTAATAACACTGTCCTTCCCTTATTCTCCCTCATGAAAACGTTCAGGCCATTACAAGCTGAATCACTCTACACGGGTGCTATCATAAAAACAGAAAACTTCCCTCAGTATGAGAAACATAAGACAACAAAGTTTATATCTTACATGACTGTGATCTAGTCAGAGACTCATATTTTGCTAAATTCAATTTGATTCTGAAGCTTCTGATTTTTGGATACTCTCCACATGTTTCACGTGGTCCATCCATCCTAGTTCTCAAGCTGGTTATCCCTCGTTCATGTCTTTCCCAAGTTTGACATAATTATCCCTTAACAATGTTGTAAGTTAATTCTCTTACTTTCTGGATTTCTAGGGAAACAAATGCCTTCAAGTTTAGTCTTGTTGAGACCTCAGAATGACAGGGCAAAAACAGTAAAGTGACTGTGTATGTGTAAGAGTGGTTTGGTCATTATTCTGTCACTTATCTTTTTGGTAAGTTATTTCTTTTCTCTTAAAGGAGGTTTCCAATTTGCAAGTATTTTTTTTAACCATCTGTGACTTCTTCCAATACATTTCTTCTAAGTCTTTTCTCCAAAAGCCCTTAAATCAGTCTAACTATACAGTCTTGTTGGCCTTAGCCCTCTCCTAAATCTTGCCTTTCATAACAATCAAAATACAAAGTCCCATTGACTGGTTGGATCAGTAACTGAAAACAAGGAAAAACACATATCACTAGAAACAAATGTCATATAGATGCAGCCACACTTTCTTTAGCTGTGACCAAAGAATTTTAGATTCCTGGAAGTAATGGCTCAACTGTGTGAATCTTAATATGGCACCAGTGGCATCTCGACCCCCCAGGTAGATATTGCTTAGCACATGCTGTACCTAGTTAATTTCCACAACATTCTAAGAGCTGGAAAATTCCATCCATTTATCCATTTATTTGACTGAGCTATAGACATTCACTGGTGGATACCCAGCATGTTTTTACAAATCCTATTACTCTTCTTTCTCCATACTCTCATCTTCCCAGTGGTAAACGGCTATTACAAAATCATTTGTCATTTAATAGTAAACAAAATGTGTTTCTTCAACAATGTCTATTGGATAGGAGCCTGTAAAAAGAACTAAATTCTGAAAAATATAAGTAAAGACAGACTCAAAGAGAAAAATACTATTTCTAATAAAAGTGACCCAGTAGGACCCAGTAGGAAGAGTGACAAAAGAAGTTGTCATGGTTATGCTTGACCATGACTTACTGATGAGGAGGGTTTCATTAGTCATGTTCATTTATTATCAGCAGTAATAACACATATTGACATTATGTGATTCCTGATATGTTGAACTGAAAAGGATTTACTCTTTCTATAATATTTTTGTCAAAAATGTGTAATGTGAATCTAATCAATAGAAAACATCAGACAAATCTGTGTCAAAGGGACATTCTGAAAAACAACTGTTCAGTATACCTTAAAGGTGCCACAGTCATGAGAAAAAAAGAAAGAATAAAGAACTGTCACAGATTTGGAGGAGATTGAAGGGATATGACAACTAAATTCAGTAGAGAATCCTGGATTTGGTCTTGAAACATATAAAAGCTGTCAACAAGTACTGTAGTTTAACCAACGTGGGATGGCAGCAAAAACTCGTAGCTTCTTGCCAAAGGGGGTGAATTTGAGTTGGGGTGGAGACTGGAGCAATAGTCTTCACCATTCAAGTTATTTAAATATTAATTTTAAAATATTTGGAGAAAAAAATGGCAAAAAAACTTTCAAACATAATGAAACATATTGATCTATAGATCAAAGAAACTCAATGGAACTTATCTAGGTAAACGCAATGAGACTCAGAATCACACACATTATAGTTCAAACACTGCAGGACAAAGATTTCGAGACAATCTAATGCAACAAGAAAAAACTGACCCATATATTACAGGGAAGTAATAATAAAGTTATTGGCTAACTTCATCATTATCAGTGGAGGTTAGAGAAAAGAGGAATGGCATATTTAAATGTTGAAAGGAAATGAGAGTTAAAAAGAATTATGTATCTAGGGAAGCTAATCTTCAAAAACTATAGGCAAAGGCCGGGCACAGTGGCTCATGCCTGTAATCCAGCACTTTGGGAGGCCAAGGTGGGAGGATCATTTTAGGTCAGCAGGTCGAGACCAGCCTGGCCAACGTAATGAAACCCTGTCTGTACTAAAACTACAAAAAGTATTGTCACCAAACTATCCAAGAGAACCCATTTAACCTGTCTTTCGTTGTTTGTTTGTTCGTTTGCTTTTTGAGATGGAGTTTCGCTCTTTTGCCCAGTCTGGAGTGCAGTATCATGATCTCGGCTCATGGCAAACTCCACCTCCTGGATTCAAGCATTTCTCCTGCCTCAGCTTCTCGAGTAGCTGGGATTATAGGTGCATGTCACCACACCCAGCTAATTTTTGTATTTTTAGTAGAGAGGAGGTTTCACCATGTTGGCCATTTCATTGTTTATATAGATTTATATTGGCATTTTCATAGTCCTCTTCCTTTTCTAGCTGTGGCTGTTTTATGTGCTCTTGTGACACCTGGGCATACTTCGTGCAGCACAAGAATGTACAATAATGTACGTATATACATATACATACACACATACCATATACACACACACACAGATATATACATGCACAGTTGATTCTTGCTATTTATGAGAGTAGTGTTCTATAAAGACACCATGAATGCTGAATTACCATAATACTATTGATCTTAGGAGAAACACAGGCTTAGGGGGTCTATGAAGACACTGGTTACAACACTTCATCAACTGGTCAATTCATGACCTTGGTTTGTATGTCTTTGTTTAAAGACACCATATTTAATATATATATAATCTATGTATTTAACATATATATTTATTTTATGTGTGTGTGTGTGTACATATATATATACACTTGATTCATTCACGTTGAATGCATAGCAAACAGTACTATTATTCATGGATTCATGCTTGAACAAAGCTAATTGAACACACCAGTCTTCTCTTTGGACACATTAGAGCTTTTTTGTGCTTAGCAACATTAGATAGCACTTTAGTACCAGACTTGGGTGCCATTTGAGAGTGACATCACCAACAAAACACAAAAATGTGAGCAATGTGGGTGTAAATTACTGAAAAGTGTCACCACTCTGTTCACATTTCAGGACAACCATGAAAGTGCTGGATTACAAATCAATTTTAGCAAGTAGGCAAACTTGCAAATATGGAAGCCAACAAATGATGAGCATGTATGTATCACTTACAATAGACTGTGAGCTTCTGAGTATAAGACACAGATATTTCTCATCCTTCTTCCAATGGAAACAGTATCATGCACTGGGTAATCTATAGACTAAGCTATTCTTATACTTTTTAAGATTATAGTGTTTATTAAAAACTTAAAACACATATAAAATAGGTAAGTCCAAATCAAATAGATAAAAGGTTTCCTCTGCTTGATATTTTGTCATTCTCCTTGTCCTTTGGACATATCAAGTGAATTGTGAGAGATTATATCACA
Organism: Papio anubis; assembly: GCF_008728515.1. Classification (NCBI taxonomy): domain Eukaryota; kingdom Metazoa; phylum Chordata; class Mammalia; order Primates; family Cercopithecidae; genus Papio; species Papio anubis. Next base: position 88,498,098 of record NC_044989.1, read on the forward strand.
AGCAGGAACTAGGCCTCTAGAAATGATGCTTTTCAGATTCTAGGATCTTAGCTGAGTGCATTTTTTCTTACTCAAAGCTGTCTCACTCCCTAGGCATTCTTAGGATAAACGCACTGACGCCACCTCTCCTGGAAAACACCACTTAAAATTCTTAGTTTGATGTCATTCCTCAGATGGTTGCTGTGTAAAAATGCCTAATATATAACAACTGGTATTGAAATGACTATTTAAAGACAAATTGTAAATTGTCCAGTTGAGATCTCTGTCCCTTTTGTTTTCAGAAATCATTTGGTAACATAGTTTCCTGGAAGTAATTACTCTTCTTATATAAGGAACTTCATTAGGGAGGAGTGAGGCTCCACGATATTGCATGATTTTAAGGGACCCACACCAAACTCAGCCACAAACGTAATTGTCCATGTAGAAGGTCTTTGGGAGGGCTTTCTACACATTTTTATCTTATAACACCCCTGTGTAATGTTACAGAAGGACTATGTTTAACACTTGAGGTTTGATAATGTAAAAGGAAGCAAAATTAGACCTTAATTTGTGTCAATGCCAACTAAATGAAATTTTCAACATACTTAGTCCCTGGTCCTGGCAGAGAATCTAGGTGATGTACCCAAGAGTTGACATTTGTCTACCAGTTCAGCTATTCTTTGCCTATAAGGGCTGCATGAGAAAGTGTTCCTATAGACCCCACAGTCCCAGAAACTACCTTGGAACACATATCTCCTTTCGCAAATCTAATATTCTGGGAGGAATGCCTACCTAAACAATGTGATTCCATGAGACAGGATCAGCGAATTTTTTTCATCCTCGCCATCTCCTATAAACCTACAAGGAAAAGTGCTCTGCGTAAACTTCAGGAACCTTCCTCTCATGTTTATGGTAAATATCAAGAAACAAGAACATGCTTCCTGCCTTGTAGTTCTGTTTCCTACAACCAGGATTCCAATATTATATAAGGCATTCAGCTTCTCCTTGGCTTCCATTCTTCGAATGAACATAAACTTTAGAGAGATCCTATTTTCACATGAAGAGATGGCTAAAGTCTCATAAACTTAGACCACATTTCACGTGAAAATGGTTGTGTTTCTCTGGTGATACAGCCTCTGTCCACAGAGAGTGGAGATAAGCTATACTACTCACTATAAAGAAATGCATTTTGGTATTCAATGGAAGGGATGTGACCTAAAATGTGAAAGTTTAATCTGTGGCAAGGAATCCACGGTTATAGAAAAGTGAACCTTTGTGGATGTTCTGATGCCAAGAATCAACTTATCTTTCAGCAAGATGTGGGAGATGAAAATAAAGTTGGCTTTTAGTAATTATTGATCTTTTGTCTATCTGTCTTGCTGCTTACCAAAAATAAAAATAAAATAAAATAAAATAAATAAAATAAAATAAAAATACAAAAAGTAGCCAGACATGATGGCACATGCCTGTAATCCCAGCTACTTGGGAGGCTGAGGCAGGAAACTCTCTTGAACCTGGGAAATGGAGGTTGCAGTGAGCTGAGATCGCAGTACTGCGTTCCAGCCTGGGTGACAGAATGAGACTCCATCTCAAAACACACACATATGCGTGCACACACACACACACACCCCCCAAAGAAACAAACAACCCACCCCCAAAAAACCATAGGCAAAGTAAAAACATTATTTGATAGACAAAAATGAAGAGGAATCAGGCCAGGGGTGTGAACTTATGCCTGTAATCCCAGCACTTAGGGAGGCCAACACAGAGGGCTATTGAGGCCAGGGGTTGGAGACCAGTATGGGCAACATTATTTCTCTACAAATAATAATAATAATAATAAATTAGCTGGGCATGGTGGCATGTGCCTATAGCCCCAACCACTCAAGAGGCCGAGGCGGGCGGATTGCTTGAGCCCAGGAGTTCTAGGTTACAGTCAGCACCACTGCATTCCAGCCCGGGTGACAGAGTGAGACTCTGTTTTCAAACAAACAAACAAGCAAACAGACAAACAAACAAACAGAAACATTACATGCAGATACTCTCTGTAAGAAATTCAAGCGGAAATCCTTTCTACTCACAGGAAATGACGTGGGATGGTTACTAAAATACACAGGAAGGAATAAAAGTCTCAAAAAGGGTAAAGAAATAAGAAATAATCTAGGAACAAAATGATACTTTATTTGATATGATATTCAAGTCCAGGAAGACCTAAGGTATTGTGATTGATGTAAAAATTGCAGTTACCTTGGTTGGAATACCAAGAGCAATAATCGACAGAGAAGGTGCGTTAAAGAGGTATCTGGAGAATTTGAAATATTCTGTACTTTGATCTGGATCATGATTACTTTGATCTGGATCATGATCTCCATGATCATGGAGAAAACTTCATTCAGTTTCATACTTGAGGTCTCTACCCTTTACTCTGTATGTATTTTATGCCATTCCCTGCTGAGAAAAGAGACCAAAACTAGACAATTTAAACCAATATGAACAAATAATTATTTCATAACTATTTCACCCAATAATTATGAAAACTCAACCTTATTAAAATGAAGTGTGAAATGTGCCGGGGAAACTGCTAAATAACTAGAACACGGGTAGAAAACAAAAAACAGAAAAAAAAAATTAAAATATATTCTTTCTCCCAGTCAGAGAACATAGATTTTATTTCCTAGTTTTGCCTCAAACACAGAAGACATTTTTACATCACTTTGCTCACAAGAAGGGCTCCTCTTCCCCACTCTCAACCCCTTCTGGCTCTTTCCATATCACTACACCCGCCAGGGGATTTGGATGGTGTCTCCTAGGGAGGACTGCTCCTTGTGAATCTCAGATAAAAGCTCAGCTCTACCCTTGCCTTGACTGATCAGGATTCCTCAGTTCACTTTCTCACAATGAGGCTCCCTGCTCTGCTCCTGGCTTTGCTAATGCTCTAGGTCTCTGGTAAGGATAGAAGGCGATGAGGGAGGAGAATGGAGTGGGAGAGCGAGCTCTGGGGGCCCCACTGCCTCCCATGTGTGTCCTGTTTATTTATTAGATGTGCACATCTTGTCCTCCAGCATGGGGCATATGAGGTTTAGATCTGTGAGAGTGAGGAAGATTCCAGGAGTAAGGACCTATGCTCTGGTGAAGACTCTGACACAAAAAGAGGGGGATGGTTTAGGAGAATTATAGAGGGGTTTTGTGCTTGTAAAGCTCAGTAATTCAATGTTTTTTGGGCATGAATAAAAATCACAAACTTGAAAAATGATTTAGACTGAAATTAGTAACAAAGGTAAATTGTGAAAATTGCTCATAACATTTGTAAATAAATTCTCACTTCTCTGTCATCATTTCAGGATCCAGTGGGGATACTGTGATGACCCAGACTCCACTCTCCCTGCCTGTCACTGGGCCAGCCTCCATCTCCTGCAGGTCTAGTCAGAGCCTCCCATATGGTAATGGAGTTAACTATTTGAATTGGTACCTGCAGAAACCAGACCAGCCTCCACAGCTCTTGATCTACTTGGGTTCCAGTCATTTTCCTGGAGTCCCAGACAGGTTCACTGTCAGTGGGTCAGACACAGATTTCACACTGCAAATCAGCAGGGTGAAGGCTGAGGATGTCGGGGTTTATTACTGCATGCAATGTCTACAACTTCCTCACACAGTGGTACAGCCCCAAACACAAACCTCTCCCTTAAGGTGGTCCAGCTGCCCAAATGTTCTTCTTGTCCAGAAAACAACAGACAGATTTTCTGAGTCTACTGGAGAAGACTTTAGAGAACCCAGGGGAGTATTTACTGCTGAGGGCTCTGGACCCTGAATGCTACAGCTTCACCTCAGATACCTCATGTTTATGTCTCATCAGTTGCAGCTCTGACAGCCATAAGCAGCAGGAGAGAAGTGGTCCACATGTCGGTGAATACCCTGGCATGAGGGAAGGGAGAGGTGAGTAAAATCCCATCCTAATTTAACTCCTTTTTGTACATTTGGCATTTAAATTTAGTTGGCATGACAGACAGAGCACTGAGGAAGATTTGTGGCAATACAAGTGGAATACATGCTGGAGTTTAGGAGATTTTTTCCTGTATTTTTCGTAGGACAATATTTGTTAATATGTAGAAACTGGTATTTTCTTTCTCTCTCAACTTCCTATGTCTCTTTGTTACTGTGTATCTTCCTATGCCTTTAGCAGGTTTGAGATAGCATTCTACACAAGTTGTCCTCAGAAAGTTAGCTGAGAACAACTAGTAAAACCCTTGACTTTGAGCAGCCAAATAGACTTTTGTAAATTCATAGCACATAGAAGATCTTAGTGCTAAAAGTCTTTGATTTGCCTCAATTAACTTTTGCTCAAAGAAAAACTGAGTTCTTGAAATTCCAAAAGCAGAGTTTGAAAACTAAACGCATAAACTGGAAGATGTAAAGTATAGAATTTACCCTTACACAACTAGACAAATACAGAATGATATGAGATCTTATTTTCTTTTTCAAAACCTAAGAATATTAATTCTTTGGGCAGACTGCAAGAATGGGTACATGAAGAGACTACAGTAGCCATCAGTTATTGGACAATTAACCTGCTCTTTGGCTTATAAATAGCAGAATTGGGGGTAGTGGTAGGGTTGTGAGTTGATAATACATTGATAATACAAACCTAGAAAAAAGCCCAGGTGTGTTTTTTTAAAAGAATCAGTGTTAAAGGAGACTCTGTTAGACTTCCTAGAATAAACCCTGCACCACTGAAAGTTCCATTAGTAAGTAGTACATCAAGCAGGACTTTGCTTATGTCTGTAATAATAAAATGTTTAGTAAAGTTCCTGTGCAAGGAGACCTAAGATCATGTCACCCAGTCCCAGTCAGCCCAACACAGCAGAGGAGAACTTCAGTATACTCTTTCTGCTCCAAGACACGAACAAAATTGTATATTACATGAAGAATACAGAATTCAGGTGAAAAATTCCAACAAAGAATTTTGTATATCACCAAATCTTTATCAACAAAGGAGAAATCAATTTTTTTCCAGAGATACAATCTCTAATAAAATTTATTACCACTAGACCAGCTGTACTAGAGATCTTTAAGAGAGTTCTAAACCTGGAAATGAAAGAATGATACCTGCCACCACAAAACACAGTTAAATACATAGCCCACACACCCTATAAAGCACCTATACACTAGAAACTATGAAACAACCAACAACTTCACGATAGGAACAAAACCTCACAGGTTGATATTAACCTTGAATATAAATGGTCTAAACTTTCCCAGGTAAAAGGCATAGAGTGACAATTGAGATAAAAAAACAAGACCCATCTTTCCGTTGTTTTCAAGAGACTCATCTCACATATAATGACATCAACAGGCTCAAAGTAAAGGGTTGGAGAAAGATCTACCTTGCTGATGGAAAACAAAAAATAAGCAGGATTTTCCATCAACTGTTCTTACATCAGAGAAAACAGGTTTTAAATCAACAACCGTGAAAAAAGACAAAGAAGGACATTACATAATGATAAAGAAAACAATTCAACAAGAAGACTTAACTGTTCTAAATATACATACACACATCCAACCTTGGAGCACCCAAATTAAAAAAACAAGTATTTCTGGACCTATGGAAAGGCTTAGACAGCCACACAATAACAATGGAGAACAACGACACCCCCCACTGATCGTGTTAGACCATTGAGGCAGAAAACTAAGAAATTAAATTCTGGAATTAAATTTGACACTTGACCAATTAGACTTAACAGACATCTACAGAATATTTACCCATCAACTATAAAATATTCGTTCTTCTCATCTGCATATGGGACATACTATAAGATCTGACCACAGTGAAATAAAAACAGAAATCAACACCTGGAAGATATCCCAAAACCATGCAATTACATGCAAATGAAACAACTTGCTCCCAAGTGATTTCTGGGAAAACAATGAAATTAAGGCAGAAATAAAAATACTATTTGAAATAAATAAAAAGAGAGACGTGACATACCAAAATCTATGGGATGCAGCAAAAGCAGTGTTAACAGGAAAAGCTTATAGCAATAAACACCTACCTCAAGTAGATAGAAAGATCTCAAATTAATGATCTAACATCACACCTAGAGGAACTGGAAAAACAAGAACAAACTAAACTAAAGCTAGGTGAAGAAAATAAATAACTAAAATCAAAGAAGAACTGAAGGAAATTGAGGCCCCAAAATTCATACAAAGGACCAACGCAACCAAAAGTCAGTTTTTTGAAGGGATAAGCAAGATTAATAGATCATTATGTAGATTATGAAACAAAAAAAAGACTCAAATAAGCACAATCAGAAATTTAAAAATCTCACATTACAACAGATCCCACAGTAATACAAAATATCCTCAGAGACTATTATAAACACCTCTATGCACACAAACTGGAAAAACTAGAGGAAATGAATAAATTCCTGGAAACACACAACCTCCCAAGATTGAACCAGAAAGAAATCAGATCTCTGAGTAGGCCAATTTTGAACTCTGAAATTGAATCAGTAATGAAAAAAAGAAAAACTACTTACCACAAGAAGTCCCAGACAGACGAGTTCACAGCCAAATTTTACCAGATGTAGAAAGAATAGCTGTTATCAGTACTAGCGGATCTATTCCAAAAAAATCAAGGAAAAGGAATTCCTCCCTAACTCATTCTATGAATCTAGCATCATCCTGATACTAAAATCTGACAAAGACACCACAAAAAATAAAACAGCAGGCCAATATCCTTGATGAACATAGATGCAAAAGTCCTGAACAAAATACTAGCAAACTGATTTTAGCAACATATTAAAATGTTAATTCACCCTGATCAAGTAGGCTTTATTCCAGGGATGTAAAGTTGGTTTTACATACACAAATCAATGCATGTGATTCACCACATAAACATAATTAAAAACAAAAACCATAGGATCATCTCAATAGATGCAGACAAAACTTCTGATAAAATTTAACAACCCCTCATAACAAAAACCGTCACAAAGCTAGGCATCAAAGGAATTTACCCAAAATGAATAAGGGTCATCTATGACAAATTTATAGCCAACATTATAATGAATAGGCAGAAACTGGAAACATTCTCCTTAAAAACTGGAAGAAGAGAAGGATGTTCATTCTCACCGCTACTATTCAATATGGCACTTGCAATCTTAGCTAGAGCAATCAGGCAAGAGAAAGAAAGAAAAGGCATCTAAACAGGCAAAGGAGAAGTCAAATTATCTGTCTTTGCTGATGATATGATTCTATACCGAGAAAACCAGTGAATCTGCCAAAAGGTTCCTAGAAATAATCAATGATTTCAGTAAAGTTTCAGGATACAAAATCAAATACTAAATGAGTAGCATTTCTATACATCGATAGCATTCAAACCAAGAGTCAAATCAAAAACTCCATCCCATTTACAATAGCCACACATTAAAAAAATTATCTAGGAATACATCTAACTAAGGAGGTAAAAGATCTCTACACAAAGAACTACAAAACACTGCTGAAAAGAATCAGAGATTATGCAAATAAATGGAAACACATTCCATGGTCAATGGTCATACTCCCTAAAGCAATCTGCAGATTCAATGTGATTCCTATCAGACTACTAACGTGATTTTTCACAGAATAGGAAAAAACTATTAAAAAAAAGTCTGTGGAAACAAAAAGTGCCTGAATAGACAAAGCAATCCTAAGCAGAAGGCATTACACTAGCGGACTTCAAACTATAAGGCTACAGTAATTAAAACACCATGGTACTGGTACAAAAATGGACACATAGACCAATGGAACAGAATAGAGAATTCATAAATAAAGTAAGACACTTACAACCATCTGATCTTTAGCAAAGTTGATAAAAATAAACAATGGGGGCCAGGTGCGGTGGCTCACGCCTGTAATCCCAGCACTTTGGGAGGCTGAGGCAGGCAGATCACAAGGTCAGGAGATTGAGACCATCCTGGCTAACATGGTGAAACCCCGTCTCTACTAAAAATACAAAAAATGAACCAGGCGTGGTGGCAGGCACCTGTAGTCCCAGCTACTCAGGAGGCTAAGGCAGGAGAATGGCATGAACAAGGGAGGCGGAGGTTGCAGTGAGCCGAGATCATGCCACTGTACTCTAGCCTGGGTGACAGAATGAGACCCCATCTCAAAAAAATAAATAAATAAAATAAAATAAACCATGGGAAAGTGCTCCCTATTTAATAAATGGTGCTAGAGTAACTGAGTAGCCATATGCAGAAGAATAAAACTGGTCTCCTACATTTCATCATATGCAAAAATTAACTCAAGGTGGATTAAAAATTTAAATGGGAGACCTCAAACTGTAAAAATCCTAAAAGAAAGCATAGGAAATACCATTCTGGACACAGGGCTTCACAAAGATTTCATGGCAAAGTAACCAAAAGTAATTGCAACAAAAACAAAAATGGACAAATAGGAACTAATTAAACCAAAGAGTTTCTGAACATCAAAGAAACTATCAACAAAGTAAACAGACAGCCTATAGAATGGGAGAAAATGTTCACAAACTATGCAACTGACAGAGGCCTAATCTCCATAATCTATAAGGAATTTAAATGACTTAACAAGCAAAACACAAATAACCCCATTAAAAAGTGGGCAAAAGACATGAATAGAAACTTTTCAAAAGAACACAGACAAGTGGCCAAAAAACACGAAAAAATGCTTTGCATCATTAATCATCAGAGAGATGCAAATGAAATCTGCAATGAGATATCATCTCATGCCAGTAAGAATGGTTATTGTTAAAAAGTCAGTAAATAACAGATTCTGGTGAGGCTGTGGAGAAAACAGAATGCTTATGCACTGTTGGTGGAAATGTAAAGTAGTTCAGCCACTGTGGAAAGCAGTTTGGAGACTTCTGAAAAATCTTAAATCATTTGACCCAGCAAGCCCATTACTTGATATATATCCTAAAGAAAATAAATTGTTCTATAAAAAAGATACATGCACTCATGTGTTTATTGCATCACTATTCACAATAATGAAAACATGGATCAACCAAGTTGCCCATCAGTGATGAATTGGATAATGAAACTGTGGTGCATATACACCACGGAATACTATGCAGCCATTGAAAAGAATAAAATCATGTCCTTTTCAGCAACACGGATTCAGCTGGAGGCCATTATTCTAAGTGAATGAAGCAAGAACAGAAAACCAAATACCACATGTTCTCACTTATAAGTGGGAGCTAAACATTGGGTACACATGGACATAAAGATGAGAACAATGGACACTGGGAACCGCTAGATGGGGGGAGAAGGAGAAGGGAGAGAACTGAAAAGCTGCCTATTGAGTAGTATGTGTACCACCTGGGTGATGGGATTATTTGTACTACAAACCCCAGTGTCACATGGTAAACCTATGTAACAAACCTGCACATGTACCCCCGACTCTAAAATAAATGTTGAAATTATTTAAAAAAAGCAAAATAAAAAAGGAAAACCATAGACTAATATTTCTCATAATCAGAGTTGCAAAACCCCTTGACAAAATAGTTTCAAAAATAATCCATCAATAAATAGAATGGAATAATGCATCACAACCAAATAGAATTTATCTCAAGAATGTAGGGCTGATTTGTATTTGAAAAGCAATCAATGAAATTCACTGTAATAACAGATTAAAAAAGAAAAAGTAGCAATTAGAGAAGTAGAGAAAGAAAATGGAATAAATTATGACATAAGACGAGGAAACAGAGTTGCAAATGTAGAACCTTGGTAAGCACTAAAAGAGATTCAACCTTGCTGAATATGTACTATTTGGTAGAGATTTTAAAAAACAGTATATTCGGGCCGGGCGCGGTGGCTCAAGCCTGTAATCCCAGCACTTTGGGAGGCCGAGATGGGCGGATCACGAGGTCAGGAGATCGAGACCATCCTGGCTAACCCGGTGAAACCCCGTCTCTACTAAAAAAGTACAAAAAACCAGCCGGGCATGGTGGCAGGCGCCTGTAGTCCCAGCTACTCGGGAGGCTGAGGCAGGAGAATGGCGTGAACCCGGGAGGTGGAGCTTGTAGTGAGCTGAGATCTGGCCACTGCACTCCAGCCTGGGCGACAGAGCGAGACTCCGTCTCAAAAACAAAACAAAACAAAACAAAACAAAACAAAAAACCAGTATATTCATATGGTGTCTTATTTAATCATTTTCATATTCTGAGAAATAGTGCCTGACATTGTTTTGCATACAAGTGAACTGAGGCACAGAAAATAACTTGACCTTTTTTTTTTTCAAACCAAAAATATGTCTGGAATCCTATGAACTCATATGTGTCTTCTTTCATAACCCTCCTTATTTATTAGTAACTAGCGCTTTCTAAGCTTGGCTAAACTTCAGAATCGTGGGAAGCTTGTGAAAATATGTTTTCTCCAGATATCAACTCATCTTAAAAGATCAGCATTTCCAAATTGCGGAGGGGAAATCTGCATTTTAACAATACCCTAGGTGACTCTTCTGTTGCCTAAAATAACAGCAGACATGCTTTTGAAGACCACATTTGCACAATATTTTTAAAAGACAGAAGAATCACAGTATTGTCCACCAAAATTTTAACATGGTTAGTTATCTAGAACAGTGCACCACACATGGTGAATCTACAACAAATAACAATGATTATGTGTGCAAATGTGAAAGTGAAGTCAGACAAGGTAAGAATGGAATACTTCCAATTGGATTTAAATTTCTAGTTCGTAAGTGACCTATGATTGATGGATCAAGTTATTGAGATGGTTGCACACATTTACAGAGTTAACACTGGTGGCTTCTGGAGAGACGAAGAGCACCATGCGCTATACTTATATCTAAAGAAAGCCTATAAGGAGGAAGTAGAATACCAGAATGGAAATTAGAAAATAGTTATGTCCCAGAGGAACAGGAAGGAGGAAAGAATCCAGTTTTGAAACAAAGCCCACAAGGTGTAAATGCTGAAAGTCAGACCAGGAGGCACTTACCAGAAGAGCCTTGTTGGAGAGTATATAGGCTAGAGAAACAGCCTAAGGTCTGATGAAGAAGTTCTTGATAGTAAGGTACTGAGGATTGAACCTGGGGAGGCTCCCAAGGTGAGTGAGTGATACGAGCAAGGTGACACAGCAAAGGAACAAAATGGAAAGTGCAGTGTTATCAGACACAAGGAGGAGATGGTGAATGAATCAGGGTGTAAAGCCAGCTATCTCTACACCACGAGATGCATATGAAGGCTGGATGGGCTCATCATACAGATACATCTGTCAGGACAACGCAGAATCAGGTGATGGAAAGAAAACCTGGAATAAAGTAGAGAAGGGACCATGATAGATCATTACAGAGTGTTCATGGGATGACTTTCGTGTGCAAGAGACTCAGAACAGGATAACCTTCTCAATCTTGTCTTGAAACGTGCACATACTCCCATGATTAAACTAGGAGAAGGCTTCTCATACAAATAAGGGAGAAATAGGGCTGAGCCGAAAGGAGGCAGCAGCTGCAGCAAAGACCCACTGACCCATGGCCTGGGAAGGAGGCTTGTGTTTGAGTCTGAAGCACTATGGGAGAAGTGCTATAATAGTGCTGACAGTAATAAACTGCCACATCTCCAGCCTGGAGGCTACTGAAGGTGAGAGTGAAATCTGTCTCAGACCTGCCGCCAATGAATTGGTCAGGGACCCCGGGTGCCTGGGTAGATGCCCAGGAGATGAGCATCTTAGGTGCCTGTCGTGGTTTCTGCTAGTGCCAGGCGAAGTAGTTCTTATTGTCAAACGTGTTTAAAAGACTCTGACTGGACTTGCAGTTGATGATGACCATCTCTGTTGGAGACACAGCCAGCAAGGCTGGAGACTGGGTCAGCACGATATCCTCACAGGCACCTGCAATGAGGAATAGACAGTGACTACACGTTCTATCACAAAGATATTAAAATGTACATCTAAAATATATTTTTAATCATAAGTAATCAGACTGTTTTCAGATGAAATTTTTCACTCTACATGTCAGAATCACGTTTCCAATTTTCTAAAAGGACAGTCATTTAAACCTTCACCTGAGGTTCAGATACCAGGAAGATGAGAAATTTGGACTGTGACTCCATCTTGTTAAATTCACTCTTCTGATGCCCCCAGGCCCCATCTCCGAGCAACTCCATGAATAGAGCTCTGAGAAGCCAGCCTGGTGCCCGAGAAGCCTATGCAAAACATTAGAGAGGAAGGGAGCAAAAGCGTCTGTGCAGTGAGCTCTGAAGACAATGGAAAGAGGAGACCAAAATACTATTACCCTAGAAATATTATTATATGGCTACGACTGCCCAGGAATCAACTTAAGACTATAATTTTTAATAAAGTTTAGCAAAGTTTCCCAATGGAAAATATTTTTTACATACACTATATTCTTGCAAATAAGATGCAGTCAAGTTGAAAGCATAAATAACTTTTGAAATAGACTATATATGTCTGTGAGGATATAATTTCAAAACTTAACTGAAACATTAATATGGTGTCAGTGCATGGACTGCATGTGTGCCACTGGATATAGTGAGGGTACAATGCACAGATTTATACCTCTATCTCAGATTCTCTTCTTAATTTTAATTGTATATTTTAAATTCTTCTCAGACAACTCAAAGGCACAACTCAAAGGCAAATACATCCAAATTAGACCTCTGATACTTCCCTCATCACAAACACTACCTAAAAAATCAGTTATCCAATACATATGAATTCTCCTTGTCACTGCTATTTAGGCCAACTAATTTCTCAAATAACATCTTAGAGTCTTCCTAGATTCCTGTCACTAGCAGACCTAAGGTGCCACAGCTCCTCCTGGGGGGAAATTGGCGAAATAGCTTCAGCTTTCAAGTTGTGATAGAGCAGTTCCTCATTTATTCCCACCCCTTTCCACCAAAATATAAACTTACACAATTAGCAGTATCATGAACTCTTCTAGGCAGGGGGGATTTTGAACAAATTAAACAGAGCCCCAGCTGCATAGAGCAAACATTGCAATGGGAGGGACGGATAATAAACAAATAGATAACATTTCTCTGTGGCTCCTCCCCTGCTCCACGAGTTCCTCCCTTGCAGCAATGCAATTACTCAGGGCAGGTGGGACAGTGGACATCTGGGCTCACTTAGTGTACCCTCATCTCTCAGAATGGACAATCAGAGGAAGAGGGAGCAAGTTGGAGTAGCTGAACACTTGTGTTTTCTGAAAAAAGAGTCAATTGCAGTCTCATTAATTGCCTGATATCCAAATTACCTCACGATTAAGGATAGTGATTTTTTAAGGCATAATTTTCCTGTAGCATGAAACAGCCCAGCACACAGGTCAGTGACAAGAATCAATGTTTTGACACAATATATAAAAATGAAGTAGACTCAGTTTTAGCAGAGGGTTTTTTAACGTTTCTTATTTATTTGCAGTGCAGATCACTTTATTTCTGCTTTAACCTTCCTTTTTTAAAATTTATTTTTTTATGTATTTTTTTTCCTGGGCTAGATAAGAGAAAAGTAGCTTTCCCCTGTTATGTTCCTTGGGTTTGCTATAACTTCTCATTAAAGTTACTGCTATGTTTTTTTTTTCTGTAATCTGTAACTCAGAGTTCTACGACAAGTAGAAGTATGGACGTTTGTGTTTTCTCCTCCAACATATCTACTATTTTAAAACTTTCAATTGCTGTTTGGTAGACTGTTTGGCTTTGGAAATGCTGATTTCAACCCAGGGAAGAAATGCAGGACAGTGATGAGCCTCTCAGAGCAACCATCTCCTTGGCTGCAATGACCTGTCAATGGATGGTCATTATCTAAGCTTGACTACACGGAGAGAATGTCAGATTCCTGATGGAATGCGAGGAATGAACACAGAGCATAAAAGGAAGTACATAATTATGGGATCTATGGGCATCCAGACTAAAGTTTCCCTTAATATGTAACTGGTACAAAGGTAGACAGAGTGCAGAGGAAGGATACTGTCTAAGTCATATTAGATCTTAGTGATGCAAATTAGATCTTACTGATACCAATGAGATATTGAATTAAGTCTTTCTCTCAGTCTGACCCTTAGAATTTTCTTTTGTAAGATTTTAAAATGCTTCAAGAAATACTTACATATGTAAAAGCTGACCCCTGAGCCATCACTGACACAGATGGTACCAGGACCACTGTGCACAGACAGGCTTTCGACTCTGAGTAGCAGACACAAGTTTGCTGTATTTGCAGCCTCCACTTGAGGGCTTGGGGGTTCCCTGGCCTGACTACATTGATAGCATAACTGGCTTTGACTCTATCTCCAATTTCCCTTCCTCCTTATGCCCTATGCAAATCACAGTAATTCTCCAGGTGATATCCTGGGGATATTCTTGGTCTTCATCCTGCCTTAGAGAAAACTCATCCTCAGCAGCCTCACCTGATCCAGAGTTTTAGGTTTATCCTGACCCAGACTCTAATTCCAGGGTTATGGTCTTGAGTTGGAGGAAGCAATGGTGATTTTTAGAAGATAATCGCTGTGGCATCAGTAGTCAGAGGCTTCATGCTGATGAGCTGTGGGAAATAAGATCAAATGGCAGCAAAAGCATGGAATATGGAAGTTTCCAAAATAAGAATAAGGTATAGCCCATTTGGTTTACTGGAAATTAAAGAGACCTATGGCCTTGGACAATGATGTATGTGTGAGTTACCCACCCTTCAATGATGTATGTGTGGTGTTATCTTTGTGTATCTTCACTGAATGGCTTGGTCATATAATGGTAATAAGAATGGCAGCAAAATGCCCAGTCATTGCCCAATGGACTCATGAACAAAGTGATCACAGTGGCAGGGATGGAGCTTATGCATGGCCTCGGTGAAATGGACTTTCATTCCCTACGGCTGATCTGGCTGTGGCCACAGCTGAGTGTCCAATTTGTCAGATGCAGAGATCTACACTAATTCTCTAATATGGCACCACTCCCTTGGGTGACAAGCAGCTACCTGGTGGCAGGTTGATTACATTAGACCACTTCCATAATGTAAGAAACAGCATTTCATTCCTACTAGAATAGATAGCTACTCTGGATATGGATTTACCTTCCCTGAACACAGTGCTTTTGCCTGAACTGTGATCCATAAACTTACGGAAAGCCAATAGTCCTAAGCAATTTTATATTCTCTGGACACAGTGTTTAGCTGCTACAATCAAATATGAATTAATTAACTTACCATGGGTAAGTACCTTCTCTTGCTTAGCTAACAAATGTGCCACTCAAAAACTTGGTTTGGCAGCAGCCTCATTTTCATTTTTTAGTTTTGTGAATAAATTCTGCTATGAACAGCTATTGTGTTTTAAATTTTCTAATTTTTGAAAGTCATGAATAGGTATTGGATTTTGACAAATGATTTTTCTGCACCTAATGATATGATCATATGAAATTTCTTCCCTCTCAATCTGTATATCTTTTATTTCCATTATTTGTCTTATTATGTTGGCTAGAACTTGTAGTACTATGTGGAAAAGGAAGTGAGAGGGAATATCCTTTCCGTATCTTAGCAGGAAAGCTTCTAATTTCTCACCATTAAATATGGTGTTATATGTAGATTTTTGTAGATGGACTTTATGACGTGCATCTACAAAAGGAAGTTCTCATCTATTCTCAGTTTATTGAGAGTTTTTTCTTTATAATTAATGAGTATGGGATTTCTTTAAGTTCTTTTCGGGCATCTATCAATATGATTATGTATTTCTTCTTAATCTGTTGATATGAAGGATTACATTAATTGGTTTATTAATGTTGAACCAGCCTTGCAGATGTGGAATAAATCCCAATTGGTTGTAGTATATAATTCTTTTTAGATATTGTTGGGTTCGATTTACTAATATTTTGTTGAGGAATATTGCATCTATTTTCATGAGCAATAATGGTCTGTAGATTTTTCTGGTAATTTCTTCATTTTGGTTTGGCATTCTGGTTATGCTGGTCTCACAGGAACATGAAGTAGTCTCTCCACTTTTCTCTTCTGCAATATATTGTAGAGAATTGGTATAATTTCTTCCTTAAATATTAGATAGAATTCACCCATAAACCCATCTAGGCCTGGTGTTTTCCATTTTGAAAGCTTGTTAATTATTGATTCTATTTCTTTAATAGATATAGGTCTTTTCTGATTTTACAATTTCTTCAGTGTGAGCTTTGGTAGATTGTATTTTTCAAAAAGTTAGTTTATTTTATCTAGTTTATCAAGTATGTTATCTATAGTAATCCTGTACCATGTTTTAGTGTCCCTAAAATCTGTAGTGATGTCCTCTTTTTAATTTAATTCCTTGATACTTTTCCTTGCTCTGAAGTCTGGTCTGTCTGAAGCTATTGTGGTTTTCTTTTGATAAGTGTTAGCATGGTATATTTTTCTCCATCCCTTTACTTTTAATCTATATGTCTTTGTATTTACAATGGATTTCTTGTAGACTACATATAATTGGGAGTGTTTTTTAATGTATGCTGACAATCTCTTTTAATTGGTGTATCAATCCATTGATGTCTAAAGTGATTATTAGTACATTTGGATTAATGTCTACTGTTTATTATTATTTTGTATTTGGTGCCCTGGTTCTTTTTCCTCATTTGTCTCCACACTTTTTTTCTGCCTTTTGTGATTTCAATTGAGCATTTTGTATGATTCCATTTTCTTTCTTTCCTTAGCATATCAGTGAAGGTGATCTTTTTTTTTTTTTTTTTTTTTTTTTTTTACTTTTTAAGTAGTTGTACTAGGGTTTGCAATAAATGTACAATTAATCCAAGTCAACTTTTATTTTACTTTTTTATGCTAAATTTTTTGTTAGAATGAAAGCTGATAAGAAAACAACGTATAGAGAGAAAACTTTTAATATATATTCTTATGTGTAGATTATACAAGTGATGTTTGAATACATTCTTGTTATTACGAGACTACAATAAAGAATTTAGATTAAAAAGTAAAAGCCACTCTTTATATACCACTAGTGGTCTTTCTACTCTTCCGGTGATTTAATAAAATAATTTTTTATTGTTTTTCCAAAATATTTTATTATTAAATTTTAATTTTTCATATTTATGGGATAAATGTGATATTTTGATATATGCATACAATGTGTAATGATCAAATCAAGATATTTAGGATATCCATCATTTCAAACATTCATAATTTCTATGTGTTGAGAATATTCAAAATCTTCTCTTTTAAATGTACAATGTTATTGATAACTATTGTCACCCTATGATGCTATAAAAAATTTAAGCCTTTTCTCTAACTGCATGTCTGCACCCATCAACCAGCCACTGTTTATTCCCCGCTTCCCAGTTTCTGGTAACTATCCTACTCTCTGGCTTCGTGAGATCCACTACTTTAGCTCTTACGTATGAGTGAGAAGAGGAAATATTTGTCTTTCTGCGACTGGTTTATTTCTAAGTCCACTTTTAATTAACATTAAACTGTTTCACGGGTAGTGCAAATATGTTATGATAGCTATTTATAGTCCCCATCTCCTATTCCCTTCATCATGACTGTCAATTATTTCACTTCTTGATATCTCACTCCCCTGTCCTTGTTTGCCTGGTTTCTGAGGAGGAGTAGTGTGAAATTTTTATCTTTGCTTGTCTACAGGTACTGTGACCTTTTTCTTTGGTTTCTTTCAAGATATTACCTTTGTATCTTTTTTTCTGAATTTTGCATCTGATATGCCTAGGTATAATTTTTTGTTGTTGCTTTTTGCTGCAGGGCAACATTTATCTTTGCTTGGTGTTTTCTGAGCTTCCTGGACCTGTGATTTGGTGTCTGACATTAACTTGGGCGCTTTCTCAGTTGTTGCTTCAAATATTGTTTCTTCCGAATACTTTTACTTGGTTAATTTTCTTCTGAATATTTTTCACATTAAATTTACAAAACTTAATGTTAAATTAATAAAATCAAACGTTCTTCAATGAGTGAGTTGTTTACAATTGCAGGCTGTATTTAGAAAAGTTTTTAGAAACATTCTTGTACATGTCTTCTTGTGGACTTCTGCAACCACTTCTCTTAGGCATATTCCTAGGAATGAAAGTGTTGAGTCGTAGGGTTGGCATAGGTTTGTCTTTACTAAACCTATGAATAATGATGCTGGGTGACTTTTCATATGTGTATTCTTTATTGGCTATTTGGATAACTTGTTTCTTGAGATATGCTTGTTTAAATCTTACAATAAATGTGTAATTAATCCAAATCAACTTTTTTTCACCCTTTTAAGCTAAACTTTTTATTAGAATGAAACTCAATAATAAAGTCTATATACATAGGCTTGAGATGTGCTTCTTCAAATCATGCATTTGAAACCATGCATTTAAACAAGCACGTCTCAAGATTATGTGTATAGCCTTTCTTAAGTTCTTTATATATAGTGTATATAGTCATTTTTTGAGTTCTTTGTACATTCTGATAACACTTTTGTTATAAATATGCATTAAAATATCTTCTCCCCTTTTTCAATGTGTCTACTTACTTTATTAATGTTATCAGCACATCACTTTCAAGAAATGATCCTTTGGGGATTTTAACTGGATTGAATGAATTCTACATGTCAATTTTTAGGGAATTTAAATTATAACAATATTGAGTATTCTGCTCGGTGAACATGCAAAAAAAATTTACTGAAATCTTCTTTAATTGACAGTAGATATTTTATACGTTGACATCATATCCAAAGACTTGGTTAAGTTGTTGTTTTTATTGGTTTATTTGTAGATGGCCTAGGAATTTAGGTACACAATATACTATTAGCAATAAAGACGTATTTCTATCTTTCCAGAATTGTAACTTTTACTTCTTTGTGCTGCTTTGTTGTATTTTCTAAGACCTTCAGTAAAATTTTGAATAGAAATGGTGCTAATGGATATCTATGTGTTTTTTTCTAATCTGGTTGATAAAATATTCAATAATGTATGACAGTGTGATGTTTGCAGTAGGATATTTTATGTACTTCATTAGACTAAGGAATTTCTCCTTTGTTTTTGACTTACTGAGAATTTTTACCATGAATAGCTGTTGACTGTTTTTAAATGATTTTAGCATCTATTGGGATATTCGTATAGTTTTTCTTTGGTATTCTGTCACCATGATGAATTATATAGATTCATCTTTTTACATTAAAGTAATTTTGCATTCCTGGAATATATTCTACTTGGCCATAATGAATTGGTGTACATACATATAGATTACATATAGATATAATATTGATTATATAATATATATTGACACAGTCTCCAGCCACCCTGTCTTTGTCTCCAGGGGAAAGAGCCACTATGACCTGCAGGGCCAATTAGAGTGTTAGCAGCTGCTTGGCCTGGTACCAGCAGAAACCATGCATAGTCTTGTGGATGGATTTAATTTTCTCTCTCTCTCTTTTGTTTTTCTTTTGAGACGGAGTCTTGCTCTGTCGCCCAGGCTGGAGTGCAGTGGCGCGATCTCGGCTCACTGCAAGCTCCCCCTTCCGGGTTCACACCATTCTCCTGCCTCAGCCTTCTGAGTAGCTGGGACTACAGGTGCCCGCCACCAAGTCCGGCTAATTTTTTCTATTTTTTAGTAGAGACGGGGTTTCACCGTGTTAGCTAGGACGGTTTCGATCGCCTGATCTTGTGATGTGCCCACCTCAGCTTCCCAAAGTGCTGGGATTACAGGCGTGAGCCACCGCGCCCGGCCTTCTCTCTTCTTAAAAATAATTATTATGTCTATGTTCATGAGAAATATTGGTGTTTAATTTCATATTTGTAATGTTCCTATCACTTTTTGGTGTTGAGATTACCCTGAGCTCATATAATAATTTTGGAAGTATTTTCCCTTTTTTATTATCTTGAAAGTTCATTTAATTTTTATATGGTGTATTATTTAAACACTTAGTATAATTAACCAGTCCACCATATATGAGACAGGAGTTTATTCCAGATTCATTATTACTGTGTCAAAAAAGTTGCCATAAAAGTTTAATATCCTCCTTTTATCTTTTTACTTTCATAGTCTCTGTAATGATTTCCTCCTTTTCATTTCTGATAATGTATTCTGTGTCTTTTTCTCTCTCCCCTTATTTTGTCCTGTCCCCCTTCTTGGATAGCCATAGGCTTCAATTCCTTTTTGGTGCTGTGATATGTTGGTTATTCTGAGTATGAGACTATTCACAGTTTTTATATGTAACAATTTGGAAAGGGTTATGACATCAGCCTCCCTTTCACCAAACTGTGACCTGTTCAAGCATTATCTACCAATCAATGCACAGTTTCTCTGCTTGTTACTGAAACAATTCAGATAAGCAGTACAGGATTTCAGTTTACATTTGGAATGTACCCTCCACAACTCAGAGGGAGTAAAGAAGATAAAATGATTAATAGATATAAAGTGGGTTTGAATAAGAAAATCTATTTAAGAAGGAAAGCATAATCATTTCAGTTTAAACTAGCCTAGTAATTCTTCCAGGAGCGAGCCTAGTGTAATATCTCTCTCTCCATCATCATAAAAGTGTGGCACCTAACCAAATTTAAGAAATCCACCAGCTTTCTATGTTCACAACTGTGACTACTTTCTGTTATGATAGTCTTTTCCTCTACACTGCAATCTTACCTGGCATGTTACTCAAAGCAACACTTAGGAAAAAAAAAATCCAGATAGAGCTAACAAGACTTCTCTAAGTAAGGGATATGTAAACTGGCTTGATTGTGGTAATCGTTTCACAATGTATGTGTGTATTGAAGTTGTACACCTTAAATATGTATATTTACTTCTCTAGAGGTGTCTGGACCATCATTTCTCTGTCTCTAGAGGGAGCTATGGGTATGAAGAAGAGCAGAGCTTGTAAATCTTCCAGGTGCTTTTACTCTCACTGTCTTCCACAACAACAACCACCACCACCACAATCACACAGCACAGCACAGGCCTCTACTGTTTCTAGTGCTTTTATGTCATAAGTATTCTGCCTTTGACACAATTGGCACAATTGTGGTTGTCTTTGTACCCATAGTGCTGGGCCTAATTGGGTGTTGCTCTTTGCTAATTCTTACAGAGAATGAGAAATGAGGTGGCTTCAGAGAGCTCAGGAAAAAAAAAAAAAAAAAAAAAAAAGCCAGGTAGTAAAGGAAAGAATAATTTGAAATATAAATTTCTGGGCAACTCCTTATTTTGTCTGTTTCAACCAAGCACCGAAGGAGATGTCTGAATGTTTTGGTGTCGGAAAGAGAGACGGGACCTCTCAATATGGTTGTACTAAACACCACCTAGTTGAGTCTAGGTAAATGGTATGGTGAGAAGACACAGGGATTAAATTTTTTGACCACAGGGGAGGAGTTTTACCCTCAGGCTGAGCCAATGGTCTTTCCTAGCCTGACCACCTGGGCGGGGGCTGCTCAGTTCAGAGAAGAGGAGGCAGGTGGTCTCCGCAGCTGGAAGCCCAGCACTTGCCCCAGCTGCTTTGCATTTCCCTCCCAGCTGCCCTGCTGTCGTATTAATGCCAGGATCGGAGCTCGAGGAAGAGCTGCTAGGTTAGTACCCAGAAGGAACCATGGAAGCCCCAGCTCAGCTTCTCTGCCTTCTGCTACTCTGGCTCCCAGGTGAGGGGAACATGGGATGGTTCTGCATGTTGGTGAAACTCTTTCAATGTCATGGGGTCCTAGGACCTGGCACCTCTGCTCAATAAGCACAAGAATTAAAGCTCAATGTAGATCAATGGTCCTGGATATACTGGGAAGACACTGGGTTTGATCTAGATTGCATGAGTGACTTTTCCATTTTATTCCAATCTCAGGTACCACCGGACAAGTTATATTGACACAGTCTCCAGCCACCCTGTCTTTGTCTCCAGGGGAAAGAGCCACTCTCTCCTGCAGGGCCAGTCAGAGTGTTAGCAACTACTTAGCCTGGTACCAGCAGAAACCTGGGCAGGCTCCCAGGCTCCTCATCCACAGTGCGTCCAGCAGGGCCACTGGCATCCCAGACAGGTTCAGTGGCAGCGGGTCTGGGACAGAGTTCACCCTCACCATCAGCAGCCTGGAGCCTGAAGATGTTGGAGTTTATCACTGCTATCAGTATAACAGCGGGTACCCCACAGTGATTCAACATGAGACAAAAACCTCCAGGAGACCATCAGTGTGTTTTTCTTACACCAGCTGTTTCCTTTACAGGCAGCTGCCATAGTGGCTGCTCAGCTTCAGCATTTCTGCCTCTATTTGGAAATTTCAGGGTTCTAAAGAGTAACTCCTTGCTGAGATTTGGGCTCTGATTTCCAGAGTTTTTCTCAGACTGTTACACAGGCAGTTTCAGGAACCATTTCACTTCCAATGGTATTGGATCAGACTTATATGAGTGAATGTTTTTAAAGATATACCTGGTCACGCCCAGTGCAATAAGACAACAACAACAACAACAGCAAAGAACAGGCATTAAAATGAAAGAGTTAAAACCATCACAATTGGCAAATTAAAGAATTGTGTGCAGAGAAAATTCAAAAGAATATACAGAGAAAGTATTAGGGTTAATAAGGGAAATAGCAAGTCATTGGATTCAGGTTCAATACAGAAATATCAATTTGGTTTCTATCTAACTGTAACACATGATGAAAAATGATGAAGTATCATTTGTGATTGCATAAAAACATTAAATATTTAGGAAAGAATAAAAAAGTGTAAAATTTCTACACTGAAATATCTAGAATAACATTCAATGAAATAGAAGAAAACCTAAGGAAATAGAGGAGTATATTATGTCCAAGGATTGAAAGTTTTAGTTTTATATGGATGTTAAGTCTTCACAAATTGATACGTTAATTCATCATAATTGAAATCAAAATTCTAAGATAATTTTGTAATGGAAAAGTATAAGCCGATTTTAAATTTTTTATGGGAATGTGAAGAGCATAGAACAAGCACAGCAATCCTGAAGAAGCACTGGAATAAAGTTTACAGTGCTCCATGCCAGGAATGTGCAGCTGGTGTAAGTTCAGCCACATTGTCCTGTGGAACAGAAGAGAATGTTCAGCGGTAAACCCACCCATATACTGTTTACTTTTTAATTCCAAAGATGATGCTGCAGAAACCGTATGTACCTCTTTACAGAAAAGATCTAGGTCAATTATATACATGAATGTTCAGCTAGGATATAATAGGTCCTCAGCATCACAAATCACCAGAGAGTGACGATCACAGCAAGCAAACTACTGCCAAATCATAAGATGACTACATACTAATAAGACAAACCGTGCTAAACACGGCATAAGGAGTGGAGCATCTGGAACACTCAGACTTTGAGTCTGGGAATGTGGGGAAAAGACAGAGAGATCAGACTGTTACTGTGTCTATATAGAAAGAAGTAGACATAAGAGACTCCATTTTGTTCTGTATTCGAGATGCTGTTAATCTGTGACCCTACCCCCAACCCTGTCCTTGCAAGAGACATGTACTGTGGTGACTCGAGGTTAATGGATTTGGGGCTGTGCAGGGTGTGCTTTGTTAAACAAATACCTGAAGGCAGCATGCTGGTTAAAAGTCATCACCATTTTCTTAATCTCAAGTACCCAGGGACACAAACACTGCAGAAAGCCGCCGGGACCTCTGCCTAGGAAAGCTAGGTATTGTCCAAGGTTTCTCCCCATGTAATAGTCTGAAATATGGCCTCGTGGGAAGGGAAAGACCTGATCGTCCCCCAGCCTGACACCCGTGAAGGGTCTGTGCTAAGGAGGATTAGTAAAAGAGGAAAGAAGGCCTCTTGGCAGATGAGATAAAGGCATCTGTCTCCTGCCCGTCCCTGGGCAATGGAACCTCTCAGTGTAAAACCCGATATTGTATGTTCTCTTTACTGAGATAGGAAAAAACCGCCTTAGGGTTGGAGGTGGGATGTGCTAGCGGCAATGCTGCTCTTTATGCACTGAAAATGTTTATGGAGATGCTTGCATATGCACATCAAGGCACTTTTCCTTAAACTTATTCATGTCACAGAGATCTTTATTCATATGTTTTTCTGTTGACCTTCTCCCTGCTGTGACCCTATTGTCCTGCCACTTCCCTTTTTCTTAAAGATGGTAAAGATAATCATCAATAAATACTGAGGGAACTCAGAGACTGGTGCCACATGGGTCCTCTGTATGCTGAGCGCCGGTCCCCTGGGCCCACTTTTTCTTTCTCTATACTTTGTCTTTATGTCTCATTTCTTTTCTCAAGTCTCTCGTTCCACCTAATGAGAAACGCCCACAGGTGTGGAGGGGCAGGCCACACCTTCATGGGAATTTTCAAGTGGCACTAAGCTGGAGAACTCACACTGAATATATAAATCTCCTGTGATCCATCCTTTCCACTCAGAAGCACATACAGGTGTGCAGCGGAACACATGGGCAATAATGCTTATAGTATTATTTGTAATAGTGACAAACGGGGAGGAGCCCCAGTGCCAACCAGCAGTTGAATAGTTATTTCCATTCAGTGTTCTGCTGACTGAAAATAATTGTATCATTGGAAGAACAGAGAGGGGTTGATCCTGCCAGAACACAAGTCAATTAGATGATTAGCTGGGCGTGGTTGTGCGCCTGTAGTCCCAACTACCCCCGTGGCTGAGGTGGGAGGATCCCTTGAGCCCCGGAGTTTGAAGCTGCAGTGAGCAATGATTGCACCACTGTCCTCCAGCTTGGGTGACAGAGCTAGAGACCCTGCCTCTAAACGTAAATTAAAAAAAAAGAAAGAAAGCTCTAAGTTTTTTCTTTTCTTTTTTTCTTTTCTTTTCTTTCTCCCTTCCTTCCTTCCTTCCTTCCTTCCTTCCTTCCTTCCTTCCTTCCTTCCTTCCTTCCTTCCTTCCTTCCTTCCTTCCTTCCTTCCTTCCTCCTTCCTTCCTTCCTTCTCTCTGTCTCTCTCTCTCTTTCTTTTTCTTTCTTTCTTCTTTCCTTCTTTCTTTCTCTCTCTCTTTCTTTCTTTCTTTCTTTCTTTCTTTCTTTCTTTCTTTCTTTCTTTCTTTCTTTCTTTCTGTTTGTCTTTCTTTCTTTCTTTCTTTCTTTCTTTCTTTCTTTCTTTCTTTCTTTCTTTCTTTCTTTCTTTCTTTCTTTCTTTCTATAGCGCTTAGGATTCATCTCCACTGGTTGAAGATAGATCTGATTCCACTGAGGGATAAGGTGTTACTCCAGGACTCCTCACAACAGTGTGGAATTGTGATGTGTTGATGTTACTTTTATAATCTGTTTTTTAGAACTTGTTTTTATGCCTGATGCTTTTTCGTGTCTTCTGTATTTTTCTCTCTAAATACTTTCTGCATGTTATATTTCCTTTACATATCATCATGGAGAAAATTATACAAATTTTTCTTTTATCTTAAGTCTACATAAATCTACAGTTAGTATTTGTAAAGTTAAGGGAAGAAAGTCATTACGTTTCTCCTTATATTAATTTAGTATGACAGCAAAACTTGGTTTCTTTGACCCCAACCCCCAATTCTGCTCCCTGTTTTTACATGAGTAATAACATCATTTTTATACATAGATTATTGTATACTAAATTCTGTTGTATTACATACCCTGTATTTGAGGAATTGTTCAAATGCAATGAATAGTTATAAACAAAGTTTCAAGCTACTTAGATTAAGTTCTTAGTTTCAGTGATTTCTATCCTCATCAACAGCCTTTAAAATCACAAATCACAGTTTATCTTCTTAACTCTCAACTGTATTATTTCTACTCTTGAACAATTGAAATCAACCTTCCAAGATTTTCTATTTTTTAAATTTTTATGGGCACTATAATTTCTGCCTAGCTTCATAACTGCAAATTTATGTCATATTCATCATTCCTTAGGTCACTATCACATGCTTGGGTCGTAAACTTTTTTCTCTCAAAAGTTTATGATTTTGTAGATATCATTACAACACCAGAGTAGAACGCCAAATTAAACCTAAATGTTATGTCTTGAGGAAAAAAACTTTTAGATGTTTTGGCTTTTTATTTGATCATGATTTTTAAAAATGTTACAAATTATTTGTATGCTTTTTCTTGTAATAGACTTAGTCCTAGGATTGAGTGAATCCGTTCAATTTATAGTCAGTTCTTAGCAGACTCAGAAATATTACCTTAAATTATATATTTTTGTATTGTTTTTATTCAAATAATTCTGCTATAGCTCTAAAAATGTTTAATTCTTAGGTTTGGCTCTCTACACTGTTTTTTTTTGTTTGTTTTTGTTTTTCGTTTTTTTTAAATCCATTTCACCCTCTCGCTTTATTATACAATCTCATCATACTTCTAGAATGTGAAGAGGGAGCAGTGCTCTAGTGTGACTTTCACGTTGCAGATGTGCTCCTTCATAGTGCTAAGTCCAGCTGCTATTGCCTTAAATATTGGTTATTTTTTAAAATAGTGAATTTAGGTTGTATTTTTCTCATTCACCAGCAGAGTTCATAGACCTAGACTTACATTTACACTTTTGTATTGCACATTTTTGTTCGATTTTCTTGTGGGATTATGATAGTCATTCTTCAATTCTATTGATTATGTGAAAACACTGCAGAATTTTTCTTCTGGATTCTGCATAAGATTTTTTCATTGCTTATTTTTATTGTCATCTTTCCCTCTCTCTTTCTTTTGTTTTTATACTATCTTTGTACCATTTTTCTTTTTTCTTTCCTTTGAGATAGGGTTTTGCTGTGTTCCTCAATCTGGACTTGTACCCCTGGGCTCAAGTGATCCTCGTACTTCAACTCCTGAGTAGCTGGGCCTGCAGGTGAACAGCACTGCAACCAGCTTAATTATCAGCATTTGTCATTCTTATTTGCTATTAATTATTACAGTTGTAGTCAGTAATAATTATGAAGATGTTCAGATCAGATATAAGTTACTGTCATGGTTCTAACTTGCATTTTGTGTAGTCGGTTCACATGAGTTTATTACATTGTTACATATAAACATATTAATGAATGAGTGCTTGAATAAATAACTAATTATTACCACAGTTGTTGTCTGTAATAATTAATAGAAAATAAGAATGACACATGATCATAATTACTTAACTATAATTTTTGGTTCATAATGCACTTTCATTTGTCCTTCCATGGCTCTTTCTTAGTTATTTATTCAGGCACTCATTTATTAATATGTTTGTATATAACAATGTAATAAACTCATGTGAACCTACTACACAAAATGCAAGTTAGAACCTTGACAGTAACTTATATCTGATCTGAACATCTTTATAATCCCATACACCTACATCTCCCCACCAAGGTAATTACTTTCTAAATCTTTCTTTTTTATAATTTGGCTTTCCTCTGGGAAGTTTATTTCTTCAATATGTATTTGTAAAAAGGTAACTCTATTTATTTGTTTAATACAAAAAAGAAATCATGCTAGTGACGTCTAACTTGTTATTCTTTTCCATTGTGTTTGGTGTGTTCTATATCTTTTTAAGAAAATCTTTGGCTATGTTTAGGTCATTAAAGATGTTTCTATGACACTTTCTAGAAACTTTATTCTTTTCACTTTCATATTTAAGTCAATGATTCATTTAGCACTGATATCTATAAACAGTAAAATGTAAAGTTTAAAATTCATTTCCTGGAGTTAACAGTTAACAGTGTCACAGTTTATCTACTAATAGATCTAATAGATCACACTGTTAGAGGAACATGTAGAATGAGAGATCTTCTTACAATCTTCTCGTAAATATAATCATTTATGTTCACCTTTGCTAAAACAATCCACCTTCTACCCATATGTAAAATACACTAATTCTCACCCCCAAATCCCAAGTGTTATTCCATGAGTGTCAGGTTAAAGTCCAAGATACCGTTATTTAAATCAAGTTCTGTTGTGAATGAGTTCTCTTGTCCATGGTTCTTTGAACGCTGTTCCTTGAGTCCTGTTCTTTTAAATCTGAGGACCTGCAAATAATAGTGAGACAGGAATGGCACAACTGCTATAGACCCTCCCATCCAAAAAGAGGGCAGTAATTTATATTCTTGTAGCGTATAAGGCGGCTTCCCTCATGGGCCCTCCACTTGCAATCTCTCTTTCTCTCTCCCTCTATCTTGCTCTCACTTCCTCTGTTTCAACCCATATTTCTTATTCCTTTAAGCTTCTTCATCAGAACAAACCCCAATAATGAGTCTTAAAAAGTGTCTTCTATGTTGATCTCACATCTTATTCTTCCTACAGGCAGTTTTAGCTAAATTTTCTTTATAAATCCTTTTCTATTTTTACTTTATTATGACATTTTCCTCTTTAGATTACACATTATTATTCTCAAATATAGCAGGTATGGCTGTAGCGTTATTTAATTTCTTTATTTACATTGTTCCACTGAAATCTAAATTCAAAAGTTCCTTTAATTTGGAAACTGTCCTGACAGTTGTGATCAATCTTCGACTGAACGTTTCCAGAGTTAGGTTCATACCAGGAAAAGGGTTCTGTGTTCCAGCTGTTAGAGGAACCCCTGCTTACCAGGCCTCTCATTTAATGAAACATGCCGAGAGTGTCTCCATCTTAAAGTGAGTAGCTGAGCACCCAGGCGGCTGGGTGGGAGTCATACAGAATAAAAGGCTTTAGAACTAGCTTTAGTTTAACAGCATAGACAGTTGGCCAGTTTACAGTTGCCTGTGATTCTCTCTTTTATAGACATTATGAAAGATGAGGGAGACTGCAGCACAATGTTACAAATGTGTGAAATCACACCAAAAAGATGAACATGAGAAAGTAACACATAGATGAATCTGAGGACAACCATGCATCACTGTAGACAGACTATATACCAAGAACTTTGGGATTAGGCGAACTAAGGTCTAAACTCTTACTTTTCTTTTAGCTAATGTTTGAACTTAGGAAAGCTATTTAATGTATCAACCAGGTGATCCTTTAGGGGTGATTAAAAATATCTCACAGACATGATAGGAAGGATAGAGCAGATACTGTGCCTTTGGTACGGGCCCTGGGAACATAAGCTATGCTCTGTTAATAGTAGCTATTAATCAAAATTCTATGTATTACTGTTATTATATAATTATGTGGCTTAATAAATTGAAATTAAATTAAAGTATAATTAATTTTAACTCTTCGGCCCGAGTATTAAAACAGGAACTACTAATGCTTAGGCAGTAGACAGTGTGAGTAAATCATTAAAAAATAAATTCATACTCATAAACATTGTAATAAAACATATCAAGGAGTTATTATAATTCTCCCAAGAGTTTAGAATCTCCACATTTGAAAATTGCTGTAATAATGCAAAGCAAATTTCCACAGTCTTAGAAGTAAAAACTAAGTTTAAATATTGTTATATTTGATAGCAAAGCACATTATTCTCATATGAAGATTCAAATTAATCAATTATTAGTGAGAAAAACAATTTAAAAATTATTTTTTCCTTGTAGTGGAGGATCCAGTGATATGATAGAATGCATAAGCAGACATTTTGAATTATATGAAAGCT
This sequence comes from Papio anubis, assembly GCF_008728515.1. Classification (NCBI taxonomy): domain Eukaryota; kingdom Metazoa; phylum Chordata; class Mammalia; order Primates; family Cercopithecidae; genus Papio; species Papio anubis. Next base: position 88,527,469 of record NC_044989.1, read on the forward strand.
TGTCTTGTTATTCATGTTACTATTATATTTTCAAAGTTAAAAAAATATTTTAAAGAAAATTCTCTTCCTGTTTTAAGAAGCAGCCCTGCATTTTTATTTTGCACTGGAGCTCACAAATTATGTAGTTGGTTCTGTTCTCCAGTAATACATATCAGATACCAGCAATGTTGAAGTTTGGAAACTTCCCAGAATGCTTTTTGTTTCATTAGCAAGAATCCTCCACCTCCATGATTCCCTTTGCCTTCTAGAAGAATGAAATGGGAAAAACAGAATTTTATTATTAAAAAAAAAAAAAACCCAGGAGAGTAACATCACTTCCCACTCAAACTGATTATACTAATCTAAATTCTCACTCTTTATCTCTTTTACGCTAAGATATGCCTTAATTTTCAGAGTTCCATTTTCAAAGTCTGCTTATAGTGTTTAAAAATGTGCATTTATGGTATAGAAAGAAAATCATTTTATGACAACCAGGTTCCATTGAAAAGCAATTAATACACTGTAGTCAAAATACAAATTTTAATACATGAAAACGACTCTCAGGATATTATGAAATTATAGTTTAGTAGAACTAACAAGTGCACTAATGCCAAAGAAAAGTAGGGCTCAGTAATCAGGGAACCAAGTGTGCATTGTAAAAGTGCAGCCTCTCTGACCCTGAGTTTCATCACAGGGAACAGAACAGGATGCTTGATGTAGGGCTCAAAGAAAGGCAATTGTTGGCAATGCCAGGAATATTGCCAGGGCGTCTACCAGTGGTAGGTTACTGAGTGTCAGAACCACAGAAGAGGTAGCACTGAAGTCTGCAGAATAATGAGTCTTGTTGCAGAAAAGCAAAGAAAAAGAAAGATGATAAAAGGACACCCAAGAGGTTACGTCAATTTTAACCTTCTGAGTGTGCACAGCTGTGAAGCTAAAACTATGCACAGCTCATGGGTTAGGTCTCGCACACGCTGCCATTTAAACACTCCCTATATCACCATCATGTACCACATAATTTGCATATTTCTCCCTTATATAACCCTGTAATATGTTTGTGGCCATAAAATCTATGCTGTCAAACTGATTAGGAAACTGACTACCACCTGCAGGTCAGGGCCAAGGTTATGGGATCCCAGGTTCACCTCCTCAGCTTCCTCCTCCTTTGGATCTCTGGTAAGAGACACACTTCATCTCCTCTGTGCCATTAAGTCCCCTGCATCTCCACAAAAATATTTTATTTTCATAAGGAATTGATTTTCCTCATTCTCTCCAAATATGATGCATTTGATTTATGTGTTTTACTTTGCTCCATAATCAGATGCCAGGGCAGAAACGATACTCACACAGTCTGCGGCATTCGTGTCAGCAACTCCAGGAGACAAAGTCACCATCTCCTGCAAAGCCAGCCAAGACATTGATGATGATATGAACTGGTACCAACTGGAACCAGGAGAAGCTCCTAAACTCATTATTAAAGATGCTACTACTCTCGTTTCTGGAATCCCGCCTCGATTCAGTGGCAGCGGGTATGGAACAGATTTTACTCTCACAATTAATAATGTAGAATCTGAGGATGCTGCATATTACTTCTGTCTACAACATGATAATTTCCCTCTCACAGTGATGCACCCTGTTACAAAAACCTCCAAATGCTCTCAGTGGGATTGCCTCAGCTGCTGCTGAAAATATTCAGAATGTGGAACTGGGTGACCATTTGGTGTTTATAAAGCTTCTCCATGCCCATGCGACTCACTTCCTTTTTCTTTTTGTTTCTGTAGTTTCTGCTGCCCCCCATGCTGTGCCTGAAACACTTGATATGACAAAAACCAGGACAGCCTTCCTCACATTGTCCAGCTGTGCCAACAATTTCACTTCCAAGTTCTCATGGCCAACTCCCTGTCTTTTGCCACACTCATCATTTCCACCTCCAAAGACCAAAATGCATCTAGCTTAGATTCCACATAGTAGCATTAAAGGACACTGTCCCTTCCTATAAACATTCTCACCCTCATCCACACAGTCATTGTGACTCTTCCCTAACCCACTGAGTGCTCATCAGTCCTCCTCAGTCCTCCCTCCAGTGATGGAGAAAAGCAAGTGATTGAGAGCGACATGTAACCTGGGTGCAGACTCTTACTAGTCAGGTTCGCCTCAGATTTCAAGTATTTATCTTTCTTTTATTTTCCTTTTTTTTCTTACTTATATTGATCAGTAAGATGTCTCATTTCTTTTTTTAAGAAACCTGTTCTTTTGAGATACTTGTTCTTTTAACACAATTCAGTTCTATAATTCTAAATTTAAAGAGATATCCTTTATGTCTTTGGACAAGTGTTGGTTTATCCCCTTCATGCCACTGCTCAAATCTTACCTGAAATCCCACATAATTTTCCAAAAACCTGAAAACTGTGTAGAGGTTGAGGAAATTAAATTTGACAAATCACAATACTTGAGGAAACACATATCTTTTTATCTTCACTCTTTAGTGTTCAGGTGATTCTTTTTAATTGAGCATTTGCTATTTAGAATCACTCTTTTGAAACCTGTGGGAAAACAGCACCAGCAAAGGAGTCTTCACGTTTTGACCTCATTATTCCCAGATTATGCTAGCCTTCATGCTGTTGTTCTACTATAGCCGCTACCTAAAGAAACCTCACGTAGGATTGTTTCCTAAGGAAATATTAAGATTTATCTGGAATTATCCCTAACTCTGCAAACTTAACTGACTTCTCAGGTTAGTATTTAATAGCCAACAAATAAGGAGTGGCTGAAATAATATTACCAAGGAAGGAAATAATTGGATCATAGAAATGAGGACTTTGTGGTTATTGCATGGTGAAGACCAACAAAGGCCATTGCACCCAGTAATAATATGCACAATGATGAGCTCATAGTTAAGAGCAATTTCTGTCTTAGATTTACTGTCATTAAACTGGGCTGGAACCCTGGAGGGCAGGGTAGATGAATGATAATCAAAAACATGATTTCATATGTTAAGTTCTTTGGAAGGCTCAATTTCAGAGATTTCCCCCAGTTTCTGTAAGAGCAGACATCAAATAATCTGATTCTGGAATCTCATTTTTTCTCTTACAGCTCTTTTCTGCTATAATTGTTTTTCCACTTCCAAGGACATACACTGATAAATATGGTCAACAGAATATTAAGGTGATGTCAATATTAGTGACTACCCTATAAGAGTGAACAGAAACATTTGTGTTTATCAGCTTTTAGTCCTCAGTTATGCTTCTTTCTTGACTAATGTGATCTCTCCCCTTAATGTCTGGAGCAGACATCAATAAGAATAATAAATAATACATTTAGTCTCAAAAATGGTGAATACAGAAAGTGGTCAGAATGTGAGCAAGACTATTAAGTATTTAGCTAAAAATAAAACTATTGAGTTTTGCAAATTCTTATCAAGTCTCTAAGATTGAAACTCTAGGTTTTAGTAAAAATTCTGTCCAGGAAATATTACATTATAATCCCTTTCTCTATGCTTCCATGTACTTTAGGCTCATAGTGACATAAAAGTGAATTTCCATTGTATGAGAATATATAAATCCTGATTATTTCTTTTTATATAGATGCTCTATCCCTTGCCTGTGTGCTAGTTTCTTACTGAGTCACTAGCTTGCACCATATACACAACCCTCAGTGGTTTATGATAGGATGAACCTATTGAAGCAGCTGGCAGAGACAAGGTTATTTATGTGGGTAACTGTGTACACTTCTTGGACATTCCCTGGGTCTCTCACACTGTTACCACAGCAGCATTATAAAAACATCATCTATCTATCTCTCTATCAGTTGATCTATCTGTCCATCTATCTATTGTCTGTCTAATCTATCTCCATAAACACACATACATACTCATATTTGTGTGCGTGTGTGTGTGTGTGTGTATAGAAGAAATGATAAAAGTTATATATGTCTTATGTCCCAAACTTTAGAAAGGATATGTAACATGTTAGCAATCTTCGAACACACTTGCTGGAATATAAAGTAAAATATATTGTTGCTGGTATATCAAACTGTAGTGGATAATCCTTTTGATTTCCAAACAGGGTATACAAATGTACCTTTCTACCAGCAATGTATGATGGTTTCTATTGTTCTACATCTCCACCAATACTTGGTATTGTAAAACTTTTTAATTTAAGCCTTCCTTCTACATGTGTAGTGATATCACTCCATAATTATGATCTGTGTTTGCGGGATTATATATGCTTGTAAGGCATTTGACCATCCTCTGGGTTAAAATTTCTGTCCAGGTCTGCCCATTTGCTAATGCATTTTCTGATTTAGTTGAATTGATATGTATGAAAAAATATATATAACATATGCATGATATATATCAGCATGTATCTGCCTATCATCCATCCATCTATCCATTGATCAAGACAGACCGAATGTTTGTGCTCTGCCAAAATTCATATGTTGAAATCTTAATTCCAATATATTGATCAAGATTGAGCCTTGGCAGGTAATTAGACTGTTAGGGTAAAGCCCTCATGAATGGAATTAATGTCTTTGTAAGAAGAAGCCAAGAGACCAGAGGGCTAGCTAGCTCTCTGCTCTCAGCTACATGAGGATGCAAGGAGAAGGCCCTCTACAAACCCGGAAGTGGGGCTTCACCATAGACCAGATTGGCTGGCACCTTGATCTTGAACTTCTCAGCTTCCAGAACTGAAATAAATTTCTGCTGTTTAACCCCTTCCATCCCCAAGTTTATAGTAATCTGATATAGCAGCCTGAACTAACATCTGTATCTGTATTTACAAAACTATACATAATAGATAGAGAGAACCAGTATTTTTTTGCATTTGTCTCTGTCTCTTGCTTACCTTTTTATTCACTTAAGTCTGTAAATGGAATCATTTTCTTAATTTATTTTTCAGATTGTTTATTGTTATTGTAAAAGCGGGCGGATCACAAGGTCAGGAGATCGAGACCACAGTGAAACCCCGTCTCTACTAAAAAAAAAAATACAAAAAATTAGCCGGGCGCGGTGGCGGGCGCCTGTAGTCCCAGCTACTCAGGAGGCTGAGGCAGGAGAATGGCGTGAACCCGGGAGGCGGAGCTTGCAGTGAGCCAAGATCGCGCCACTGCACTCCAGCCTGGGCGACAGCGCGAGACTCCGTCTCAAAAAAAAAAAAAAAAAAAAAAAAAAAAAAAAAAAAAAAAAGAAACTTTTTTATTTTCTGTCCTGAAACTATATTTAATTTATTTATTAGTTCTAATATTTTTTGATGAGTTAAAAAAAATATTTTGTTTTAAGTTCCAGGATATATGTACAGATGTACAGGATGTGCAGGCTTGCTACATAGGTAAACGTGTGCCACGGTGGTTTGCTGCACCTATCAACCCATCACCTAGATATTAAACCCTATGTACATAAGCTATTTATCATTATGTTCTTCCCCATCCCCTAGTGTGTGTTGTTCCCCTGCCTGTGTCCATGGGTTCTCATTGTTCAGCTCCCACTTATGAGTGAGGACATGAGATGTTTGGTTTTCTGTTCCTGTGTTAGTTTGCTGAAGACAATGGCTTCCAGTTCCATCCATGTCCCTGCAAAGGACATGATCTCATTAATTTTTATGGCTGCATAATATTCCATGGTATATGAACCACATTTTCTTTATCCAGTCTATCGTTGATGGGCATTTGGGTTGATTCCATGTCTTTGCTATTATGAATAGTGCTGCAATGAACATACATGAGCATGTATCTTTGTAATAGGATGATTTATATTCCTTTGGGTATATACCCAGTAATTGGATTGCTGGGCCAAATGGTATTTCTGGTTCTAGGTCTTCCAGGAATTGTCACACTGTCTTCCACAATGGTTGAACTAATTTATATTCCCACCAATAGTTTAAAAGTGTTTCTATTTCTCCACAGCTTCACCAGTGTCCACTGTTTCTTGAGTTTTTAATAATTGCCATTCTGACTGGCATGAGATAGTACCTCATTGGGGTTTTGATTTGTATTTATCTAATGATCAGTGATGTTGAGCTTTTTGTTCATATTTTTTTGGTCACATATATTTTGAGAAGTGTCTGTTCATGTCATTTGTCCACTTTTTAATAGAGTTGTTTGGTTTTATTCTTGTAAGTTTGTTTAAATTCCTGGTAGATTCTGGATATTAGACCTTTGTCAGTTGGATAGAGTACAAACATTTTCTCCCATTCTGTACTTGTCTGTTCACTCTGATGATAGTTTATTTTGCTCTTTAGTTTAATTAAGTCACATGTGTCTATTTTTGCTTTTATTTCAATTGTTTTTGATGCTTTTGTCATGAAATATTTGCCTGTGCTTATGTCCTGAATGGTATTGCCTAGATTTTCTTCTAGCGTTTTTATAGTTTGGGGTTTTACATTTAACTCTTGATATGGTTTGGTTTTATGTGTCCCCACCCAAATCTCATCTTGAATTGTAACTCCCACAATTCCCACATGTCATGGGAGGAACTCGGTGGGAGGCGATTGAATTATAGGGTTGGGTCTTTCCTGAGTTGTTCTCATGATAGTGAATGAGTCTCATGAGATCTGATGGTTTTAAAAAATGAGAATTTGCCTGCACAAGTTCTCTCTTTGCCTGCTGCCATCCATGTAAGAGGTGACTTGCTCCTCCTTGCCTTCTGCCATGATTGTGAGATCTTCCCCAGCCATGTGGAACTGTAAGTCTAATTAAACTTCTTTTTCTTTTTTTTTTTATAAATTGCCCAGTCTCAGCTATGTCTTTATCAGCAGTGTAAAAACGAACTAATACAAGTCTTTAATCCATCTTGAGTTATTGATGAACTCTTTCAGGTTTTCTACATATAAGATCATGCTGTCTGTAAGCAGAGACAATTTAACTTCTTTCTCTTTGATTTGAATGCCTTTAATTTCCTTTTCTTGCCTAATTGCTCTGACTAGGACTTTCCAGTACTATATTAACAGAAGTGGTTAGAGTGAACACTCTTGTATTATTCCTGTTCTTAGAAGAAAAGCTTTTAGCTTTTCACCATTGGGTGCAATGTTAGTTGTGGGATTGTCATATATGGCCTTTATGTGGAGGTACATTCTTTCTATACTTAGTTTGTTGAGAATTTTTAATCATTAAAAATGTTAAATGTAATCAAATGTGCTTTTGCATCTATTGAGATGCTCATGTGATTTTTTTCCTCTTTCACTCTGTTATAGGGGCGTATCAGATTTTATTTACCTGTGTATGTTGAACTATCCTTGCATCCAAGGGATAAATTCCTTTTAATTGTGGTGAATAATCCTCTTAACATGCTGATGAATTCAGTTTTCTAGTAATTTGCTAAGATTTTTTGCATCCAGGTTTATCAGTAATATTGGTCTGTAATTGCCTTTTCTTGTAGTGTTCTTATCTAGCTTTGGAATAAGGGATGCTGATGTCATAAAATAAGTTTGGAAGTGTCTCCTCTTCTTCAATTATTTGGAAATCTTGAGAGTAATTGGCATTAATTCTTCTTTAAATGTTTGGTAGAATTCAATAGTAAAGCCATCAGGTCCTTTTCTCTTCTTTATTGGGATGTTTATGACTACTGATTGAATCTTCTTACTAATTATTGGTCTGTTCAGATTTTTAAAGAAATTTTCACAATTCTTTCTTGGTACATTGTTACTCATTCTTATTTTATGGCACAGCACAGGTTATGTGTTATTTTGGTGAATGTTCTATGTATACTTGAAAAATATGTATATTCTTTCATGTTGGGGGATACTGTTCATGAGCAGTTAGTTCAGGTTGGTTGGTATACTCTGTTACATTTTTGATATACCTAATGGTTTTCTGTCTTGTTATATCAATTACTGAAAGTAGTATGTCAAAATGTAACTGCATTTATGGAAATCGGTAAATGCTGCACACCAGGCATTTTAGGTTTTTGAGGGGCTGATTGTTACATATTATTAACCCAATAATGGTGCTATGCCATTTATAATTGTTTCTTTTTTAATTCTCTTTTTAAAAAAATTCTTTTACTGTCTTTCTACTTTTCTTTGCTCCTAGGTCCTCTGTCTATCGCATATAATTTTTTCACCTACAGTGATTTTTAAAGCTGTCTAAATCACATGCTTTCTGAAAGATTTCTCTTAGACCCAGGCATCTCATTCCCAGGGAGGATGAACAATGTTCAGAGAGGACACTTGTATCCTACCTGCATGACTAGAGAAGACATTAGGGACTGCCAGGTCTTAATTATACCACATTAAAGGGTCAACAGTCAAGGAATGCTGCCCTATCTGCTATCAATAGGATTTATCATCTGAAGAAAGAAAATAGGAACAAGAGAATGGGCACAATACTGTAAGAAATTTATCAGTTTGGACATTTCATAACACCATAGTCCCCTTTTTGGGTAACCCTGTTAAACCTCACAGGGATTAGAATTTTATCGTTTATTCCAAAAATAATTTAAATATTACCATTCACTATAGAAGAAGGTTGGGTTTTATATCAGCAGTGCTTAATACAAAGTAACATATTATTTCAACCAAATGACCCAAAGGATCCAGGACTGTGTGCTTGCTGCCTATAATCATATTTTCTTGATTGGAGAGAAGTTCTACTGCTAGTTTTATCCTCCTTCTCCTGTTTATGCAGCCACATCTTAAGAAACAACTTACCTAAAGATTAATGCTCTACTGAGAAAAGAATTGCAATATACCTGTATTTTTGCCTTTGTTACACCAGCTGCCACCAAACTGGAGCCCTTTCAGGGTTTATTTGTCCCCTTGACCTTGTTTCTTTTACTTTCTTCTACTGGTCAACCATCATCAGCAGTCAACTAATCCCACCCAGACTTCACTAGAGGCCACCGTGAAGCAAGAAGCAGGGACCATGACCCCCACAGTCTCAGAGGGGGAAGCAGATGGGCCGTGAGGAAGAGGGTTTTTGTTCCAGTCTCTAACACTGTGGGTGGAATGCTATTCCCCTGCTGACAGTAATAGTTTGCAGCATCTTCAGCCTCCATGCTGCTGATTGTGAGCGTGTAAGAGGTCCCAGAACCGCTGCCACTGAACCTGGCTGGGACTCCAGAAGCCAGACTTGATGTTCTATAGACAAGAAGCCTTGGAGGGAATCCTGGCTTCTGTTGGTACCAGTGCAAGTAGCTGGTGCTTACACTTGAGCTGGCCGTGCAGGAGATGGTGACTCTTTCTCCTTGGGAGACAGCCATGGATGTTGGAGACTGGGTCAGCACAATTTCTCCATTGGACACTAGGATTATATAGAATGGATGAAAATGTATAAATGTGAACAAAAATAGAATGTCCTTATACCATGCAATATGTAAAAGTACTATAAGACTTAATTTTAAAAGAAAAAAATGAAAAGCCTGTTTTAGATTCAAACTCCCATGCAAAATATAATCCTGAGTTTAGAGCTCCCTCTTTCTTACCTGTGACACTGAGCAGAAGGAAGATGAAAATTTGAGCCTGAAAATCCATTATGTTAGCTGAGCCCTGTCACAGGCTAAACGTACCTCTTCTTAAAATGAACACCCTTTAAAAGCAATTCTGAGCATTTTGTGGTTATTGAGGAAGAAGTAGGCAAATTAGCAGGGTAGGAGGTCCTTGGCTTGTAAGTCCCTAGGGGCCTTCCTCTTGTATAAGTGATACAGGACAGGGAAGCTTCTCGGTTCTTTTTCTGAAGTGGTGTGAACACTGGTTCAGGACATTATCTATTTGTTTGTGTGCACACAGGCTTAATTTGACCTCTTAGCAAGGGAAGTTCTACTGGGCAGGGTGTGAGCTGTATTAGCTCTGTGGTATGAATTTGCTAAGGAATATCTATATAATGTCCATGGGAAAACCCCAAACTCCACCAGATGTTCCTTCTCTTTCCCTGGAAGTGGCTAAACTGTGGTTTAGCCAACTTCCCAATCACTGTGGTCTCCTCAAATGACTCTACTAAAATCCCAGTGTGTAATCTGGAACCTAGACATCCTCAGAGATATTTTCACAGAAGATTCACACTGGTTTCATTCAGAGAAGATAAAACACCAGTAAGGTAGGGCAAAGTAAACCTTTTTGTATGAAACTGAAGGAAATCCAGTCATTAGTTCATTAACAAGTGCAACTTACCTAGCACTATACCTCTACTGATTTTGAAAGCACCCTGGGCTTTATAGAGCTGGAATAGAGATTCAGATTAAATAGCTACGAATCAAAGTGATGGTTATTTTAGTCACAATATGAGCAGTGTTTAGCTAGAGGCCTTATTTTTATCTGGGTATGCTGAAGAATAGTTTTCCTAAAAGTTATATATTAATTCACAAAGAGTTAGTGAGAGCACTAGAAGCAGAGAATATATGTAAGAGCTTGTTCAAAGCAAGGTCTTAAATTTTAGTCTCATTGCAAATTTGGATTCTATTCCTCTTGAATGGACTACTGAAGAGTAGTCCATTCCTCATGAAGACCACGAGGAAGCATGAAAATATCTGCATTGCTTGCTCAAGGATGTTTAATTGCCTCATTGATTCTCTCGGGAAAGAATTCTCCCATTGTTGCTCATTGATTCTCAAAGATTAGAAGTAAAAATAACTTAGGGAATTTGTGACTGAAGTTCCCATGCCTAGAGATACTGACCTCCTATGTGGTGTTGAGTTTACCTTAATTCTTGAAGGATGCTTCACTTTGAAGTAAATTCTAGGTATATGGCTACCTTTTCTTATCATTTTAAGGATATTTTATGGTCTCTGTTTTTCCTCATTTATGTTTAGAGGTTAGCTATTAATCTTATTCTTGTTTCTTCAAAATGAGAGAATTTTTTCTGAATAAGATTTTTTTGTTTGATCAGTAGACACTAAAGTGTGACATTATTTATACAAAGTAATGCTACACAGCAAGAAAAATTAATAAATTGCAACAACTTGAATTTTTACGATAAAATTAAAATGACACATATCTATTACCCAAAACACATCTGAGAAGCCAATTTATAGAAATAGAAATATGCATGTGTAAAGATATAGGTAAAATTATATTAACTAATCTATTGGTTATATTAGCAAAACCTGAACATAATTTAATTTCCCCTCAATAGAAATGCTTGAATAAAGTATAGGTTCTCTACACAATCCAAAATGTGACAATAAAGAATAGGTTATATTTTTCATCTCTTGATCTGGAGATAATCTCTTTAAGTATATTTAAATATAAATTCCCAAAAATGTTATTTTATGAGCCAATATTTGAAAACACAGAAGCAGAATTATGAAGACTAGTAGTTTGTCTTTTCTATCTTTACAAATATGGAATCATTTTGCATCTTGTGGGGTTACAATGAAGGCAAAAAAGGGGGTTATGACAATGGGAAAAATGTATGCATAAAACACATCAATGTTCACAGAGATGAATGAAGTTATAGTGACAAATGAAAAATGTAAAAGGCAATTTGATTTATATTGAATACATATATGTCAGGAATATGGAATGAGAGGAGACAGGTAAACACAATAAAAACTGACCAATGCCTGAAATAAGGATATTACAGAAATAAAACAGCGCTATATAAACATCTAAAAACAGCATAATAATCACTAGAACTAAAAACGATTCTGTATATGTGTGTTCATTCATAGAAAGATGGAAGTCCCTACATTATAATTAATATTTTCACCATCAGAGAAATAGGATGCTACTCAGAAAAATATTTTTTAAACAATTGACTTAACCATATCAGGTAATGAGATATTTCTTGAGTCCAGGCATGATCGTGTAAATGCATGTTGGTTAAACCCTTGGACTTGTAATGCACATTACAACTTTCAGGACTCCTCTCTGTTTAGCATTGTAGGAGACCTTCTGACTACATCAAACTTCATCTAATCACGTTTTAACTGCACTGAAAACTTTTGGCGGGAAGTGAGATGGAAAGCCATGGTGTCATTGCATATTCAGACCCCAAGAGGGAGCTGAGAGATCATGCCTTTGGGAAGTGATTATGAAATAGTCCCCACAGTGGAGGATTCCAGAGCTCTGCGTGATAACGTTGCCTATCCACTGACCCATGCCCTCCCTAGATGTGCAAAGAAAGTCCAGCTGCTGGAAGCCCTTATCAGTGTGCAGATTCACCATAATCAACACTCCTTTGCACCCACCATATCTGTAGGGGAAGTGTAGTTCCAGGCTCAGCTCCTCAGGTGTCTTTTACCCAGGTGAAAGTCCAACGTAGATCAGTCACAAAATCAAAGTCCTCAGTGGAATTTTTAAATTGCTTTATTAAAGTACAGTGTCAAACCCTGAAAAGCACCTATTTTAAGTGTGCAAATCAATGACTTATGGTAAATTTGCAAAGTTATAGATAACAAGAGTTTAATCTTGCAACATTTAAATCACCCCCTGAAGGATCCCTTATGCAGACCAGCAGCTATTTTTATTTCCACTCCCAGTCTCAGGCATTTATTAATCGACTTTCCCTCTGTTGATTGCCTGATATGAACATTCTATATAAATGGAATAATGCATGCGTAGTCGTTTCTATCTGGTTTCTTTCCATTAAACTAAGTTTAGGTTCATCCCCGTTTTAGCATGTATCAGTAGTCCATTCCTTTTTGTTTTTGGATAGTATTCTGCTATATGGATTTTATTTATTTATTCACAGGTTGAGGAACAATCAGGTCCTTTGCACTTTTTGGTTATATAATGATCAACAATGCTGCTATGAATATTTGCCTGTAAGTCTTTGTGTGGACATTGGTTTTGATTTTTCTCAGATAGACCTCTACAAGTGGAAATGCTGAGCCATACGATAAATTTCTGTTTGTTTTTTAAAAACTGCCAAACTATTTTCAAACGTGGCTGCATCATTTAACATTTGCACCAACAGTGTATGAAGGCTCCTTTTCTGTCACCATGGAACCTTTTTTGTCTGGCACCAACTTTTGTTATTGTCTGTTTTTTAAACTATTATCAAAATCATTATAGTGTATATGGAATGGTGCCTATTGTGAATTTAATTTGATTTTTACTAATGACTAATAATGTTGAGCACCTTTTCATGTGCTTACTATCTGTTCATGTATCTTCTTCCATAACATTTATACTAAAATATTTTGTTCATTTTTGCATTGAGTTGTCTTATGACTTATATATTCTGGAAATATGGCACTTATCAGATAAATGGTTTATAAATAATTTCTCTTGTTTGTGGTTTGTCTTTTCATTTTTTAATGGTATCCTTTGAAATGCAAATATTTTGAACATTAGTGAAACCTAGTATATTGGCATTTTCTTTCATAAGTTGAGCTTTTGATATTGTAACTAAGAAATATTTGATGAACCCAGAGATGGAAAAGTTTTAACCTAAAGGCTTTATAATTTCAGCTTTTAGGAATGGGCAGAAGCTGGAAACATTCCCCTTAAAAACTGACACTAGACAAGGATGTCATCTCACACCACTCCTTTTCAATTGAGTATTGGAAGTTCTGGCCAGGGCAATCAGGCAAGAAAAAGAAATAAAGTGCATTCAAATAGGAAGACAGGAAGTCAAACTATCCCTGTTTGCAGATGACATGATCCTGTATCTTGAAAACGTCATCATTTCAGTCCCAAAGCTTTTTAAGCTGGATAAGCAACTACAGCAAAGTCGCACGATACAAAATTAATGTGCAAAAATCACTAGCTTTCCTATACACCATTCATACATTCATACAGCATTCCTATACACCAACAACAGTCATGCCGAGAGCCAAATCACGAACTCCCATTGACAGTTGGCACAAAAGTAATAAAATACCTAGAAATACAGCTGACAAGGGAAGTGAAAGATCTCTGCAAGGAGAACTATAAACCACTACTCAAAGAAATCGGACACAACACAGACAAATGGAAAAAATTCCTTGTTCACTGATAGGAGGAATCAGTATCATTAAATGGCTATACTGTCCAAAGCAATTTATAGATTCAATGCTATTCCCATTAAACTATCACTGACATTCATCATAAAACTAGAAAAAAACTATTTTAAAGTTCATATGGAACAACAATAACAAAAAAGTCTGAATAACCAAGGCAATCATAAGCAAAAAGAACAAAGCTAGAGGCATCACACTACCCAGTTTCAAATTATGCTACATGGCTACAGTAATCAAAACAACATGGCACTGGTACAAGAACAGACACGTAGACCAATGGAATAGAATAGAGAGCCCAGAAATATGTCCTCACACCTATAACCATCTGCCATTATCCTCCGCAAACTAACACAGGAACAGAAAACCAAACCCTGCATGTTCTCACTTATGTAAATGAGAGTTAATGATGAGAACACATGGACACATAAGAGGGAACAACACACACTTGGGCCTATAGGAGGGTGGAGGGTGGGAGAAAGATAACTAATGGATACTAGGCTTAATACCTGCGTGATGAAATAATCTGTACATGAAATCCCCATGACACATGTAACAAACCTATACATCTTGCATATGTACCCTTGAACTTAAAAGTTAAAAAATAAAACTAGATCTCTGATTTATTTCGATCTAGTGTGCATGGCAAGAGGTCAGGGCCTAAATTCGTCTTTTCACCTATAGATACCAAATGAAAATCTATCCTTCCTCCCATTTAATTTTCTAGGCATTATTGTAAAACATAACTTACCAAAAATGTAAAGGTTTATTTCTAGATTCTCAATTCCATCCTACTGATCTATAAGTTCATTTTTGTGCCAGTACCATCTTGTCCTGAAAACTGTAGTTTATAGTTGTTCTCTGCTTTATAGTATAGGCGATCCTTGGACAACACTGATTTAAGCTGCGCAGGTTCACTCATACATGGATTTTCTGCCACATCTGAAATAACAAGACCAATCTCTCCTCTCCCTCCTCCTCCTCTGCCTACTCAATGTGAATACGATAAGGATGAAGACATTTATAATGATCCACTTTCACTTAATGAATAGTAAATATATTTTCTCCTCTTTATAATTTTCTTAAAACATTTTCTTTTCTCTACGTTACTTTATTGTAAAATACAGTATATAATACATATAACAGTCAAAATATGAGCTAATCAGCTGTTTATACAATCAGTAAGGCTTCCAGTCTACAACAGGCTATTGGTAGTTAGATTTTTGGGGATTCAAACGTTTCACATAAATTTTCTATTGTGCACAGCGTCTGGGCCCTTAATTCCCACATTGTTAGAGGGTCCACTGTACGTTTTGAAACTGGAAATTTTTATGCCCTCCAACTTCAATTTTCTTGCAGAGTTGTTTTGGTTATTTGAAGTCTTCTGAATTTTCATATAAATTTTGGAATCAGTTCACCAAATTCTATAAGAAGGCTACTGGGATTTTGACTCAAATTGTGTTGAATCTGTAGATCACACTGGAGAGAATGATCATCTTAATAATATTGAATCTTCCAATCCATGAAAATGAAATGTCTCTTCACTTATTTAGGTCTTCTTTAATTTCTCTCAGTAATGTTTTATAATTTTCAGCATATCTCTTTTTTGTTAAATATATTCATAAGTATTTTCTTCTTGTCAATGTTTGTTCATTGTCTTTATACTTTATTTTCAAGTTATTGATCAACAGTAGTCAATCTTATTTGTGTATTCTGTATTTGTGAGTTTGCCTGCTTGCTAAAATTTAATGTAATCCCAATGTCAATACACAGGGTGCTTTTATTCTCATTTGTGGACATGCACAGAGTGGCAAAAAGATTGAGCCACCGAACATGCATGCTCCCAGCTGAGGTTTAACAAAGCCACACTCTGTCATCTTGTTTCACTTCTCATACTGTAAACAAGTGTCCTTTTGCTCAATTTTCTTCTTTCTGTTGGTAATTTTGCTGTTATAAGTGTTCCCCTAACATAATGCTAAATTGCTGTTTAGTGTTCCTAAGCACAGGAAGTCTGCCATGTGTCTTATGAATAAAATATGTGTGCTAGATAAACTTTGTTCAGGCACAAGTCATAGTGTTTTTGGCCATGAGTTCAATGTTAATAAATCGTGTGTGCGCGTGTGTGTGTGTGTATAGGAAGATGCCTTGTTTTATTGGACTTCACTTTGTTGCTCTTTGAAGATACTGTGTTTTACAAATTGAAGGTTTGTAACAACCTTGGATTGAGCAAGTCGATCAACACCATTTTCCCAAAAGAATGTTCAGTTTGTGTCTCTGTATCACATCTTGCTAATTTTCACAATATTTTAAACTTTTTCATTATTATTATATTTATAAGGGTGATCTGTATTCAGTGATCTTTGATGTTACTATTATAATTGCTTTAAGGAACCACAAAACACACAAACCACACCTATGTAAGATGCAAACTTACTTGATAAATGTGTGTGTGGTGACTGCTCCAGTAACTGACCATTCCTTGTTTTCTTCTTGTTGGGCCTCCCTATTTCCTAAAACACGATAATATGAAAATTAGGCTAATTAAGAACTTTATAATGATCTGTAAGAGTTAAAGTCAAAGAAATAGTCACATGTCTCTCACTATCAATCAAAAGCTAGAAATGATTAGACTTAGTGAGCAAAGCATGTCAAAAGCTTAGATAGACCAAAAGCTAGACCTCTTGCCCCAGTTAGCCAAGTTGTGAATGCACAGAAAAACTTGTTGAAGAAAGCTAACAGTGCTATTCTGGTTAACACATCATGAATGTCTACAAAGCAATATAGCCTTATTGCTGATGTGGAGACAGTTTTAGTGATCTGGATAGAAGCTCAAACAAGCCGCAACATTCCCTTAATCCAAAGCCTAATCCAGAGGAAGGCCCAAACTCATGGAATTTATGAAGGCTGAAAGAGGTGAGGAAGCTGCAGAAGAAAAGTTTGAAGCCAGCAGAAGTTGGTTCATGATGTTTAAAGAAAAAAGCCATCCCCATGACACACACGTGGAAGGTGAAGCAGCAAAGTGCTGATGGAGAACCTGCAGCAAGTTATCTAGAAGATCTAGCTAGAATTATTATTATTACTATTATTATTATTATTATTATTTTTATTTTTTTGAGATGGAGTCTCACTCTGTGGTCCAGGCTGGAGTGCAGTGGCCGAATCTCGGCTCACTGCAAGCTCCGCCTCCCGGGTTTAGGCCATTCTCCTGCCTCAGCCTCCTGAGTAGCTGGGACTACAGGACGCCAGCCACCTGGCCCAGCTAGTTTTTTTTTTTGTATTTTTTAATAGAAACGGGGTTTCACCGGGTTAGCCAGGATGGTCTTGATCTCCTGACCTCATGATCCGCCCGTCTAGGCCTCTCAAAGTGCTGGGATAACAGGCTTGAGCCACCGCGCCCAGCAATCTAGCTAGAATTATTAACGAAGGTGGCTACACTAAACAACAGATTTTCAATGTAGATGAAACAGTTTTATGTTGGAAGATGATGCCATCTAAGACTTTCATAGCTAGAGAGGTTCCTGGCTTAAAAGCTTCCAAGGACAGGCAGACTCTCTTATTAAGATAATGCGGCTGATGACCTACGTTAAGTCAAAGTCAATGCTCATTTACCATTCTGAAAATCCTAGGGCCCTTAAGAATTATACTAAGTTTACTTTTCCTGTACTGTATACATGGAACCACAAAACCTAGATGACAGTACATCCGTTTAGAGCATGGTTTACCAAATATTTATTGAGACCTACTGCTCAGAAAAAAATGTCTTTCAGATATTAGTGCTCATTGATTTACAATACACCTAGTCACTGAAGGACTCTGAAGAACATGTACAAGGAGATGAATTTTGTTTTCATGCCTGCTAACACAACATTAATTCTTCAGTTCATGCATCAGGCAGTAATTTTGAATTTCAAGCTTTATTGCTTAAGAACCACATTTCATAAGGTCTAGAACAGTTGTAGATAGTGATTCCTCTGATAGATCTGGGCAAAGTAAATTAAAAACCTTCTGGATAGGATTCACTATTTTATACGCCATTAAGAAAATTTGTGATTCATGGGAGCTGGCCAAAAGATCAATATATGTAATGTTTAATAACAATGTATTGTATATTTCTTTTTAAAAAATAACAGTGCATTGTATATTTCTTTTTTTCTTGTTTTTTATTTATTTTTTATCATACTTTAAGTTCTAGGGTACATGTGCACAACATGCAGGTTTGTTACATATGTATACATGTGCCATGTTGGCGTGCTGCACCTGTTAACTCGTCATTTACATTAGGTATATTTCCTAATGCTATCACTCCCCCCTCCCCCCACCCCAAGACAGGCCCCGGTGTGTGATGTTCCCCTTCCTGTGTCCAAGTGTTCTCATTGATGAGTTCCCACCTATGAGTGAGAACATGTGGTGTTTGGTTTTCTGTTCTTGCAATAGTTTGCTGAGAATCGTGGTTTCCAGCTGCATCCATGTCCCTGCAAAGGACATGAACTCATCTTTTTTATGGCTGCATAGTATTCCATGGTGTATATGTGCCACATTTTCTTAATCCAGTCTGTCACTGATGGACATTTGGGTTGGTTCCAAGTCTTCACTATTGTGAATAGTGCCACAATAAGCATACGTGTGCATGTGTCTTTATAGCAGCATGATTTATAATCCTTTGGGTATATACCCAGTAATGGGATGGCTGGGTCAAATAATATTTCTAGTTCTAGATCCTTGGGGAATCACCACACTGTCTTCCACAATGGTTGAACTAGCTTACAGTTCCACCAACAGTGTAAAAGTGTTCCTATTTCTCCACGTCCTCTCCAGCACCTGTTGTTTCCTGAGTTTTTAATGATTGCCATTCTAACTGGTGTGAGATGGTATCTCATTGTGGTTTTGATTTGCATTTCTCTGATGGCCAGTGACGATGAACATTTTTTCATGTGTCTGTTGACTGCATAAATGTCTTCTTTTGAGAAGTGTCTGTTCATATCCTTCACCCACTTTTTGATGGGGTTGTTTGTTTTTTCTTGTAAATTTGTTTGAGTTCTTTGTAGGTTCTGGATATTAGCCCTTTGTCTGATGAGTAGATTGCAAAAATGTTCTCCCATTCTGTAGGTTGCCTGTTCACTCTGATGGTAGTTTCTTTTGCTGTGCAGAAGCTCTTTAGTTTAATTAGATCCCATTTGTCAACTTTGGCTTTTATTGCCATTGCTTTTGGTGTTCTAGACATGAAGTCCTTGCTCATGCCTATGTCCTGAATGGTATTGCCTAGGGTTTCTTCCAGGGTTTTTATGGTTTTAGGTCTAACATTTAAGTCTCTAATCCATGTTGAATTAATTTTTGTATAAAGTGTAAGGAAGGGATCCTGTTTCAGCTTTCTACATATGGCTAGACTGTTTTCTCAGCACCTTTTATTGAATAGGCAATCCTTTCCCCATTTCTTGTTTTTCTCAGGTTTGTCAAAGATCATATGGCTGTAGATGTGTGGTATTATTTCTGAGGACTCTGTTCTGTTCCATTGATCTATATTTCTGTTTTGGTACCAGTGCCATGCTGTTTTGGTTACTGTAGACTTGTAGTGTAGTTTGAAGTCAGGTAGCTCGTGTTGAATTGATCCCTTTACCATTTTGTAATGGCCTTCTTTGTCTCTTTTGATCTTTGTTGGTTTAAAGTCTGTTTTATCAGAGACTAGGATTGCAACCCCTGCCTTTTTCTGTTTTCCATTTGCTTGGTAGATCTTCCTCCATCCATTTATTTTGAGCCTATGTGTGTCTCTGCATGTGAGATGGGTGTCCTGAATACAGCACACTGATGGGTCTTGACTCTTTATCCAATTTGTCAGTCCGTGTCTTTTAATTGGAGCATTAACCTATTTACATTTAAGGTTAATATTGTTATGTGTGAATTTGATCCTGTCATTATGATGTTAGCCGATTATTTTGCTCGTTAGTTAATGCAGTTTCTTCTTAGCATCAATGACCGAATAAGAACAGCTCCAGGCTACAGTTTCCAGCATGAGTGATGCAGAAGACAGGTGATTTCTGCATTTCCAACTGAGGTACTGGGTTCATCTCACTGTGGCATGTCGGACAGTGGGTGCAGGACAGTGGGTGTAACCCACTGAGCGAGAGCTGAAGCAGGGGAAGGCATCGCCTCACCCAGGAAGCACAAGGGGTAAGGGAATTCCCTTTCCTAGCCAAGGGAAACCGTGGCACACAGCACCTGGAAAATTGGGTCACTCCCACCCTAATACTGCGCTTTTCCAAGGGTTTTAGCAAACGGCACACCAGGAGATTACATCCTGTGCCTGGCTCAGAGGATCCCACGCCCTCGGGGCCTCACTCATTACTAGCACAGCAGTCTGAGATCTAACTGCAAGGCGGCAGTGAGGCTGGTGGAGGGGTGCCTGCCATTGCCTAGATTTGAATAGGTAAACAAAGCGGCCAGGAAGCTTGAAATGGGTGAAGCCCACTGCAGCTCAAGGAGGCCTGCCTGCCTCTGTAGACACCACCTCTGGGGACAGGGCATAGCCAAACAAAAGGCAGCAGAAACCTCTGCAGATTTAAATGTCCCTCTCTGACAGTTTTGAAGAGCGTAGTGGTTATCCCAGCATGGAGCTTGAGAGCTGAGAACGGACAGACTGCTCCTCTAGTGGGTCCCTCACTCCCAAGTAGCCTAACCAGGAGGCACCCCCCAGTAGGGGCAGACTGACATCTCACATGGCCGGGTACCCCTCTGACATGAAGCTTCCAAGCAGCAACATTTTCTGTTCAGCAATATTCACTCTTCTGCAGCCTCCGCTGCTGATACCCAGGCAAACAGGTCTGGAGTGGACCTCGAGCAAACTCCAACAGACCTCCAGCTGAGAGGCCGGACTGTTAGACAGAAAACTAACAAACAGAAAGGACATCCACACCAAAACCCCATCTGTACGTCACCATCATCAAAGACCAAAGGTAGATAAAACCACAAAGATGGGGAAAAAACAGAGCAGAAAAGCTGAAATTTCTAAAAATCAGAGTGCCTCTCCTCCTCCAAAGGACTGCAGCTCCTCGCCAGCAACAGAACAAAGCTGGATGGAGAATGATTTTGACGAGTTGAGAGAAGAAGGCTTCAGATGATCAAACTTCTCCAAGCTAAAGGAGGAAGCTTGAACCCATTGCAAAGAAGCTAAAAACTTTGAAAAAGGATTAGACGAATGGCTAACTAGAATAACCAATGGAGAGAAGTCCTTAAATGACCTGATAGAGCTGAAAACCATGGCATGAGAACTATGTGATGCACACACAAGCTTCAGTAACTGATTCGATCAACTGGAAGAAAGGGTATCAGTGACTGAAGATCAAATGAATGAAATGAAGTGAGAAGTTTAGAGAAAATAGAGTAAAAAGAAATGAAAAAAAAACTCCAAGAAATAGGAGACTATGTGAAAAGACCAAATCTCCGTCTGATTGGTGTACCTGAAATTGATGGGGAGAATGGAACCAAGTTGGAAAACACTGTGCAGGATATTATCCAGGAGAACTTCCCCAATCTAGCAAGGCAGGCCAACATTCAAATTCAGGAAATACAGAGAACGCCACAAAGATACTCCTCGAGAAGAGCAGCTCCAAGGCATATAATTGTCAGATTCACCAAAGTTGAAATGAAGGAAAAAATGTTAAGGGAGGCCAGAGAGAAAGGTCGGGTTACCCAGAAAGGGAAGCCCATCAGACTAACAGCGAATCTCTCGGCGGAAACTCTCCAAGCCAGAAGAGAGTGGGGGCCAATATTCAACATTCTTAAAGAAAAGAATTTTCAACCCAGAATTTCATATCCAGCCAAACTAAGGTTCATAAGTGAAGGAGAAATAAAATCCTTTACAGACAAGCAAATACTGAGAGATTTTGTCACCACCAGGCCTGCCCTGCAAGAGCTCCTGAAGGAAGCACTAAACATGGAAAGGAACAACCGGTACCAGCCATTGTAAAAACATGCCAAAATGTGAAGATCAATATTAACAGAAGTTTGAAAAAAGTTGGTTCCAACCCTCATGGATGATTTTGAGGGGTTCAAGACTTCAGTGGAGTAACTTAAGATGTAGTAAAATTAAAAGAGAACTAGAATTAGAAGTATACCTATGTAACAAACCTGCATGTTCTGCACATGTATCCCATTTGTAAGAAGAAATAAAGAAAAGAAAAGAAGTGGAACTTGAAGATGTAACGGAGTTGCTGCAGTATGACAGTAAAACATGAATGGATGAGGAGTTACTTCATATGGATGAGCAAATAAAATAGTTTCTTGAGAGGGAATCTACTGCTGTGAAGATGCTGTGAGCAAGGTTACAATGACAACAAAGGATTCATAATTGTATAAAAAAAACTTAGTTGATAAAGCAACAGTAGGGCTCAAGGATTGACTCCAATTTTGAAAGAAGTATTGCTATAGGTAAAATGCTATCAAAAAGTATGTCATGCTACAGAGAAATATTTAATTAAAGGAAAATTCAATCAATGAGGAAAACTTTATTGCTGTCTTATATTAGGAAATTGCCACAATCACCCCAATCATCAACAATCACCACCCTGATCAGCCAGTAGCCAACAACATTGAGACAAAACTCTCAACCAGCAAAAAGATTACTCACTGAAGCCTCAGATAGGTATTACCATTTTTTAGTAATGAAGTATTTTAAATTATGTACATTGTTTTTAAAACATAATGCTATTGCACACTTAATAGACTACAGTATAGTATAAATGTAACTTTTATATATACTCAGAAACCCAAAAGTTTGTGTGATTCACTTTATTGTGACAGTTGCTTTATTGCAGTGGTCTGGAACCAAACCTACAGGTATGTCTATATGTATATGCCTATATTTAAGACTTTATCAGATATATATAATCTGTTTAAGATACTCACACAAAAAGTTACATATTGATCAGCTAATGAAAATGTGACCAGAGGCTCACAGGAACATAAACCAGTACTACCACTAGGACCAATGGCTCAGTATTTGTTAATTCAGCATTTGTGACTTTGCAGATATCTTTTGAAATACAATAAATGTAACTGTATAGAGAGATAAAATTTATTTGTGCATAATGCATATTTTATTGTGTTACTTTGCCAAGGTTGTTTGTTACTAGTAGATTATATGTGTAGTGGTGGGAGACACATATTCCTTATCATTTAATATACATACAGGATTATATTTTCTGTAATTAAAATAATTTTACTTCTTTCTTTTATATATTGATGTATTTTATTTTTCATTTTTTTCTTGCTTGATTGCTTGACAAGAACATCCAGGGCAGTGTTGAATTGAGTAGCAAGAGTGAATATCCTTGCTTGTTTATAATATTAGAAGGAAAGCATTCTTTTAACTTTAAATATGATGTTAGCTGTAGGTTTTTCATATATATCCTTTGTAAGGCAAAGTAAGTTTCCTTCTGTTACTACTTTGTTGAGAGCTTTTGTCATAAAAGAGTTTTGAGCTTTATCAAATGGCTTTCTCCATTTATTGAGATGATTACAGTTTTTGTATTTATGTGACATATTACATTATTGATTTTCAGATGTCAATCTACCTTGCATTGTTTAATAAATCTCATTTTGATTATGGTGTATAATCATTTTTATATGCTACTGGATTCTATTTATTAATATCTTTTGAGAATGTTTTCACATGCATTAATAGGGGATATTGGTCTATGGTTTTCTTTTCTTAGACTGTCTTTGTTTGATTTTGTTATTACGGTAATACTGGCTTCATAGAATGAGTTGGGAAGTATTCTTTTCTCCTCTGTTTACTGAAATAATTTATGGAAGATTGGTAATATTTATTCTTTAAATGCTTGAAGAATTCACCAGTGAAGCCATGTAGTCTCAACTTTTCTTTTCTTTTTTCTTTTTTTTTTGAGATGGAGTTTCACTCTGTCGCCCAGGCTGGAGTGCAGTGACGTGATCTGGGCTCACTGCAACCTCCGCCTCCTGGGTTCATGCCATTCTCCTGCCCCAGCCTCCCGGTAGCTAGGACTACAGGCATCTACCACCAGGCCTAGATTTTTTTTTGTATTTTTAGTAGAGACAGGGTTTCACTGTATTAACCAGGATGGTCCCAATCTCCTGACCTCATGATCTGCCCGCTTCGGCCTCCCAAGGTGCTGGGATTACAGGCATGAGCCACCGCACCAGGCCTCAGCTTTTCTTTATCGGAAATTTTTAAATTTCTTCTCTTGTTATAGTTCTACTCATATTTTCTATTTGTTTTTGAATTAGTTTTGGGCTATCTCATCTAAATTATCTAATTTAATAACATAATATTGTTTATCATATTCTCTTACAATATTTTTAAAGTTTCTGTAGGGTAGGCAGTTATATCCCTTATTTCAACCCAGATTTTAATAATCTTGGCCTTCTCTTTTGTTCTTCAAAAGTCATAAAGGATTTTCAATTTTGCCAGTCTTTCCAAATACACAACTTTTGGTTTCAATGATTTTCTGTCTTTTACTTCATGGATTTATACTCATTTTTTATTATTTTCTTCCATCTGCTTGCTGTGAATCTTGCTGGCTCCTCTTTTTCTAGTCTCTTAGGATAGAAACGATCCCATTGGTTTTTAGATATTCTTTCTTTCTTTACTAATACAGGTAATTACAGGCCAATATTTATACAATTATTTATTTATTTCAAATCGTCTACTCTATAGAGGAAACCTTCACCACTGCCTCACTCAGGAAGTAACAGGAGGAACGTGAGAAGCTGGGATGAAAACACTATTTTGAGGGATCTGTTTGTCTGATGCTGGTAAGAACATATTACCAGGGGAAGCTTCCTTATTTAATCCCCTTAGGGCAGGGGTCATTTGAGAGAAAGAGAATAAAAACAAACAAAACACTTAGGCAGTATGACAGCTTTAGTGGACAGTCCTAGGTGGGTTCCATGATACATAACCACTGGTGTTCATAAACAGTGTGATTCCTTCTTCTTGAGTCTGGGCAGAATTTGTGACTTCCTTCTAGCATAGACAATATTGCAAAGCTGAAGGTACTTTGCAGATGCAATCAGGGTCCCGAATCAGTTGGGTTTGAGTTAATCATAAGGGAGATTATTCTGAGTGGATCTGACTTAATTAGGTCAAAGCCACTAAAAGAGGAACTGAACTCTTTTTGTTACCAAGAAATTCTCCTAGCTGGTTTGATTATTAGTAGCCCATGTGGCAGGAAACTTCAGATGTTCTCTAGGACCTTAGGGTGATCTCCATCCAACAGCCAGCAAAAAGCCAGGACCCTCAGCCTTAGAGTTACTATGAAAATAATTCTGTCAACAACTTGAATGACCACAGAAGCAGACCCTTTAAGTCCCCAGGTGAGAATGCAGACTGGTCAACACCTTGACTATAGCCTGTGAAACCTTGAAGAGAGGACCCAGATAAGCTGTGCCCAGGCTCCCGACTCATAGAAACTGTGTGTGAATTATGAAAGTGCGTTAATTTAAGCCACTGAGTGTGTGATTATGATAATTTGCATGGCCAAACAGTCAACTAATAATGAAATTTCAGATGTAGTGAGATAGGGTTACAAATTTAGAAACCAATGTAAATCTTATTAGACTGAAATGCTGCAAAAGCCTATTTTGCCAGAGTTTCTCTGCTTCCTTTGTGGAGGATACAGAAGACTGAGGGAGGCCAAGGTAGGGATGGAGGGGCACAGGATCACTAATTTTTTCATGATCGTTGCTATGCACACTTGCATTTATGGAGCCCACTCTACCTGTAGTGTCAGAGCAATTAGAAAAGCAAAAAGAGAGAAGATGAGAGAAAACCTTGACAATGGATGTGGAAAATATTATAGAAAAAGGACCTGTAATCCCAGCCCTTTGGGAGGCTGAGGCGGGTGAATCATGAGGTCAGGAGCTCATGACCAGGCTGGCCAACATGGTGAAACCCCATCTCTACTAAAAATATAAACAATTAGCTGGGCGTGGTGGCAGGCACCTGTAATCCCAGCTACTTGAGAGACTAATGCAAGAGAATCACTTGAACCTGGGAGGTGGAGGCTGCCATGAGCCAAGATTGTGCCATTGCCCTCCAGCCTGGGTGACAGAATGAGACACTGGAAAAACAAAGAAAAAAGAAAAAGGACATGAACACTGCATGAGGAGTAAAAGACAAGTTATTAAATCTAGAGCTGAGAATCTAACTTTTGGGAAAGGCACAGAGATAGAGACATCTAAATTAAATAAGCAGAGATAACTACCTTACAATTATTAGGTTTCTAAATAACCTGAAAAGCCTTTTAATGTGGATTCAGCAAATAAAAGGGGAGAAAAGTCAAAATTCAGGTGAGAAGGTCACCTATATCTGAAAGATATAGCAATAATTTTGATTATTCAGAACATTTAAAAAAAATGACTACAAAATTTTCTTAAAGTTTGAAATTCTTCTGTTGGTAAGGGTCTTTGACATAAAAATATACATTGAGAAGTAGAAAATTTCTGAGAGGTCCTGATGCAGTAAAGAAATTATTAAATTATAAAGCTGGTTGTAACACACACACATGCACACACACAAACATCAGTTTAAGGATTTTCTGATAGTTTGACCCTTTGTTCAAACAAGCCTATGACAGCAGGCTGATGGACCTGGATAAAAAGCCACATCTGAGGGATTAAAGCCTCAGGGAGCAGCTGCCTGGGGAGGTTTTTGTTTAGACCTAAAGCACTGTGGGAGGAAGATCCTTACTCTGCAGACAGTAATAATTTGCAGCATCGTCAGCTTCCACAGGATTAATTGTGAGGGTGAAATCGGTCCCAGACCCACTGCCGCTGAACCTGGCTGGGACCCCAGTGTCTTTATTGGATGCTTGGTAAATCAGGAGTTTAGGAGGTTGTCCTGGTTTCTGCTGATACCAGTGAATGAAGTTTATTCCCAAGAAACTGACACTCTCACTGGCTCTGCAGGTGATGGTGGCCCTCTGCCCTGGAGACACGGCCAAAGAAGCTGGAGACTGGGTCAGCACAATGTCCCCATTGCAGCCTGAAATGATAAAGACAAATAAACTATATCAGATATACTGAGACTGTCCCCAGGTAGGCCCATGCATTGGTGACACTTGTAACCACAGTCATATGCAGCATCTTGAGTAACCAGAAAACAAAAGATAACTGGGGAACTTACAACCTCCAATGAATGCCTTAAATCCAACAGCCAAGAACCCAACCAAGAACAAAAAACAATGGTGGCCACATGAGTTTGCCCAGTGTTTCTCTATACCCCCTCACCTGGAGCACAGAGCAGGAGGATCCACAGGAAAGGAGCCCAGGACCCCATTTCTGAGAGCTGAACTAGAGGCTGCTCCTCAGGGCCCCTGACAAGCTGCCTTTAAGGATGCTCTAAGCAGCTTGGACCGTTGCCTAATGACCTAACATGCAAATCAGCTCAGAAAAGTTTGGGTTGGTGCTCAAAGGGGACACCTGCTCTTATTTCACCCAGTGGGGGTTGGGGCTAACAAAACATTTCCTAGGGTAGCTCAAGCATGTCCCAAGGGATTTTGTGACTTTTTCTATTGGATCTTTGCCTGCCAGTCTACTTGAGATACCATGTGGAGGAGTGTACTGGGGCTGCCCTGCCATTTGGATATGTTATTTCAGAAATACTTTTGATTATTCAAAATTAAAATTTTCGATCATTATCAATAATCATGCATTTTAAATTGTTATCATTGTGAGACAGAGAAAGCAAGTTGGGTGGCTTTTATGAAACTGGTTCATATGGGAAGGGGAAGTTTGTTCCACTGAGTGAGTGGTATTTAAAACAAGTCTATAAATGTTATCATGATCTGGAAAGGATGAGGGGAGTGAGTATGAAACCTTGATGAAGACTGGAAAACTAAACTAATCAAGGAACTTGCCTCAGTGTGGACAAGGCAGGGTCTCTCCATCTGCTTAGTCCTGAAACCAATGCTCTATCCACCAGAGTCCCTCAGGGGCAGAAGAGTCATTGTAGTGGATCCTATTCAGAGTGGAGAATAACCATCCCCCAATTCCTGCTGGTTCCATCTGCCTTGCCACTGGAAACTGAGAGCTAAGGAACTCCATCTCCTCCTACAGCAAGAGAGGGTGTCCACACCAGTCAGCTGGCACTCTCACCCCCCAATAGGTGAAGGTTTTCCCCCACCAAAACCAGTCTAAAATGTCTGGAAGAGGGGACTGCATCTTCAAAAGTGCGGACACCAACAAAAGGCTACAAGGAACTTGAAAAGCCAGGGAGCATGATGCCAATCATCACTTCTCCATGAGCTCCACTCCAGGATTCTATTCTGTTACTTGTGATGGAGTTCAGGGCCAGAGAGGTCCCTCTACACTGCTTCCAACTGTGCACTTGAGTCCCTGATTACTCAGTTCTATTTTTCATTGATATTAACATGCATATTAGCTCTACTTAACTAAAAGTTTTCTTTTATCACTCTGAGGATTGTTTTTATGTTTTTAAAATTTTATTTTATTTTATTTAGACTAAAATAAATTAGTGGTTTCCCAAAGGATCTGGGTAGAATTACAATAATGGTTTTTCTACACCTTAAATCTACATTTTTATAAACAGTTGAAAACGAACACCTGAGAATTCCAGCTACACCTTAGGGCAAAGGAGATGAAGAGTGGGAACTTAGATTAGTGTGGTGAGTTTGAGTGGAAAATTCTGTAACCCTCTTGTTTTTCCTAAATAATTAAATTAGGCTTACCTAGCTCTATTCCCCTAGAAGAAAGTAGGAATAATGGAATTTGAGTATTCCTTGAAGAAACAAAGAACATTTTCAAGAAATTTAAGAAGTTTTCATACTTCAACCTTTCAGATGTCTAGTAGATATCTCTGGAAAACAGGGCAAGCATCAATTTGTGGATTGAAAAGAAAGATAAAATATTTCAGAGGAGCCAGTATGCCATGAGGAAAGTCCTGAAAAAATTCACCTGAACCCTTGGCACTTTTGTGCCATGATTAGGGTTGGGACAATCCTTGAGCTTTTCCCCCTCCTACAACTCTGGGTGGAGGAGGACAGAAACAGAGGTAGGAAGTAAAAGGCAGACGATGGGGGCGAAATTTGCATTTTTTTTTTTTTTTTTAGGCCGTCAAGAGGACTGATCATTAAGAAGCCTGTAGAAAATAGAGACAAACTTGACCACTTTAAATTGTCCACTGTCTTGTCCTCTGTCTTCTACTCTTTCTCCAGCAACCCAGCGATAAAAAAGACCTACTAAACACAACCTGCAAGGACACAGTCCTCAGACTCAGTTCTGAGGTGGAAGTAGGTAAGGTAATGATAAAATGCACCCATATGTGTTTGGAGCAATCAAGAAATAATGAACTATACCATATTTTGGCAAATAGAAGACTTGGATAAAGCAACCCCATCAAGGATAAGTAATTTGAAGTGAAATAATACTGAAAAATTACAAATTTACCATGGGAGAGGGCTATATGACTGACAAAAATACATAGCAAGTAAATAATAAATTAGATAACTCCTCTGAAAATGATGTACTCTAGTAAAACAAAAGTATTTTCGGCAGCAAATGATTGTAAAATTAGAAGACACACCAAAAAAAAAAGCACTTAAATTTATTTTCAAGGATGAGATAATTAGCAAGAAAATAATAGGTAAAATAAACATGTCTGGCTACAGGTACAGGATTTAAAAAGTAAAGCAGAACTAGTTATTATAACATAGAAAAAATACAATCAGGCAAAGAAATAAATGGAGTCAAAGACACATAAGGTAAGCTTAGTAAAGGAATAAAGTTCAGAATAAAAGGCAAAAAAATCAATTACAGATAATTATAGAAAGGACAGAAAACAGGCACCCAATATACATGGATAGTTGATGTGTTTTAATTATAGAATTTAATAAAATAACATATGAAATAAAATGTAATAACATAATGACCAGAATGTCAATATGTTTAAGTGAAGATATGTTAAAACACCCCACCATAACATATATATGAATTACATATTTATTAAATACATATATATTAAAAGATAAATCTATAAAAATTATATAACAAAGAATTTATATGAATATATGTCTGACTTGGTATTTAAAGAGACTATTTGTAAGCCAGAAGAAAAAGGAATTCTAAAAGAAACAAAAAATAAATATATAAAGAAAGCAACAGAAACCTAATATAAAGTTTCTAAGTAGAAGTTTTAAATCAATGTCAAACATAAAATTATACACTGAAGAAAATCAATACATATAAAAATAAAACTAGACTATAACAAAGACATCTCACAAAATGATAAAGAAAGCAAATTTAAATTAGAAAAATAATCCATAAAATGAAAAATTAATAAATTACACCTCACCTAAATTGAAGTTTTTGATCTGAAAAGAAATCTCTCTTAAAGGGTTGTAATAAATTGAAAGTGGACTTATGCAATTTAGCAAATGAACTCTTGAGCAATTATCTCAGAGAAATAAAACATTATTATACAGAAACTTGTACACAAATGTTCACAGAAGCTTTATTTATAGTAGCTAAATCAAGGAAATTACCCAAATGTCTTTCAGTAAGTAAACAGTTAAATAAACTGGGGTAATCATATCATAGAATACATTCAGAAATAAAAAGCAATAAACTATTGCTATACCCAACTTTGATGAGCCTCAAGGGTATTATACTCAGCGAAATAAGCCAATCTCGAAATGGTACTTATGGTATGATGTCTTCTATGTGGTGTTTGCCAAGGGTTAAGGATGGGGTAGAGAAGGTGAGGGTGGCTGTAAAAGGGTAACACCAGGAGTCTTGTGGTGATGATTTAGCTGAGTTTCTTGATTACAGTGGTGGTTATAGAAGGCCACATACATGATTCATTCACATCGAGCTACACACACATAAACACAATCACATAAACAAACAAAAATTGTGTGCATGTGTAACTTGTGAAAACTGAATAAGTTCTATGGATGACACCAATGTTAATTTCCTGTCTTTGGTATTGTCCTATAGTTTGAAAGATGTCAACACTGGAGGAAATTGAATGAAGATGCATGAGACTTCTGTATATTTCTCTGCAACTTCCCGTGAACCTATAACTATGTAAAAACAAAAAGTAAAAAAAAAACATAAGCTTTATTACTTGAAAACCTTGGAAAAAAATTAATTGCCCTTTTCCATGAAATAATTGGCAAAAAAACTTAAAGCCTTATGCCTCCCTCTGCTGGTGGGAATGGAGGGGGATGGAAAAGCCATTACTTTGGTGGCTGCAATGTGGATTTCTACAGACTTTCCTAAGTAATCTCTGCTCACTATTGGAGTGAAATTTAGAATATGTATACTTGTTGGCCCAAACTTACTACTAAGAAAATTGCGTATAGAAATAAAAACTCCGTGTTGTCTAAGGAAACATCTGAATGCCTATCAGCAAGAGATGGCTAAATAAATTGTGCTATTTTCATGTTATGAAAAATCATGCAACTTTTGAAAGGGTTAATTTCATGCAATTTACCTGTTTATTATACAATATCAAGTGTACAAGCAGAAATGCAAAATGTGTTTTTATAACACATAATCCAAGGTTTGAGAACCTACAAGAAAAACCACAGAACTATAGCATACACAGGATAGTAATTTTTTTCATATATTAAATATGATTCACGTTTCTTGGGGTGACTATAGTTTTCTCACTAATAGAAGCACAGTAAGTTGATTAAACCAAAATCATGACACAATTATATAGGGAGGAAGTCAGAGCACTCTGTTCTTAAGCTCAGCTCTAGGGAGAAACTATTTAACCAGCCTAATGTGCTACATACAGTTTTATTATTGTCTAACTGACTGGGGAAAGAGAAATTCTCAACTCCATCCAGGTCTAGCATCCTGTCCCACCTACATGGGTGGAGAAAGAAGCAAAGAGACACTTGTGATGTTAACAGTCCACAGACATAAGCTCACTAAAGCACTGAACCCTAAGTATAGGAGTATAGAATGCTTCTCTTCCCCTACACCTTACCCCCATATTATTAAAGGCCTATTTCTAGCACTTCCCTTCACCCAATGTATTTTATCTGGCTATCAAGTAAAAATTATAAGGCATAATAAAAGGCAAAAAGACACGGTTTGAAGAGATCAAGCAAGAGTCGAAACCAGACATGGCAGGGATGTTGTAATTTTTAAAAGAGGAGAAACGTAAAGTGAAAGATGAAGATCCCAAAAAAAAGCAAAAAAAAAAAAAAATGCTAGAGATTAAAAAACAAAACAAAACAGAACACTGTAACAGAAAGGACTGGGTATGGCTGAGAAAAAAAGAGTCTGATTTTGAGAGTATATTGACAGAAATCTCCAAAACAGAAAAGAGAACAAAGACTGAAAACCAAAGGCCCAAGAACTGTGAGACAGATACAAAAGGTGTTACATTGTTTAACCCTTTTTCTCTTTAGAAAAAAAAGGACAGTTTTCTGCAGGCATTCATGTGATTTTACATAAACACACTCTTTGAGGATGAAGCAAATCTGACTGATTTTCAATCTGAAGTAAAATATAAAATCTATTCTTGGAATTATTTCTAAACAGAACTTGTCTCTAATCCTAATATAACAGAAATGTATATGATAATCAGTATTTAATAATGTTTTGTGTCATAAATTTCAAAGCAAGAACAACATAAAGTGGAATATCACATTCCACACAAAAATATCACATTGCTCTTCAGGTTGTCTCGCTAGGCTTGTCTTTGTACAAGCAGCAAACTTTGCAGCGACCTGTTGGATTTCATTTGCCTGATGTTGGTGGTATGCTCTTGGGGAAAGGTCTTCCATACAGGTGAAGAGGTATGACATCATCAGAGCAAGGGTGGCCTGGAAGACTTTGCTGCCCTGGCTTGTGATGCTTTAACAGCATTTTTTCAATCCATGCCAGTCTGAAGTTTACATGGCTAATCGTGTGCTCAGGATTATCCTTCTTGAACAGGATGTGGAGGTTCAGTCAGCACTGTAATGTTTAGAAGGTAGTGAAATACTTCCTTAGACCAAATCTTGTGCTTTCTGAAGAAGTGAGCATCAAATCAGCTGAGTCCACTGCTCCCATCTTCTCATTAGGGTCCACAATGACATATGGCTTCTTAGTTTTCTTTCCATTTCTGTTGTCTGCTTCAATCACAGTATCGTTGTGGAATGTTGGTCACATTCTCACTTTCTTCTTGAGGTAAACACCGTAGTTGCAAGTGCTGCCAGCAAGTACTCTTGGGCAAAAGGCAAATAGGTTAACGAACACGAAGAAAAAGGAGGAGGACGGGGTGGAGGGGTGATAAAGGAAACAGTATTGACTAAAAATATTTCTAAATTAATGTCAGACATCGAACCACAGATCCAGGAAGATCAGGAAACACCAAGCAGTATAAATGCCAAAATAAGCAAACAAGCAAAACAAACAAAGAAACAAAAACAAAAACAAAAAACACTTGAGCATATAATTTTTAAACTATAGGAAGTCAAAAACAAAGAAAAAGTATTGAAAAGAGAGAGAGAAAGAGCATGAACATAAGAGAAACAAACCTTTTGTATAGAGGAGCAAATGTAAATATTGTATCCAACTTCTGTGAAACAGGAAGGATTCTTCACTTCAATGCAAGCAAGAGGAGAGGAGAGTGACGTGTTTTGTGCTGAGAGCAGAAAACCACCAACCTAGGATTCTGTTTTCTATGAAATCATCCTTCAAAAGGAAATGATAAATGATGGCTTTCTCAGACAAACAAAAATTTGGAAAATTTGTTGCCAGTAAACATGCTTTGTAACAAACAGAAAAAGAAAAGTTCTTTTGAGAGAAGGAATATAGTATAGGTCAGAAATTTGAATTTGCATAAAAGAAGAGCATCAAGAAGAAATAAGTGAAGGAAAAATTAAGGAACATATTTTTCTTATTCTTAACTGATATAAATTTTTTCAAAATAATAGTAATGTGATTATTATGCATAATGATGTATACATTTACATATATAAATACATATACACATATATGCATACTTATTTATACTTACATATAAGTGAAATGAATGACAATAATGCAACAAATGGAAAAAATTAGGAATAGTTTGTTATTATCAGGTACTCACATGACCTATGAAATGTTATAGGAGTATTTGAAAGTGGGCTTGGATTAGTTGTAAATGTATCTTGAAAACTTCAGAACAACACTAAAAGTGGTTAAAAAATCTAATGTGCTAATAAAGGAGAGAAAATAGAAATGTATAAGATGCTAAATTAAAACCATAAAAAGGCAGAAACAAGTAGAAGATAAAAATAGAAAAAAAAAACCCAAGGACAATAAATAGAAAACAGTGAAAATATGGTAGACATTAATCCAAGGCACCAATAATTAGTTGGAGCATAAAGTGTCTAAATGTACAAGTTAAAAGATATATTATTAGAGTATAACAAAAAGTAAGATTCAACTCTATGGTGTCTATAATAAATCTAATTATAACATTAAGGTACATATAGATTGAAAAGTACATGATGGAGAAAGATATACCATGCTAATATTAATCAAAAGAAACCACAAGTAACTATATTAATTTCAGAAAAGAAGATCTCAAAGCAAGGAAAGTTATCATGGACAGAAAGAGCATTACAAATGAAAAAGGGGCAAATTCTTCAAGAAGACAAAGCAATGCTTAACATATGTGAGCTTAACAACAGACTGTCAAAATAAATGAAGCAAAAACTGA
The DNA here is from genome assembly GCF_008728515.1 of Papio anubis. NCBI lineage: Eukaryota > Metazoa > Chordata > Mammalia > Primates > Cercopithecidae > Papio > Papio anubis. Next base: position 88,562,019 of record NC_044989.1, read on the forward strand.
TAGAACTACAAGAAGATACAGCTGAGTCCACGATTATAGTTAAAGGCTTCAACACTTCACTATCATAAATAGATAGATCCAGCGGGCAGAAAACCCATAAAAACAGTCAAACTCAACAACACTATCAATGAACTCTGTATAATTGCCATTTGCACACTATTTTGTCCAAACACGTATTTTTTCAAGATCACATGGAATATTCTCTGTGATAGACTTAATTCTGGGTCATAAAACAAACAGTAACATATTTAAAAAAATAGAAATCACTCAGTGCCTTCTCTCAAACCACAATGGGATTAAAATATAAATCAATACCAAAATGCAGACAATACCCAAATATGTGGAGATTAAACAGCACACTTCCAAATAACAAAAGAGTCAAAGAAGAAATCTCAGGAGAATTTTAGAAGATTTTGATCTAAATGGAAATAAAAACATGACTCATCAATATTTGTGGAATATAGCAAAAGGAAGTGCTGAGAGGGAAATTCATATAATCAAATGTATAAATTAGAAAGAAGAAAAATCTAAAATCAGTCACCTAAGTTTTCGCTGTATGAAATTAGAAAAAGAAGATCAAATTAAATCTAAATTAGGCAGAAGAAAGGAAATAAATATTAGAGCAGATATAAAAAAATTGAAAACAGGAAGTCAACAGAAAAAAAAATTGAAAACTAATACTATGAAAATACAAATAATATTGGTAAGTCTCAAGCCAAGCTAAGGAAACACAGAAAGCACACACATTACTAATAGCAGAACTGAAAGAGGGGACATCACTACAGATCCCATGAAGCTTAAAAGGATGTTATAGGAATATTATAAACAATGCTATGAACCAAACTTGATAACTTTGATGAAATGGACAAAGTCCTTGAAAGAAGGAATCTACCAAAACTAACTAAAAGAAACAGACAGCATAAACTGGCCTACAAATATTTTATATATTTAATAAATTGAATAAATAACTAACAACCGTTTTAAAAAATAAAGCACCAGATTCAGATGGATTCAATGGTGAATTCTACCAAATGTTTGAGGAAGAAATTCTTCAAATTCTCAATCTATTTCACAAGATAAAAACGAAGGGCATACTTCCTAAGTCATTCTGTGAGGGAAATACTAGTCTACTAACAGAACCAGGCAAAGACATTACAAGAAAATAGAACTACAATTATTTCTCATGAAAATAGATGCAAAAATCCTCCACAAAGTATTAGCAAATTGACTACAACAATGTACAAAAAATTGTACAATATGTATGTACAATTGTACATACTGTACAATATAGTATGCCAAGTTGGATTTATGCTAGGTATGAAAGGCTGATTCAGTAGTTAAAAATTAATTGATTTAATTCAGTGTCAATTCTTGTGCATCCAGCACAATTGAGCATCCAGAGAATGGAATATTATTCATTGCCTAAAATAAACAAGCTATCAAACCATGAAAAAACACGGAGGAAATTTAAATGCATATTACTAAGTGAAAAAGTCAATCTGAAAAGACTGCATATTATATTATTTTAACTGTATGATATTCTGTAAACGACAAAACCATAGAGACAGTTAAAGGATCAGTGGTAGTTAGGGATTTGGAGGGTGGGGGATGAATGGGGGAGATGAACAATTTTTAGGGCAGTGAAACTGCTATGTCTGATACTACAAAGATGGATATTTCCTATTAGACATTTTTAAAAACCTGTAACATGTATAACATCATAAGTGAACCCTAATTTAAACTAAGAAACCCTAATCTAAACTCTGGGTGATAATGTTGTATCAATGTAGGTTCACTATGGTGGGGGATGTTGATAACTGGGGAGGTTTTGCCCATGTCAGAGAAAGATAGGAGAATCCGCACCTTCCAAAACTACTCTAAAAATGAGCTCTTTAAAAACATAGCTTCTTAAAAAATAATTAGTTATTTCCACTATCTAATATAGCAACTTGAATTGTGGGAAAATGAGTAACAGTGAGAGATTTGTCATGTTTTCTTTGATCATAAATCAATTATTAAAAATATTATTCTTACAAAATAATCTTTTTTGAATTTCAGAGTATTGCTATTACCAGTAAAAAGTAATGATAAATCTTTAAAAAGTCTGCCTTGTAATTGGTTATTTTATCTCAAAATCTGTTGCCCTTAAGTATTCAGAACATGTAAAATTTTGTAAGACTTCTTTCATCAGAAAAAGCCTTTGAAATTTTCTCATACTGTCAGTAGACTAGGAGTATAATATTCTGAATTCTAAACGGGAATCTCCCCCTTCTGTATATTAATACACCATGCCAAAACGTTGACAACAGCAGCTAAAGTGGATCACTCCACACTGGACAAAGATAAGAATTGATAAAATTTGTAAGAACAGCCTATGTTTAGATCCAGGTGGGAAGCAGGTCACTGTGGGTCTCCAGTCTTGGCCACATTCAACTACATGAGGACAGACTTATATAGATCTGTTTTCTTGTAGTTCAACTTTCTTGTCAAATTCTGTTTGGGGGTTCATAAGCCACCATTTCCACTTTCTCATGAAGATATTGTCTCATTATTATCTCACTGTGACTAAGAGTGACCACCAAACAATTCGTTCACCTATTATATCCTACTTTAATGTTTTTGATTGTTGTTTATTGGAAATAAAACAAAGTAGTTAAAACACAATTTTAGTTGATTTCACGTAATATATATAATTACATATATATATATATGTATATCATGTGCTTTTACACTTACTTGCAGGAAAATGGAGAATATGAACTTAGAATTCTCAAATTCAATGTTTTTTCTTCCAGTTTAAATAATTTCAAGAATCTATAAAATACTTACATAAACTTTAAATAAATAAATTTTAAGAGCTTCAGAAAATATCAAAGACCAAATTAAATCCCTTACACTAATTTCTGAGATCAACCAAAATTGTGTTTTAACCACTTTGTTTTATTTCCGATGAACAACAATCAAAAACATTAGATAAAGTAAGATGCAATAGGTAAATGAAGTGTTTGGTGGTCACTCTTAGTTATAATGAGATCATAATGAGAAAATATCTTCATCAGAAAGTGGAAATGGTGACTTTCTGCCTTAAGGGAGCAGGGGACTCAGAGTTGTAAACTTCCCCTCTGTCTTGATCTTTCTTGTGCGGGAGCCGCGGGTAGCCCACTGTTTCAGTGGTCTTTGAGTAGCAACAGTCCTCATCTTTCTGTAATTCTAGAAATGTTCCTACTGGTTCTTCTATAACACTTTTTATGCCAAATAGAAAAATAAGAATCAGTAATAAAATAGAATAAAATAAAATAACTTATGAACTCCTGGAAGTAGTTGTGGGATAAAATTATAAAGTTTAACAAAAAACTAGAGCCTACAACAACTTACTAAAAACTAATTTAGTCAAATTTTACTCTTATTTTATACTTTTGCTCTCACAAATTAGGAATTTTCTCAACCCAAAGAATGATTGCCTTTCTTATATTCTGGAATCCTAACAGCCATAGGTGAAATTTGAAACTATGAGAATTTATACTAACCAGAATATCCTAGGAAATCTGTTATACAAAAATTAACTATTTAGAGTAAAATAGAAGGAAAAACTTGTTGATTCCATGGAAATAGTTAACTGACTATTTGCTGGTCAATAAAGCTAATCCTAAGTATGCCCCTACATAACAGTGACATCGTTGTTTCTGGATTAATGCTAAGTTTTCAAGATTAGTTAAAAGCAATTTGCCTTGGATTCAGACTCATAGTATTGGTCATAACTGTAATTCAACTACCACCAGAAATTGTAGAAGACAACAACAGAAAAGAAGAGATAATGAGAAATAGGTTATGAAATGTACCCCAATGTTAACATTTGTGAAGGAGAGGGGGTGTTTTATGAATATCCATTTTCATAGCACTGATATCTTCAATTTGATAAGCAAATACAAATCTTTAAACCAGAACTTGGAACAGGGTAAATATGGCTCTCATGAATTTGACCTGACTTCACCCTGGGGTTGTGTTGACATAAGGACTAGACGGAGGTACACACAGCAGAAGTAATGAAAAATTATAATGTCAAATTTTAGATCCTCCTAACTAAAGCAGCTCAGATACTGTATAAAGATTTTTTAAAAAGTTATGTGAAAATGCCCTTGAACTGTTTCTGGGCTGCCTAGTAACATTCTGGCTGTGGTTGGATGGCTGATTTACCCCAGCTGGAGGTATCAGTACTGTACAGCTGAAATTTGTGGGCACTCCCCTCTGCAGTTGTCACCAAATGGCTTATACTTTTATTTTCAAAATCCACTTGTGATTCTAAGAACTCTCCTTTTCTCTCACAAAAGGCAGTTGAGGCAAATCAAAGACTTTTGGGATAAAATGTTATATCCGCTATGAAATGACAAAGTCTATTTAGATATTTGCAAACTAAACATTTTCACCAATTGCTGTGAGCCATACTCCCGCTGAGTATAGCTTGTGTAGAGTGAAATCACAGGCATGTAAGTGGCGGTTTGGTATAACTGGTAATGGAGAGGTAGGATGTTAAAGAGTGGGAAAATACCAATTTCTGAGTATTACCAAATATTATCGTGTTAAAAATATAAAAAAACCCTGCTAATCCTAACATATACCCAACCTTTGTAGCCATGAGTATGCCTCAATTTTCTTGCTGTTAGGCTGACTAAATCTCATTGACAAATGCAGGAAACACAGGGAGGATCAGAATGCACTTTCAAGGTAGCTCTCTCTTCTGTCATGTCTAGTTGCTCAGGGATCACTTTGATCACCTTCATTCTTCTGCTTGAGCCATGTGAAATAAGGCTGTTACAGTGTTGGGGCCAGAACCTTCTGGATCTTTCTGCAAATTATTCCCTCCAGTCATCTAACATCTACCTGTGAAGCCAACTCAGAATCTGCCATGCAGGTTTCCCATGCAAACACCTGTGGACAGCTGAGCCATCCCAAATAGGAAGGTTTGTATTTGGAGCTGTACCACTGTGTGAGGACCTTGAAGACTCTGTTCACAGCAGTAAATTCGACATCCTCAGCCTCCACCTTGCTGAATTTAGGTGTGAAACCTGTCCCTGACCTGCTGCCACTGAACCTGCTTGGGACTCCATAGAATTTGTGAGAAATTGTGTAGATAAGAAGCTGTGGAGACTGGCCTGGCTTCTGCAGGTACCAATCCAAATAGGTGTTTTCATCACTATGCAGGAAGCTCTGACTAGACCTGCAGGAGATGGAGGCCAGCTGTCCAGGAGGGACAGGCAGGGAGAGTGGATTCTGGATCATCACAATATCCCCACTGGATCCTAAAATAATAACAGTGAGAAGTACATTACATACAAACATTGTGAGATGTTTTTATAATTTAGTCTTATTGTATATGTTAGGCTACTTTTTTGTGTTTGATTAGATTCATACACTACATTTATCCAGTATCTGAAAATGATCCAATAATTAAAGGCACAAAGTGGCCTCTTTCTTTTTGAAGTTCTCAACAGTGCACTATTCTTTTTCCTTGTAGCTTGTTCTTAGTTCGTACAGGTGTAAATATTAAATTCCCTTTGCTGGAGGGCAAGACATCTGCATCTGATATGTGGACAGAACACAAATGGGAGGCAGTAGAATCCCCAGAGCTCACCCTCCAGTCCCATTCTCCTCTCTTCTGTCCTTACCAGGGACCCAGAGCATCAGCAGCCCCAGGAGCTGAGCAGGGAGCCTCATTGTGAGAAGGTGAGCTGAGGAGTCCTGATCACTCAAAGCAAGGTTAGAGATGAGCTTTTATCTCAGGCTCACAGGGGAAGGTCTTCCCTAGGGGACAACATGCAAATCCCCTGGTGAGTGCAGTAGTGAAGAAAGATCCAGCTGGGATCAAAGAGTGGGCTTCTTATGTAAGCAAAGTGACACAAAATATCTTTTGTGCTGGTGAAACCAAAATAAAATATTGGTGTTGCCTGGCTTACAAGGGTGACATTCTGAAATACTATGAATCAATGTGGAAGACAGTGTGACTGCAGCCTGTCACTCTTCACAATTCATATGCTGCTGATGCAATGGAGATTCTTATGATGAAGATGTGTGTCAATCTCTAGGTGGTGAATAAGCTTTCTTCTTGGCTCCACCCAGCTAATTCTTAGGAGGAAATAGCTCTCACTAACTCTGGTGCTCACTGATAGAATGTCTCCAAGTATCAAGATGAACTTGAAACAGTTCTAGAGTTATTTGGCTGTAGTTGCAAGACTGATTTCCTGCAGCTTGTATTTCACTGTAGTTGGTATTTCTGGGTACTTGGCTCTATAGCTGCCATTAAATGGCACTAAATGATGCTCTAGTGAATAAGCTAGCTTTAAAGGGTGCTTCATAAACAGAGTTCACGGGAAGAGGAATGCATATTCCATTCCATTGTATCTAATAAGTGTCTTTGTCTTTGAAGGCAGGAAGGACCTGGTAGGCCTTTATGGATTCTGGAGGCAAGAAATTCTGTACCTTGGAATACTGTTCTGGCTCACTGACCGACTGATACAGGAGTCAGCCAGCCTTGAGTGGGACGGGGGCCAAAAAAAGGGCTCTGCAGCAGGTTCAGCCTGTAGCAGCCCTGCCTCTCAGGCCAGTGCAGATGCAGATGAATTGGACAACACAATAAACCATCTGGACATAATGGACGCTTTGAGAACACTCCACTAGCACACCAGATTGCATAATCTTTTCAAAACATTTACTAAAATAGACCATATTGTTACCAGAAAAGGGGATTTTGAACCAAACTCCAAGAGAGGATTCTTGGATTTCATGCAGGAAGAAATTCAAGGAAAGTCACAAAGTGCAGTGAGAAGAGACAGTTTATTGAAAACTCCATTACAGAGTAAGGCATCCTCAGAAAGCAAGCAGAGGAGCACACTATCTTTATTTTAAGTTTTTCTTATATAGGAGTGTTGTTTATGTAAAGACTAAACTAAGCTGTGCCTACATGCGGATGAGCAGACATTATGACAAAATTTATTATTCTGTTGATTTAAGGGAAACTATTCTTGACATTCTAGTGTGTGAATACATCAAAGCATACCTATAGTTATTTTGAAAGCACATACAGTTATGGGATTGGGACATCTGGACTTTCCACTGCTGTAGAAGTGTGTCCTTGCAGGTATCCTTAGGCTGTTTCCTCAACTATGAACATCTTATGACCATGGATCATGGCTGGCAAGGAATGTGCCTTGTTAGTCTCAAGATGGAGCTGTGTTTAAAATGGCATTACTCTGGCTCTCCTAGGTTTCACTTTAATATTTTGAGCCACAAGATATTTTGATAAAATTAAATAGATTCAAATTATGCAAAACATATTTTTGAAATCAAGAAAATTATATTTGAAATTCACAACAGAAAGTCATAAGAAAAATCCCCAAATATTTGAAAACAGACTAACAAAATACTAAAAAGAAATCTGGATCAAGAAGAGACAAAAAAATGAAATAAGAAAGTATTTTGTACTAAAATACAACATGGAATATCAAAATTTCTGGAATGTAAGAAAGCAGTCAATGCATAGCATTGAACTTACAACACTAAGTGGGTATATTAGTAAAGTATTAAATCAATCAGCTCAGGCACCTGCCATACCTGCCATACTAGTAAAAGAAAAATTAAAGTAGAAATCAGGACCTTTTATGCTTAGAAACATAGGAAAGTGATAAGCACTGTCTAGTGCTTATTTTATTTTCTAGACATCAGTCTGAAAATAAAAACACATATTAGCAACTTCACAAAAGTCTGAGAGTGGATGGGCAGAATGAGTAACTGCTCAGAGGGAATGAGAAAGCAGGGAAAGTCAAAACAGGATCAGTATGTGATATTATTATGGACTGTAGATATGTGAAACTCCATGAGCTTTGACTTGGTGTTGTGGTTTGGGTGTTTGATCCCTGCAAATCTTATGTTGAAATGTAATCCCCAGTGTTAGAGGTTGGGCCTAGTGGGAGGTGTTGGGTCACAGGGGTGGATCCCTCATGAATGGCTTAGCACAATTCCCTTGGTGATGAGTGATTCCTCAATGAGTTAGTTCACAGATGATCTGGTTGTTTAAAAGAGTCCAGGTCCTCCCCCTTCTGTCTCTCTTGCTTCTGCTCTTGCCATATGATACACCTGCTCCCGCCTCACCTTCCTCCATGATTGTAAGCTTCCTGAGGCCTCACCAGAAGCAGATGCCAGCACCATGCTTCCTGTACAGCCTACAGAACTGTGAGCCAATTAACATTTCTTTTCCTTATAAATTACCTAGCCTAGGTATTCCTTCTTAGCAACACAAGAACAGACTGACACACTTGATCAAAAGATAATAGTCATGCAGTACAGGCAACTTTCCATTCTTCTGGTGACTGGTGCCAGTGAGGGTCACCTGGCAAAGGCATAAAGTGCCCTGAAGGTCATCAGTGGCAGCAGGTGATGCCAGGACATGCTATGGTCTTGTCACAGTATGTTCAGTTTTGCTGTAAAGGAATACCCGAGGCTGAGTAGTTTGTAAAGAAAAGAGGTTTATTTGGCTCATGATTCTGCTGGCCGGAAGACTGAGTGTCTGATGAAAACCTCAGGCTGCTTCCACGCATGATGATAAACAAAGGGGAGCTAGTGTGTGCAAAGATCAGGCCAGACTGGAAGTAAGAGAAGGAGAGTGGAGGTGCCCAGCTCTTTTTAACAACCAGCTCCCTCAGGAACTAGTAGAATGAGAACTTCCTCTCCCTCCAGGGAGGGTATTGATATATTCATGAGGGATCTTTTCCCGTGATCAAAACACCTCCCACTGGGGCCGACCTCCAACATTGGGAATAAAATTTCAACATGAAGTCTGGGAGACACAAACATCCAAACTGTAGCAGGTCTCCTCCCAATGACATGACTGTCCCTGCAGCCTTGAAGGGCAGTTCGTGTAGAATGCTATCTCTATTATCTTTGTGGAGTGGGGAGATAAGTAGAAAATAAGAGATAAAGGAAGTTGGGAAAGTGGAAAAATACCAATCTCTGAATATTACTAAATATTTTATGCTTAAAAATACAGCAAAAATTGCCAAACCCCAAAATGTATTCAACATGTATTGCCAAAAATCTGTGTCGATAGGCTGGCTGTTAAGTTGACTAAATTATATAGACAAGCATAGGTAAAATCAGTGGGATTAGCATGGGCTTTTATTCACCTTTCCTTTCTTTTATGCTTATTTACTCCGAGGGCACTTGGATCCCCTCATTCGTGCACTGTTTATGTAAGGGCCACTGCCACTGATGGGCATAAATAGGGGTGTCTTAGCTGTAGCTGAGGCTCCCATGGTCTAGAGTCCACAGCTACACCTAGCCACCACTTATTTATGGTTATGGGAAATTATTCCCTGTTCTGCAGCATCTTCCACTGATGCAGACTCAGATAAGCTGCTAAGCTGCTGCTTAGGCAACAAGAAATAAGAGCAGCTGGGCCAGAGCAAGCAGGAAGGTTTCTGTTCGGGGTTGTATCTCTGTGGGTGGAAGTTGTGTACTTTGCGTGCAGTAATAAAATCCTACATCCTCAGCTTCCACCCTGCTGATCTTCAGTGTAAAATCTGTCTCTGACCCACTGCTGCTGAACCTGTCTGGGACCCCAGAAAACTGGTTAAAAAAACTTTATAGATCAGGAGCCGTGGAGACTGGCCTGGCTTCTGCAGGTACCAGCACAAATAGGTGTTTCCATCACTGTCCACAAGGCTCTGACTAGACCTGCAGGAGATGGAGGCCGGCTCTCCAGGGGTGACAGGCAGAGAAAGCGGAGTCTGGGTCATCACAATATCCCCACTGGATCCTGAAATTAGGAAAGCAAAATGCAAGGATATAAACAAACATTAGGAGACATTTTCATTGTTTTTCTTTTGTTATTTATTTCATAATAAGTCATTTTTAGTTTCTGTCTTATTTTGATTTCTACATTAAAATCTATAAATTTCTAAAAAAACAAAAAACAAAAAACAGAGATTTGCAAAGCACAAAGAAGTCTCTAGATATCACCTACATCATAACCCCCTTTCTGTGTCAGAATCTTCACCAGAGCAGAGGCCCTTGTTCCTTCTAGAATCTTACTCACTCTCACAGATTTAAACCTCACATGGCTCATCCTGGAGGATAAGGCAAGCACACCTAACACATGGGGGATAGAGGGGCCCCCAGAGCTCACCTTCCCACCCCATTCTCCTCCCTCATCTCCTTCTCTCCTTCCCAGGGACCCAGAGCACCAGCAGCCCCAGGAGCTGAGCAGGGAGCCTCATTGTGAGAAGGTGACCTGAGGAGTCCTGATCAGTCAAGGCAAGGTTAGAGCTGAGCTTTTATCTCAGACTCACAAGGGAAGGTCCTCCCTTGGGGACAATATGCAAATCCCCTGGAGAGTACAGGAGTGTAGAAAGAGCCAGCAGGTACGGGGGAGGCATGTTGTGTGAGCAAAGTGACATAAATTTATTTTCCCTTTGGAGGACACCTAATATATTAATCCATGAGAAGACTCAAGTCCAACAACCTTGACTGAGAGAAAATAATGTGTCTCTTACAGATGGAGAGGTAATAGCTCAGTTTAAGGCAACAGGAAAATGGGAAATAATTTTATGTCTCAGTAAGTGGATATGAAATTCCCGGTAGCTAGTTGTTACAATCAAAGGATTTCTAAGAAAAAATTCCCTTGAGACAATGGGTCACAATAAACAAAAGCTAATTTTATATATTTTTTTCTGAATGGTGCTTAGCAAACTTTGCATATTGAAACCATCCTCACAGGGTTAACAAGAATTATATGGTGGATTCTAGGCAGAAGTAGAGTCATAATTAAGCATTAAGCAGGTTGCACTTTGCTCCACTTCCTTGTAGCCAAATGCCACATAGCACTCGATACAGATCATTTGTATCCCCATTGTTTCTGTGGATAGGGTTTCTGATCTAAGAATTTTAAAGCTTTTGTTTAAGAATTGATTTGCATCCCCATTGTCCCTATGGATAGAATTACTAATGTTACAATCATAAGTCTTTTTGTTTAAGAATAGCTGAGGCACTTTACAGCCTGATTTCCAGTAGAAGGGCTGAGGTGAACCAGTTCGAAGACCTCCACAAAGGAACCAACTCACCATGAAAATGGAGTTTCTTCATTTCCATGACTCTACCCTACTCTATTTGACCCATCAACTATCCGCAAACCTTGTCCCACTCCAAACTCCTTAAATTCCTAGTTCCAAACTCCTTATGAAGGCAGATTTGAGGCTTCCTCATTTGGCTGCCCTACAATTATTAAACCCTTTCCCTGTTATAATCCCTGGTGTCTTGGTATATTGATTTGCTGTGCTTCAGGCAAACAAACCTATTACAAGTACGAGTACAACATCAATTCTTTTCATCATGTAGAACCAGGTCCTGTCACGGTTTCTGGTGTCTTGTTTGCTCTGTGTGAGAGCCTAAGACTCTCATCTGGACTGTACATTGGACCTCCACAGTACACAGTTCAAAAGGAAATTCTGTGAGAAGAGCAAAAACTGGATCCCATTTTTTAATGTCTCAGGGTAATCTGTACCTATGTCTAACATTTTCCTGGTCCTCTCCTTAAAGATGGTCACTATGTAATAGGGGCTGTGTCAGAGCTGCTCATGCGCGCCCATCTACAACACTACCCTTCATTAAAGAGGGAAAGAACATGAATATTCTTCCTGTATCAGCCCGATGCCGGTCATGCTGAATTGAACACATTCTGAATAAATGGTGCCCATGCCACATTGCTTTTGTCTTACAAACAAAATCGTGGGGCAACTAAAAAATAGAGTATGCAGTCCCATTAAATCTACTGACTAATTTAAGATTAAAGTCATACTTAATAGACCAAGAAAACAAACACAAATCTAAGTAAAATTCCACACCAATCCTGATTTGAATATCTTTGGGGAAATTCTCAAGAATAAGATTTTTTAAAGAAGGTTGGAAGACAAAATTGAGCAAAAATGATATTTACCTTCGAACTTTGATCTCCGTGTTTAGTCATTTGATTTATTCAAGACTGATTGTGGTGACGAGGTCAGTGTAGAATTGTACATGCCTCATGTTTTATTACTTAATGTATTATTTATTCTTTTACTTATTTCATTTTTTAAAGGTGTTTATTTCTCCAAACTGATCATTTCTTATGATGCCAAGAAAGAGAATTTTGAGTCTTAATCTTACCTTCTGAAAATACCAATGCAAAGAGATGTTGCTGTTACCAGGTAGGAGACTGCTGTCCTGAAAATTCCAGTCCTCCTAATTAACCATGCTACTGAAAGGGGTCAGAAAGAAAAATAATTGAAATAAAAAACAAAAATAAATAAAAGGACACTGTTGTAAATCTTAAAGCTAGTTTTGAAAAACCATTCTAAAATGGTATTAAATTAATAATTACATTTTACTTACTTTTATAGGTTGAACTGTGTCCCCCTAAAAATTGTGCTTAAGTCTTATTCCCTAGTACCTAAGGATGTAAGATTATTTGGGGAAAAAAAATCATTGCAGATATAATTAGTTTACCAAGATAAGGTCACACTAGAGTGTGGTGAATCCTTAATCAAACATGACTGGTGGCCCTTTAAGAAGACAAGAGAAGACACAGAGGCAAGACATGAAGGAAGAAGTTAAGATGTGAAGACAGAGGCAGAGATTTGAGCTTTGGTGCCAAGAGCCAAAGAATACCTGGGGCCACCAAAAGCTAGAAGAGGCAAAGAGGGATCTTTCCTTATAGGTTCAAAAAAGACATGGCCTAGCTGACACCTTGATTTCAGACTTTCAGGCTTTAGAGCTGTGAGAAAATAAATTTTTATTGTTTTTTGCCAACATGTTTGTGGTACTTTGTTAAAACAGATCTAGGAACTAATATACCACCTATCCCATATGGAAACATAGATCATGTGAAATTCAGTGGTGAGAATGTTGTTGTGTTTTCTTCTATTACCAATCAAAGTAGCATTTTTTTGAAAATGCTACTTTCACCACATATTTTTCAAGATGCTTGGATTTCAGAGGGTATTGCTGTTTTCTGTGAAGTTAATATAAATCCTTTAAAATCTCCAATTCTGACTGGTTGTTCCATTTTATAATCCACTGCCCTGAAATATATAGAAAATGTAAAATATCTTTAATACTATTTCTGGTTTAGAAAAAGCATTTGAGATTTTCCTATACTGCCTGTATAGGAACATTTTTTTGCAGGCAAAAAGTACGAGAATCTTAATTCTAAAAATGTATCTCTGTATCCTGAATGTTAACAAACCACACTGAGGTCACTAGACAAAACTAACCAGCAGCCAATTCCAGTCATGGCTCACTTCACAGAAACAATGGGCTTATAAGTGTCTAAAAATCAACCTCTGGGTGGAGAGCAGACCACTCTGAGTCTCTAGTCTTGACCATAATAGAGTGAGGAAGGACTTATATAGCTGGGTTTTATTGTAGTTCTGTCTCTGTTGTCAGGTAGTATTAGTTTGGGGTTCAGAAAACTGGAAGCCAGTCTGTGATTTGTGTGACTTGGGAAGAATTGTTCTGTCTTGGTGGAACTGTTTGATACCATTACCTCAAAGCCTTCTTTTGTGCGTGTGTGGGGTTGAGAGTATGATACTGTTATTCATTCTGTAGACTTTATCTGGATATTGTCATCCCAAGGAGCCTAAGCCCCACCTTTTAGAAAAGATTAGAGACACAGAGGCTAGCTCTCCACCTGTACACAAATGGAAATTCTTTCTGATTAAAAGTGAGAATTTGTTCTTGAGTGAGAATTGAGATCAATCCACCCAGCAGAGGTAGCCACCACCAGCTGCAGGTTGGTTGGGGTGGATTCCTGACCCCAGAGGCACCTGTGACTGAAACTAGAAACTCTTTCTTAAAAACTGCACATTGTCACTCCGTAGAAGATAATTTCATGGATAGATATCCTGGTTTACAGGGAGCCCAGGGAAGGCTCTGTGAATATGTTTATCTTCTGAGATTATATGACCTCTCCAAACACTGAGAAACAGGTCTTGTGTGTTTACATGCCTCCTTTTTCTGGATTCTTGAGATCTTATTCCCCATCTGCCTAATATGATCTACATTTAAATCTTTAACATTTTTTCTTTCTTGAAATAAATAGGAAACTCCTATAGAGCTATACAATTGAGCCATAGGATTATTTGGGGAAATATGTGCTGTCATTGAAAGCCTTTGTTTGACAAAGTTAATCTTTTTGCTGAGTCTCAATTCACCCATGAATTAATTGGACAAAATGAGACAATAATTCCATTGCCTAGCTGAGAATTATCTGCTGTATAAGTTCTTTACTGCCTCTAAAATCTCTTTCAAGGCTAACCCTTGAAGAAAGGGGCCTTTGTCTTCTACAGAAGGTCTCCTTAAAAGCCACAGCTTGCCTACAAGTTTAATAAAACTCTTAACAGTGTCTTGATGTAAGCTTTGTCTGTTTGACCTTGTAATAAATACTGCTTTACTTGAAGATGAAGAGTGGAAAGCCCAAAAAGATGCTAGGGACAGGATAAATATACCAGCCAAATTGTAGTTGATACTGCCATTACCATGAAATACAGTAGGAATATACCAAGATGTTTTTAAAAACAGATATTCTTTGAATTCTTAATGTAGATACAATAGTTTACCCACAGAAAAATGGCAAATATATATAGATAATTCTAAAATTAAACGTTTATTTTTCAATATTAAAAAATTTCAAGAACCTGCAAGATGATTACATAGATGTGTAACGAGAAAACTTTAAGACCTGCAGAAAAAAATCAAAGACCAAATTAAATTACTTAATCTGACTCCCAAAATCAACTTAAATTTTCTTTTAACCAGTTGTTTTCATCTTCTGTTAACAAAAGTAAAAAATATTTTAGAAGAGAAAGGCTGAATGAATTATTTAATAGTGCCCATTCTTTGTTTTATAAAGAAAAATACAGTCTCTTCATCAATAAGTGGAAATGATAGCTCCTTATTCTAATATCGAAGCAGTCTTACAGCAGTAAATTTCACTTCTCCTTCTGTCTGTTTTGGCCAAGGATCACTCAAAGTCTTAAGTGCTCTTTGATAGGCAACTCATCCCACCTTTAGTCCTTCTAGAAGTTTACGTGTTGCCTCTTCTAAAACACCTCACACCAAGCAGTTAATGAAGAATCAGTAGTATTCTTCATTGTGAAAAATGAAAAAGAATATAATAAAATAAAGCAAATAATGATATGCTTTCTGGAACAGCGAGGGGATGAAACTGTAAGGTTTGGAAAACAACAACGACAACAGGCTAACAAAAAAATCCCTGGAGGCTATAATAATCCATTAGGAACTTATTTGGGTAAATCTTTTTTTATTATTATTTTATTTTATTTTAAGTTCTGGGCTACATGTGGAGAACGTGCAGGTTCGTTATATAGGTATACTTGTGCCATGGTGGTTTGCTGCTCCTATCAACCCGTCATCTAGGTTTTAAGCCCCGCATGCATTAGGTATTCGTCCGAATGCTATCCTTCCCCTTGCCCCCAATCTCCCAACAGGCCTGGTGTGTAATGTTGCCCTCCCAGTGTATTTGGGTAAATTTTACTCATCTTTCTTATGCGTGACTTGAAAAATAGTAAGCTCCAAAATCCAGAGGCTGTTTAGTTCTCTCATATTCTGTAATCCCAGCAATCCTAGGTGAAAAATTAAACATTATGATAACTACCCCAGGAAATATGTATCAAAACTTCTTAAGGCAAAATAAAGAGAATGAGCCTGTTGATTTAAAAATATTAAAGCAAATACTTGTTTGCCAGCAGTATTTCTGAGTATACCCCTAAAAAAAGAGCAACATCTTTTATCTGGTATAATATTTCAAGATTCAGTAAAAGTAATTTGCTTGGAATCAAACTAAATTCTTAGTAGTGCTCGTAACAGTGGTTCAACTCATTTCAGAACTTGTAGAGAAAAAAAGATATAAAAAACCTGTTATAAAATTCGATCCAAGGTAAAGTTTTAATGTTTGAAGAGAGAGACAGAGAGATTATCTATCTATCTATCTATCTATCTATCTATCTATCTATCTATCTATCTATCTATCTATCATCTATCTATCTTCATCATCATCATCCATTGAGAGAGAAACACAATTTGGTTAGCCATCCTAATAGCATTACATTTTTCAATTACATACACAAGTAAAGAAAAACTTTGGTCTGGAATTTGGCACATGATAAATATGTCTATTGAGAATTTGACTTGAGTGTCTCTATTATGCTTTGCACATAAGCACCAGATGGAATAGGTACAACAGAAGTACAGAAACAACACTCTAACATTTTGGACTCTCCAAATCACCAATCTAGAGATTATGCAGAGACCAACTTATCTGAAAGTAACACAGGAACTCTTTCTGGACTGCCTGGTAACATTCTGGTGGTGATCTGGAGGCTGATTTCCCTAAGCTAGAAGAGTTGTACAGCTTGTTTTTTTGTGGCACTCCCTTCTGCAGCTATAACCAAATTACGCAAAATAATTTTCCCTGCTGATAAGGTCCTAGGGGATAAAGTAGAAATTCTTATCTTCAATAGACAACTGGCACTATGGCTGTTAACCCTTCTAGAGGAGGAGGAGAGTTATAATACTCTTCTAAAAAACAAAAATGATATGAAATTTATAATTTTTTTATTCAACAAATATTTTGTTGTACCTTGTAAGGAATGTGCTACATGGCAAATCCCTTGCTAAAGGAAAAATACTAAATGTTTCAGTGTTGGATGCCAAGACTAGCAGAGACAACGACTCGTGGTAAATTGTAAATATATATATGTTTAATAAATAAATACGAAAAATAAATTAATACGGAAATATTCCTGGAACTTATTCTAGTAGCAAAATTTGAGATTTTGCACACTTTTATTAGTGTAGGCATGTTTCTTTAAAAGTATTTAAGGCTGTTTTCCAAAGTTTCCTCATCATTTTCTATCATCTAATGGGGGATTTATAATTAGATGAAATGAATGCTTTCAAATATCCTTCTAAAACATTTTTTTCAGAATTTCTGTGATTCTTTGGATAAAGACTATTGCATTGAAAAAGGGCAGGACTCTGTTACCTCTGAATCGGTAATAGCATATCAAGAATAAAACTCATTGGCCACAAAAGTAGTAGTTCTTTTGTGCCTACATGGCAAACATGAGAAACATAATAGTAGTTATTAACTATTAAAGGCCACATGTACTTGATATCTTCTCATTGATTATATTTCTAAGCTTAGATGGCTGAAGAGTCTGGGGGTGTTTGAGTGAGGCAATGACTTGCACACCCATGCTGTCTTCTCCGAAGCAGTGGGAAGCTTGGTCATGAGTGAGGAAGGAGTAGACATGGGCAAGAAGCCAGTGAAAAGTTCTAGGTTTGGGACCTTTAGGTGACTCATCTTCCTTTTATCTGGTGTAATGTTTTCAGATTATATTCTATCATTTGGAGACTAAATAAAATAAGATTTATAAATGTAATGAAATGCTAAGCATCCATCAAAAATAATGCTGAATGGCATACTGACTATTCACAAATGTTAATTGTAGGTAGACTGCTGTGAAAGATGGGTTATACCGCAGTGTTTTTGACCAACAGTCAAACACACATATAGGAGAAAAAAAAGAACACTTGGAAGTTGATGTGATAAAATATTCTATGACATGTTTTTTGAGGGGGTGATTTGATGTTAAGCGTTTTACAATTATCTTCTTTGGGCTTTTCTTTAATATTCAAAAATTATTAAAATAACAGGTTTATTATAATCATATACAAATAAATGTTAATCCAATACATGAATATGTTTTTCTATATCTCATTGATCATCACTTTGAAAATATTGCAAAGCCCAAAATGAAACTACCTGGGACACAATGTCCCAGAGAGCGATTATCTAGCTGGTGAGAAAATGCATCTTATCATTTCCTGCTGCCGAGAAACTGGATGGTGTCTTTTCTTTTCTTTGTGAATTTATGCTTTCTCAAGGCTTTTTGAGACGGAGTCTCGGCTGTGTCGCTCTAGGCTGGAGTGCAGTGGCCGGATCTCAGCTCTCATTGCAAGTCTACCCCGGTTTTACGCCATTCTCCTGCCTCAGCCTCCTGAGTAGCTGGGACTACAGGGCTGCCCACCA
Organism: Papio anubis; assembly: GCF_008728515.1. NCBI lineage: Eukaryota > Metazoa > Chordata > Mammalia > Primates > Cercopithecidae > Papio > Papio anubis. The sequence goes on from NC_044989.1 coordinate 88,580,155, forward strand.
CCCGGCCTCGGTTTTTGTATTTTTTAGTAGAGATGGGGTTTCACCGCAGTTAGCCAGGATGGTCTCAACTCCTGACCTCAAGTGATCCGCCTCGCCTCCTGCCTCCCAAAGTGCTGGATGGCAGGCTTGAGCCACCGCGCCCGGCTCTCAAGTGTTTTTAATACAAATTGATTCTCCAAAATTGTGAAAATCACCTAATATTTTAAATTAATTGGCACATTCGTTGTTTGTCTTTGCTATACAGAAGATATCCTGGTCCTAAATATGCAGCACAGGGCTTGGAAGAATTAGGATATGTGGCTGCCTGTTGAGTCACATAAATGACATCTAAGTATAAATAGGGATTTGTTTTTATCAGAATAAACAGTATATGCTGAAGAAAGTTTTTGTTATGTCCCGGAGGCTCTGAGCACCCAGTGGACAAGTATTGGTTCAGGGCCATGCCACAAAGAGCAAGTCTGACTCAAACAGCTTGTCTCCTTTGGTTCTACCCTGCTGACTGTGACAGTATAACCCCACTCTGACAGCCACTGAAGTTGATTTGGGGCTGCTGGGGTCTGGTGGTCACTTCCTAGATTACCACCTAAGATTCTGCTACTGTTTGAGTTGGTACCAGCCTAAGTCAGCACTAATACCCTGAGTGGCCCTGCTGGTCCCCTCTGTTCCAAAGACACGGATGGAGAGTTAGCGATTGGTTAATAATATCCCCTGTTGCATCTGCACTGGGAAACAGAACCAATGCAACCAAGCTGTTACAAGGTCATATTCTTCATCTCCCAGCAGAGCCAGGCTGGCCTGGTCATTTGGGATGTTAGAGGTGAGTTTTAGCTGGGTCACTAGGCACACCCCACAGAGGCAACCAAGAGCATCCAGTAATGAGTGATGTTCATCAGCACCTAGGACTGCCCCATGCCCATTTTCCTGGGCAGCAGGAAGCTGAGGGACTGAGCCAGTGGAAGTGGCTGCCCAATTATTAAAGGTTCAGAGGGGTCAGAGTGTTAGGGGTTGGCTTTAAAGAACTATGCGATGCAATTCCAGTTATTAGAGAGAAGTTTCAGTTCCCAGTTGAAAGCTGGTTTTCCTTCAGTGATCAGTTCATGTGTAATTGTTCTTCTCCATCACTGAAGCAGGACATTCCAACATGGATGACTTCTGTTCCTTGGGGCTCACATCTTCTCCTTTTAGGATTAACTATACAGAACATATCAGGATATGTGTTGCGAATGCGTTACTTGTGGGACTTTTTATCAGCTTTATTGAGGTATAATTGACAAATAAAATCACATATTTTTAAAGCACCCAAGATTATTTAATATACATATACATGGTGTAATGATTAACACAATCAAATTAACTACAACATACAATACCTACACAATTTTGTGATTGTTTTGTGAGTTTATGCATTTTTGTGACATCTAATGATTTTAGGGCTCTGGAAATTGCCAAAGACATAAAACAAATGGCAAAGTATTTATTTAAAAAAAAAATAGAACTTTACGTAAGGACAGAAGTCGGTGGCCTTCTGCCCTTTGCCTTGCAAATTTCCCCTCCATCTCAGTCATCAAAAACTGGAATTCTCCACCAAAATTATTTCAAAATAAATTAAAGTCTGTAAGATCAATAAATACTTACAGGTGCTGCATTCTCAGTACACTGAACTGGGTATCTTGTAACAAACAAAAGTGGAACCAGTAATCCCAGACCCCAAATGTATCGCAAATCTGACCCCTTTTCCCACCTTTACCCCCACTGCCCCATCCTCTGCAGCTTCCACCATCTTCCATCTGGACTATGGCCATCTCTACCCAAATATAAGATTCTCCTTTGTCCCTTGTTCTTAGATGTATGGTCTTCACTTTCATGCCTCTAAGGCTTCGGCCACAGGTCCAAGTTTTACATCCTTTCATCTCATACCCACAACCTTTCCCAGGAGTGACTCTGGTATCCTTTATTCTGGGAATCCTGACCCACCCTTCTGCTGCCTTCCCGGGAATCAAGCAATAAGTACCCAGAAGGTTTCTTTGTAAACCCTCTAAATGCAACCTCTGACTGGAACCTGGCTGGAGCAGTCAGCATCTTCCCATCAGAAACCACTGAGAAGGATGGGAAACTGGAACACAATTTTGGTGTCGAGGAGATACATACAGTCCCCAGACTTTATGTCTTCTTCAAGTGTCTTGCCTGTTTCTAGCAGACCTTGGGAGAGGAAGAAATTAAGGAGAATGAGGAGCTAATTGTTTAGAATATGAAAAGAAAAATGGAGATGAAGAGAGCAGAATTCATGAACTCTTCAAAGTGGTTTGGGTTTCTCCAGCTCTGAGCATAGCAGGACAAAAATGTTCACAATGGCCATGTCTGCCCTATGCACAAGCTTCTGAATATTTGCTATTTTACTTTCTGGTCTTGTAACAACTACAACTTGCCAACAATGACCCTTCCACTAAGATTCATATGGTGGAGCCAGAACTACAGGCTCCACAATTGACTGGGATGCATGAGAGACACAAGGGTGGCAACTCTGAAGACATGGACAGCCTATGTCTAAAGTGAGAATGAATTAGCATGATGAATTCAGAATAAGAGGTGGAAGAAACACCCTTACATTCTCCATGCAAGGATGCCATGGAGATGCACTGGAGGTGCCCCAGAGAGGAGGAGGGAAGGAGGTGGGAGGAGAGGGAATGTGATTCAGAGCTGTCCCCAGCCTGTTCCCCAAGAAGGTCCAGACCCTGAGAAATCCCTGGATAGTGCCACAGCTGGGGGAAGTTTGTGTCCATGTAGTGACAGGAGGTGGGGGCATGTGGCCCTGAAGGTAGCTCGGCTGCTGATGGCCAGAGTGATGTCTGTCTAGCCTCACCACCCATGATCCTGGCAGGCATCATGCCCAGTGGGCAGCAGGATCCAGTGGGAGCTCAGAGCAGGGCCTGGGTTCTGCTTGAGCGAGGCTAGGATGCTGTTAACACTCTGGCCATCCTTGCAGGTGACAGTGACCTTCTCTCCTGGGACACAGTGAGGGGGCTGGAGGCAGGGTCCTATAACATCCCCACTGGCATCTAAGCAGGGATCAAGCATGAACCTCCCCAAATATTAATATCAAGCAAGTAGTTCATTCAGTTTGATTAAATTCTGATCAGGAAGCAAAATAAGCTAACAATTTCTTCTGCAAGGAAACATTCGTGTTTAATGCAAAAACAAACAAACAAACAAACAAACACATCTAAGGATGAAGCCTGATTTCTTCTTCCTGACTAGAAAGTCAGAACAAGAGGAGGAAGAGGAGCAAAGCTGGGTCTCCAAGTCTACAGGGTGCCCTGAAACCGATCCTGCTCAAAGAGGGTGGGGACAGTGGATGAGTCTGCTTGAAATTCTACATCAAAATGTCCCAGGCTGGCTGGACTAAACCAGAGTTTTCTCACAGTTCAGAAGGCTGTGAAATTCAAGTCAAGGTCCAGCAGGGTTTGCTTTCTGAAAAGGACCTTCTCCCTGGTTTGCAGGCATCATGTTTTCACACAGCCTTTCCTCAGGGCCTGATGGCAGGATGGATCAGAGCGGGGACGCACTCATCTTATGGACACAAGTTCTACTGGATCAGGGCCCCACTCTTACGACCTTCTTTAACCTTAATTACCTCTTTATAAGGCCGATATACAAATAGAGCCACATTGGGGGTTAGGAGTTCAATATATGAGTTATGCGGACATAATTCAGTCCATGGCAGATGGGCCTTGGAGACACAGCCAAGGCAGCAGGGAGGGGCAAGGCCAGGCTTTCAGTCTCAGAGCACAGAACACAGACAGGGTTCCCGTAAATCAGCACACTGGCTCCTCCCAGGTGCTCCAGGTCACATATGAGAACCCATTCCAGCCTTGGGGGCTCCCTACTGTTAATGGGACTCTTATCATTCTTACATTTTCAGCATTTCTGAGATCAGACTTCTATATTTTGCTTATTAAAGAGTTTATTTGCCATCCACTGGCAGCAACTTACAAGATTTTCACTTTGGGCTCCCAATGTGTCTTTTTTTTTCAACTTTCATTTTAGATTCAGTGGATACATGTACTTTGTTAAAAGAGTATATTGCATGATGCTGAGGCTTGGGGTACAAATGATTCTGTCCTCCAGGTAGTGAGTGTAGTATCCAATAGGCAGTGTTTTTTTTTTTTTAAACTCACCTCCTCCCTCCTGCCTCTGGTAGTCACCAGTGTTTATTGTTCCCATCTTTATGTCCATCCGTGCCCCGTATTTAGCTCCCACTCATAAGTGAGAACATGTGGTATTTGTTTCCTGAGGCCTCTCCAGCCGTGCTGAACTGTGAGTCAATTAAACCTCTTTCCTTTATAAGTTCCCCAGTCTGGGATAGTTCTTTATAGCAGTATGAAAACGGACTGACAGGGAGGGCGTTCTTTATTTGACACCCATTATGTGTGGTGATCTATAAGACTCTGAGATAAGACAGTGACTTGCCACCCTTCTGACTTCCTCTTCCTTCCCTGGATTGATTTACTCTCCTCCTAGTGGCTTTCTCTGTCCTTCACGTGTTCTTATGGTGTTCCTTCTCAGATCCTTTGTGCCTGATCTCTGTGGATCCCGAAGCTCAACTCAAGAGATTCCCTACAGTCAGTTGTCTGCCTCTGCATCAGTCACCTCCTCAGAGGAAGCAGGCTCTGCCTCCCCAACTGATCTAGTCTCCACTTCTCTCTATACTGATTCTCCTCTATAGCTTTAGTTTTCCTGAAATCTTACTGTTGATTTGTGTTTAACTAAACATTTTATATTGTTTATAGTAGAGTGTAAGTCAATGAGAGTTAGACATTGACTTTCTCAGGGTTGCAGCCTAGGCACATGCCTGGTGCAGAGTAAGTGCTCAACTAACACTTTATGGAATGAATGGATGAAAAATGAGTACGCAAGAAATTCTTCATGACATAATTAACACCAGTGACCTGTAAACGTTGAAGACAACCTACTAAAATTAAAGCATCAATTCGTCTGAATAATGAGAAGTATAAACAGTAGTGTGTTGCTCCTCATAGTCAAAAATAATGAGAAGAAATGGAGAAAAAGAGTCTTTTTCCCCAGTTCATTAGGATTCACTGGGGAGATAAGGGAGATATACAAAGTCCATAATAATCAGACATGTTTATTCATATCTGGATTAAAAAAGTAAGCAGATATGCTTTGAAGTTACACAAATTATAGTAACTGTGCCTACCCCACACTTAACTCTATTGCCTCCTTTTCACAAGTATCAGTTAGCCTTAGCTAAAAATCAAACCAGCTCCAAACATAATGGCAGAAGACAATTATTTATTACTCCTTATAATTCTGAGGGCCAGCTTGCAGGTGCCTTTATTCTGACCTGGCTGGGCTGATCTGCTGCATTCACTCATGTGTCTGTAGTCAGCTGGTGGTTCAGCTATGGCTGGATGGTCTACAATGTTTTGCTAAGCTGTTGGTTTGATGTGCAGGATAGGTCAGAATTTGACATCAGTTTGTACTGGGTCAGAAACCTGGGTCAGTTTCCAAAGCCTTTACTAGATTTGTCCCTAGATCATCTCTGGGGTCAGAGTCTGATCAGCATGGATTATCTGAGACAGATTTCCCGCTGACCGTCAGTAACGTGGAAGCTGAACCTGCTGCAACTTATTCCAGCATTTAGCAGTCCTCTAAAGCTACTATATTCTGCAGCATGTATCTGTCCAAGTTGAGTGAGCAGTGCAGCTCAGCCCTCCAAGTTGCTTCCCTGGCTGCTTGCAGATGTGAGAGAGGGGATGTCCATAACATACGAGAAGCAGGAGCCCACCCTGGTATGCACCCTGGAGACACAGTTTTCACACAATTGCATCATCATACCTAGACATCTTTTTCTTCATTCTCAATAAAGTAGTTCTGAATTTGCTTCGTATTCTGCCCTGCGTGTTTTTATCTAACTTAAAATTTCCAAAATGGAAATATTTATGATTTCTGTGTCAGGTGCTTATGGCAAGGAACAGTTGTGGAAGACAGGAGGTTAACCAATCAGGGAACAATAAAGAATTTATAATCTTACTACTGCTGTCAGGAGTCTGCACACCGGTTATTTGGGTTCTATCCGTAGGGTTTCACAAGACTATACCCAAGTGTAGCTTGGGCTGCATTCTCACCTGAGACTCACCTGAGAACATACACACTTCAAAGCTCTTTCAGGTTGTTACAGAACTCATTTCCTGGCATCTCTATGACTTAAGGCTTCAATTTCTTACTGGCTCTTGGCTGGAGGCTGTACTCAGGTCCTAGAGGCTGTGGGCAATCCCCTGCTAGTGATCCTCCCGCAGGCAATGCACACACGGCTGTTTGCTTATTCAAGGCCGGCAGAAAGTGTCTCCCTTCAGTTTGTTAAGACAGAAGATTATATAATCTAATAGAAGTATTAGAATTCTATCCCATCACTTTGCCATATTATATTGGTTAGAAGCAAATCACAGGTCTGCCCAGCCTTAGTGGGAGCAGATTACATGAGTGTGACTCACTGTGGGAAGGGTGATACACCCTAGAGTGTTACAGCATCTTCAACTATCAGAATACTGATACTGAGTTTGAACTATGTCCTGGATCCACTGCTACTGAAAGAGCTGGGATTTTTTATCCTTTAACTAGGTCAAATGTGCTAATTACTTTAACGGAATCTTTTAAATCCTTGTTGTGATATTTTCTACTTTTGAAACATCTATAGCAGCTAGAAGGTAAAGTCATCCATCAAAAGATGGAGTTGGCTTTTTCTCACTTTATTTAATCAATTTTAACTTAATATTTTGAATCTCTGTTTTGTATTTGATGTGGTATGGCTATGTCCCCATCCAAATCTCCTCTTGAATTCCCATGTGTTGTGGGAGGGACCCAGTGTGTACTTTGCTGGAACTAATGAACCCCAACATCCTAAGACTCCACCCTGCTAATTTTAAGCGTGGAATCTATCCCCGATCCACTGAAACTGCACTTGTCTGGGAATCCAAGGTCCCAGCTTGGAAACCAAATAGATGAGGAGCCGTGGAGACTGGCCTGGCTTCTGTAGGTAACAATTCGAATAGGTGTATCCGTTACTGCAAAGGGGGCTGTGACTGGACCTGCAGGAGATAGAGGCCAGCTCTCCAGGGGTGACCGGCAGGGAGAGTGGAGGCTGGGTCATCACAGCATCTCCATTGGATCCTGAAATAATGAGCGAGAAGTGCAAGGTTTTGTACAAACATTGTGAGCCATTTTAATAATTTTCTATCTGTTATTTATGTCTTGCTAAATTATTTTTTGTGTGTGATTTTGATTAATCCTCCCAAAACATACAGGTTTAAAAAGAACCAAGATTTGCAAGGCACAAAGGGGCCCCTAGAAGTCACCTATCACATCCCCCTCTTTTTGTGTCACAGCTTTCATTAAAGTATATGTCCTTGCTCCTTCTGGAATCTTCCTCACTCTCACAGATCTAGACATCACATGTCCCATCCTGGAGGACAAGATGCATTTAACAGGAGGACAGGACACACATGGGAGGCATTGGGGTGCCCTGAGCTCACCCTCCTACCCCATTCTCCTTCCTCATTTCCCTTCTGCCCTTACAAGGGACCCAGAGCATCAGCAGCCCCAGGAGCTGAGCAGGGAGCCTCATTGTAAGAAGATGAACTGAGGAGTCCTGAGCAGTCAAGGTAAGGTTAGAGTTGAGCTTTTATCTCAGACTCACAAGAGAAGGTTCTCCCTAGGGGGACAGTATGCAAATCCCCTGGTGGGTGCAGTGGGGTGGAAAGAGCACAAGAGAAGCTGGAGGCCTCTTTCGTGGAGCAAAATGTCTTAAGTACGTTTTATGTTTTTAAGGAAATCAGTAGAGGTAAAATCCATGTTGCCTGAGTGGCAGAAGGCACATATTTAGATATTTCCTGCTGTTTCCTCTACCAGACTTCTAGTTCTTTAGGATTTTCTCAGGGATATTTTACACTTTTCTTCAGTAAAGTTGAGTTTTCATAAATATTTGGTGAGTCTTATTTCTTTGTTTAGGTTTATTTAAAAGAGACAAGCTTTGTTTTATTTTATTTTATTTTATTTAAGATAAAACACACAGTGCAAAGGATGCGAATCTTAAGGGTGCAAATGATTCAGATCTTTTAATGTCACGATCCACATCGAAATATGGAAGGTTTCCAGTTCTCTTGCTGCTTTGTTTATGCAGCTTCCCAGTCAAAAACTGCTGCTCAAAACACAATCAATGTAACTGATATTCTGACATCCATTATAATTGTTTTTTCCTGGACTTAATCTTTATATCAGGTAAAGTAAACATTTTTTTTTTGTAGCTTCTTTCTTACTTGCTTCATTTCTTGAGGACTTCATTCCTTCTTTTCAATTTGAATTGCTATCTAGGGCCATTCCCTATGATTCTGAAGAATTTTCTCTTGAATCTCTTGCAAGGTATACATGCTATTAATGAATTAACCTTTGTATATAAAGAAATATTTCTACCTTGCCTTTATATTTAAATGATTGTATTGCTGGATATAGAATTTGTGGCTGACTTTTCTCCCCCAGCATTTAAATATATCATTCCACTGTCTTCTCATCTCCATTGGTAATGATGAAAATTTAGCCAATGGCTTCATTATTGCTTCCTAGTATAGAGTAAGTCAGTATTTTAGTGATGCATTCCAAATTCTCTATGTCTTTGTCTTTCAACATTGGTACTATAATGTGTATATTTATGAATTGCATTGTGCTTATCCTAAAAGGGTTTCACAGAGTTTCTTTCATTTATAGATTAATGTGTTTCATCACTTTGAAAAATGATTTTCATTGTTTCTCCATTTTTTTTCCTTTTCAGTTTTTATTTTAGAATCAGAGCTTACATGTACAGATATGTTACAAAGTTATTTTGCACGATGCTGAGGTTTGGGATATGACTGAAGCTATTAACCAGGTAGTGAACATTGTACCCATAGGTAGTTTTTCAGGCTCTGCCCTTCCTCCCTCTCTGTCCCCTCTACTAGCACTCAGTGTCTATTGTGCTCATTGACCATGGACTGGATAAAGAAACTGTGGTATATGTATACCATGGAATACTATGCAGCCATAAATAAGAACAAAATCATGTCCTTGCAGAAACTTGGATGCAGCTGGAGGCCATTTTCCTAAGTGAACTGATGCAGAAACAAAAAACCAAATACCACATGTTCTCACTTATAAGTGGGAGCTAAACATGGGTACACATGGGCATAAAGATTTTCCTTTGTGTTTCCTAATACAAATTTGTTGGTATTGTTCACATGGACCTATAATGTCTGAGGTTTTATGCATTTTTCCTTACAATTTTTCCCTTCTTTATATGAGATCATTTCTATTGACTTGTTTTTCAGTTCACTGATTCTTGTGTCATCTTAAATTGCTGGCGAGTCTGTCTAATACATTTTTCAGTTGAATTGTTGTATTTTTTATTTCTAGAATTCCCAGTAGGTCTGTTTTCATACTTTTGTCTCTGTTTGAGAGCCTCTATTTCTTGAGTCATTGGCTATACTTATTCCTTTTTAAGTCTTTTATTATAGGTTACATGATTCTTTGAACATATATTTTATAAGGGTGGAACACATAGACACCATGGAGATGGACCATAAGGCAGGGAGCTCAGAATTAGAGTAGTTGAATTTGGAGTCTCTGACTAGATGATGCTCTTGTGAGGTTTAATTATTTTCCATGTTTTATGTTTCTCATATTACAAATGGCTTCCATTTTTAAGATAGTAACTATATATGGAAATTCTGCTTATAAATGCCTGGAAATTTCTAACAGAAAAGTTGACGAGAAAATGGTCTTTTAGGCCCCCACACCAGCCTCTGCCTGGGACCTGACTTTGTCTTTGAGGTAGTGGAATCTGTGATGAGGTTTTGAGTTGGGCAGTGAAATCACGGCAGGGCAGGCTGTGCTCTGGGTGCTGTGGAGAACAGGAGGAAACTCCTTCAGTGTCAGTGATGCTGAGAGTTCAAGGGGAGACTCAGCATGGAGCTGCCTGTAAGTCACACTAGCACTGCTGTCTGGACAGTGATCATTTCACAAGTGCACTCTGATGCCAGTGGATGGTCCAAACGTGGGCTCAGGTTGGAGAAGGACAAAGCTTTAGGGATGACAATGTGGGGTTCATTTGATACTCTGAAGTTTCAGCACAACCGTAATAAATCATATGGGAAGAGACAGGAATCACAAGGTTGTGATTTTTCATTTGGTATTAAAATATATCCCCTCTGCTCATTTTTCCCTCCAGAATGTAACTACTGATATGCATTTAACCAAAGTCACTGTTTTTAATTGTCATTTAAGTAACTGACAACCTGTGTGCACAGTTCTTAAGTAACTGAGAAGCCAGACCATCATTCTTATGGGTGAAGCCAGGAAGTGACTGTGGATGTGAACAAATGTGAGTTTCATGTACACATCTCCAAAGCCACAGGCCACTGATCTGGGGAGAACCTGCAGTCACTTCACTTTCCTATGCCCAGATGAGAGGACACCTTGATCTGTGTTCTTCTGATGAACTCTAAAAACTGGACCATATTCTGAGGTCTAGTTTGTCCTTCTTTTCTGTGCTAGAGGGACTGTCTCACTCACATGTATTGTACCTTCTGCATAGGACAGTCTGTGATACATACAACTTGTTTTCTGCTAAATACCCATAAATCATGTCATTTATGAGTCTTCCATAGGTGTTAACTGTCCTATGGCTATGGGCTCTTCCAAAAGAATGGGCCAGAGGTGGAGCTGTGAAACTGTAGCTGGATGAAAAGTGTGTCAAGATAGGGTAAAGAAGTGGTAATAATAATGATAATATTCCAAATTATTCTGGGCTCTTGGCTGTGATTACTGGTAAGTGTGAAAGAGTCTAGGTTTGGTTTTTATTAGTTTTATTTCAATTGATAAAGCGGTCAGAGAAAAGTGCACACATCTTGAGTGTGTGACTGAATAAAGTTTATGTGTAATTCATTGTCCAGATGGAATGATAGAATATTTCACATTCCCTTGTGCTTCCCTCATGGACAATCTTTGTCAGTTGTCACCCCTCACAGCCAGCAAAAGTTAACTGTCTTTCTGACATCTACACAATCATTTAGGTTTTCCTGTCTTGAACTTCATATAAATAGCATTAAGTGTATTTTTATCTTTTTAGCCTTGGTATTATTCCTTACTACTTTTGAAGCCGTCATTTCTTCCAGTGGATTTGAGGCCCTTTCTGCTGTCATTTCCTGTGATTCTGAAGGATTTTGTCTCAATATCTTATAAGACATAACTGCTATGAATGAATGCATTTTGTTTATCGAATAATTTTTCTGCTTTTTCTTAGATTCGAAGAATATTTTCAGTGGATATAGATTTGCTGGTTGCCTTCTTTTTTTTTTTTTTTTCCTTTCAGCATTTAAATATGTCATTTCACTGCTTCTAGCCTCTATTGGTCCTGATGAAAACTTATCCAATGGCTGTATGGTTGTTTCTCTGTACATAGTGTCTGATTTCATTCTTGATGCAATGAAGATTTTCTCTTTCTTTCAACATTTTAATATGATGTATTCAGTTATTAATTTCTATGCAGTATCTAAAAGGGTTTTATTAAATTTTTATGTAAGATTATTTTTTCTTTCTTTTGAAAAGGTTTTGGTCATTATTTCTACAAATATTTTTTCAGCCACTTTTTCTTTCTCTCCTCCTTTGTGTCTCTTATTATACATTTGTTTGTATCCTTCACTCTGAGTTAAAAATCTCTGAAGTCTTCTACTTCTAAACATTTTCTTAAACTCAATAATTTCTATTCCTCTATTTTCAAGTTAACTGTTCTGCCATCTCAGTTTGCTATTAGACCTAGCTAATAAATATTTAAATTGGGTTATTGTACTTTTCATTTCTAGAGTTCTCTTTTGGCCTTTTTTTGTACTTTCCGTTTCTTTTCTTGAGGCCCTACTTGCTGAATCTTCTTCTTTTTAATATTTTCTTTTTGTCAATGATCATAGTTTTAAAAATAATTATTTGAACATCTGCATATTGACTGTTTTGTAGTCTTCGCTAAAGCCAATAGTTAGGACAAGTTAGATACAGTTTTCATTGACTACTTTCTGTTGTTATTATTGTAGTTGCTTTATTTTTGTTTTGTTTTGTTCCTTCAACATAGATCATACTTTTCTGTTTTTTTCATAAATTTTTAAACTGAACTGTATATTTTTGATTATATTATAGTTCCTCTCTTTAGATTATGGGTTTTCTTAATTTTATTTTTTTTAGAAACAGGGTCTCACTCTGTCACCCAAGCTGGAGTGTGGTGGCGTGATCATAGCTCGTTGCAGCCTCAACCTCTTGAGCTCCATGATCCTCCAGCTTCATCCTCCTGAGTAGCTGGGACGATAGGTGCAGGCCACCACTCTCTGCTATTTTTTTATTTTATTTTTTATTTTATTTTATTTTTTTTTGGTCAAACATTATTTTATTTTTTATTTATTTGTTTTATTATTATTATTATTATACTTTAAGTTCTAGGGTACATGTGCATAACGTGCAGGTTTGTTACATATGTATACTTGTGCCATGTTGCTGTGCTGCACCCATCAACTAGTCAGCACCCATCAACTCGTCATTTACATCAGGTATAACTCCCAATGCAATCCCTCCCCCCTCCCCCCTCCCCATGATAGGCCCCGGTGTGTGATGTTCCCCTTCCCGAGTCCAAGTGATCTCATTGTTCAGTTCCCACCTATGAGTGAGAACATGCGGTGTTTGGTTTTCTGTTCTTGTGATAGTTTGCTAAGAATGATGGTTTCCAGCTGCATCCATGTGTCTACAAAGGACACAAACTCATCCTTTTTTATGGCTGCATAGTATTCCATGGTGTATATGTGCCACATTTTCTTAATCCAGTCTGTCACTGATGGACATTTGGGTTGATTCCAAGTCTTTGCTATTGTGAATAGTGCCACAATAAACATACGTGTGCATGTGTCTTTATAGCAGCAGCATGATTTATAATCCTTTGGGCATATACCCAGTAATGGGATGGCTGGGTCATATGGTCCTTCTAGTTCTAGATCTTTGAGGAATCGCCATACTGTTTTCCATAATGGTTGAACTAGTTTACAATCCCACCAACAGTGTAAAAGTGTTCCTATTTCTCCACATCCTCTCCAGCACCTGTTGTTTCCTGACTTTTTAATGATTGCCATTCTAACTGGTGTGAGATGGTATCTCATTGTGGTTTTGATTTGTATTTCTCTGATGGCCAGTGATGATGAGCATTTTTTCATGTGTCTGTTGGCTGTATGAATGTCTTCTTTTGAGAAATGTCTGTTCATATCCTTTGCCCACTTTTTGATGGGGTTGTTTGTTTTTTTCTTGTAAATTTGTTTGAGTTCTTTGTAGGTTCTGGATATTAGCCCTTTGTCAGATGAGTAGATTGCAAAAATTTTCTCCCATTCTGTAGGTTGCCTGTTCATTCTGATGGTAGTTTCTTTTGCTGTGCAGAAGCTCTTTAGTTTAATTAGATCCCATTTGTCAATTTTGGCTTTTGCTGCCATTGCTTTTGGTGTTTTAGACATGAAGTCTTTGCCCATGCCTATGTCCTGAATGGTACTACCTAGGTTTTCTTCTAGGATTTTTATGGTATTAGGTCTAACATTTAAGTCTCTAATCCATCTTGAATTAATTTTCGTATAAGGAGTAAGGAAAGGATCCAGTTTCAGCTTTCTACTTATGGCTAGCCAATTTTCCCAGCACCATTTATTAAATAGGGAATCCTTTCCCCATTTCTTATTTCTCTCAGGTTTGTCAAAGATCAGATGGCTGTAGATGTGTGGTATTATTTCTGAGGACTCTGTTCTGTTCCATTGGTCTATATCTCTGTTTTGGTACCAGTACCATGCTGTTTTGGTTACTGTAGCCTTGTAGTATAGTTTGAAGTCAGGTAGCGCGATGCCTCCAGCTTTGTTCTTTTGACTTAGGATTGTCTTGGAGATGCGGGCTCTTTTTTGGTTCCATATGAACTTTAAAGCAGTTTTTTCCAATTCTGTGAAGAAACTCATTGGTAACTTGATGGGGATGGCATTGAATCTATAAATAACCTTGGGCAGTATGGCCATTTTCACGATATTGATTCTTCCTATCCATGAGCATTTTATTTTTTAAAGATAAGGATGTCGCTATTTTGCCCAGCCTGGTCTCGAACTCCTCGCCTCAAGTGATCCTTTGGTATCAGCCTCCCAAAGTACTGGGATTACAAGCTTGAGTCACCATGTAAGGCTTGGAATTTGTTTCATTTTTTTGAGCATTTTAAAATTTTCTTCTTAGCTACTTGTCTGAACTTACTGATAGTACCTGACTTATGGCAGTTGGAGTTATAATTTTTTCACTTTCAGATAATGTGAAAGTGATATGCATTCAAGTAGAAATAGTACTTCCCGTATTCATACAACCATTCTATTTTCTCTTTCAGTACAGTATTCAATAAATTACATGAGATATTCAACACTTTATATAAGATAAGGTTTGTGTTAGACAATGTTGGCAAACTGTAAGCTAATGCATGTGTTCTGAGCACATTTAGGATAGGATAGGTTGAGCTATAACATTCAGTGGATTAGACATATTAAATGTAATTTCAATGCATGATATTGAAAAATCTGTATCTCACGTGGTGTTTGACCACTGATATCTCTGCTTTAGTTTGAATTTATAGGAACTGCACATGTAACTGCACATAGGTCAGCAATCATTTGAGAAGAAGTTTTGCTCAATTATCAATTATTGTATATCTGTCTTCTGTCAATCCATCTGTGTGTAGTTTAAAAAGCACATGCAAAATGCAGCCAGTTCTTACCTCTCTCGGGTTTTACTTTGCACCGGGCACTCCTGGGTCTCATCACTCATCTCTATAGCTTCTAAGTTACTAGGAATGTGTGCAGAGATTGTTTCAGCATATGGCTCTATCTTATCCAGGAATCTGCTACTTACTGTCAGCAGATGTACTAGTTGCCCCAATCAGGGCATCATCTTGGACTAGCAAAGCTATGGGCTTTTTCTGTTCATTTCCTGTGGAGTTCTGCATGTTTAGCTGGAAACACTGAAGAATTTTACTTCACTTCTTGGTTTTACTCAAGTCCACCCATTTAGGCAGCAAGCTGCTAGTTTTATTTGCTATCCTATATTGGTAACACTCTAGTTCTGTAATTCATGCTGATTGAGCTGGGGGTAGAAGCATGCTGTCACAGGCAAAAGGCTACAGACTTTTTCTCTCCTTACTCAAAGTACTAGTACTTTTTTTCTATAAAGAATATACATCTTTAATTATTTTAGCTTCCTCAATTTTCAGAGTGCTGAAATAGTTTTGAATTTTTAGCTTTGTATTTATACATGTGTTTGTTGTTTAATTTTGCACAGAAGATTTATTAAACTCTTTGTGATGCCATAAACAGAGATGCCTTCTAAAATGCATTTAAATGAACATAATAGCCACGCTGAAAGGGAATAAGGTTATGGACTAACATAAGTAATTTTGGACTTGAGAACTTGAACTCTGCACCCTCCGTGTAAAAAGAAACCAAGGTTCTAACAAATAGAGAATCCTGATCCCTAGTTTCCACATTCATGAAGGAACGCCCTGTCAATTTTTAAGATGCCTTCTTTGTGTTGTAGAACTGAGCAAATTAGTGATTACACTCTACATAATGTGAGCTATGATTGTAGACCTAGCATCTTTAATAAAGATGAGAATTAGAAATAAAAATGGTTCAAAATAGGAGGAATCTTGTGGAATTGTTTAATAAGCACATTTTTCTTATTTATTTATGTATTTATTTATTTTTACTTACTTGTGTGTGTATGTGTTTTAAACTTATTGGGAAATACATTTAGACTTAAAATTTTAAAAATATAGCAAAGATGGTTCCCATATACTACTCCTCCAGCTTGCTGTAATGTCTGCCTCATAAATAACCACAGTATAAGTATCAGAACCATGAGATGAACATAGATATAATGTTATTAGTTAACTCATGTAAAATCCTATGTGGATTTCACTGATTTTCCCATTAATGCCATTTTTTATGTTATAAGATAAAATTCTGGTTTTCATATTTTATTTGGTTATCCTGTCCTTAATGTCTTAACATCTATGATAGGTTTTCACTTTTGTTTCTCTTTCATGGTCTTCAAACATTTGAAGTTTACTGGCCAGTTATGTTGAATAATGTCCTCCTAATTGGTTTTGTGTGATGTTTACTACTGATTCAATTCACACCATTAATTTTCGCAAGAATAATACAGATAGGATGTGTCCTCAGTGCTTCATATCAGATGTTACATAATGTCAACATGTCTTATAGGTGACAAAAAATGAATATGATCAATGAAATCCCTTTTGGAAGGAAGTCTTGGAGAAAAGTAATGAAAACAACTGCTTCTATCACTCTTTCTACTTGGTCATTTGCAGACGTCATTAGGAATAGTCTATTTCTTCCTTACCTAATATGCACTTTATTTTTACAGACTTTAATCCTTTTAGAGTCCACTGCATCATAGAGAAAACTGAAGAAATATTTTAGTTCACTTTTAAATAGCAAACGTTTCCATAATAACCATTTACCACTGAAACGTTGATAGCCTGAAGAAAAAAAAAAAAGAATGGTATTTATTCAGCTATGGTAGTATCTTCACATGAACAGCTTTACGTTAGTCAACTATTTGGATGAATGCATAGAATTTTCTACTACTTAGAATGTTGCAGAATTCAAATGGAGCAGTGTAGCATGCACTGACCTACTTCTACTGGGAAAGTTAAGAAAGACTGGGGCTATATAAGGATTCATATAGAGAGACATTATTTCTGGAAACCTGAGATTCTGGGGCCTCAGGTGAAGAGAGTCCAAGAATCAGAGTCCAAACTATTCAAGGAGGGGTGTGTGTGTGTGTGTGTGTGTGTGTGAGAGAGAGAGAGAGAAACCACAAAATGTCCAATTAGAGCAGAGATGCTAAAACTGAGTGGCCACCACACTTGCTCTCTGTGACGGAAGCAGCTGGTATAATCAGTAAACACTGATGGTCTTGTTGAGGTTTTTGTTTCATGTTCAATCACTGTGGTTTCCAGTCATTATCCTGCTGACAGTAATAAACTGCAGCATCTTCAGGCTTCAGGCTGCTAATGGTGAGAGTGAAGTCTGTCCCAGACCCACTGCCACTGAACCTGTCTGGGATGCCAGTGGCCCTGTTGGATGCACCATAGATGAGGAGCCTGGGAGCCTGCCCAGGTTTCTGCTGGTACCAGGCTAACCTGCTGCCAACACTCTGACTGGTCCTGCAGGAGATAGTGGCTCTTTCCCCTGGAGACAAAGACAGGGTGGCTGGAGACTGCGTCACCACTGTTTCTCCGGTGGTATCTGAGATTGGAAATAAAACAGAAATGCACTATTGTAATCTAGATCAAAACCACTGTCTTTGAGTAGAGCCAAAATTGTTGATCTACATTGAATTTTAATTATATTTCTTGCTGAGCAGAAGTGTCAGGAGTTTTCAGTGATGTGCAAAACCACCTCATGTTCCCCTCACCTGGGAGCCAGAGTAGCAAGAGGAAGAGAAGCTGTGCTGGGGCTTCCATGGTTCCCTCTGGGTCCTAACTGAGCAGTTCCTCCCCAGAGCTCTGACCCAGGCATTGATATGGGCTCTGGAAGGTAGGGCAGCTGGGAGGGACATGCAAAGCAGCTGGGGTGGGAGCTGGGCTTCCAGCTGCAGGGACCACCTGCTTCTTCCTCTCTGCACTGAGCATCCTGCACCACCCTGGTTTTCAGGTCAGAAAAGTCTGGCTCAGTCTGAGTGTAGAACTTCCCCCTTGTGATCACAGAATTTCACTCCTGTGTCTTTCTTCTCCTCAGTTACCTCAATTCACCCAGATGATGTTTGGCATAACCGCGTTAAGAAAAATATAAAAAGCTGTGTTTTCATTTATCTCTTCCTGTCCTCAATATGCCCAGTCATCTCTATAAGTGCATTATTGGATCGATGGAAATGAAGAGTCTGTTAGAACACAATCTTCCGGATATACCCTTCATTTGCTTGTTAGTAATGTTTTCTGAGGGTCCTGAAGCTTTCCATTAACCCACACACATACGCTCTTTGAAGTAAAAACTTCTGTTCACAGTCACATGTCCTGGCAGGCCCTGACATAGATGCTCCATGGCTTGCCGATTGCTTGAAATGAACCAAGTAACTTAACTTCCCTGTGTCTCAGTTTCCATGTCTGTGTAACTGTGACAATAGTAGTACCTACCTTACAGTGCTTTAAACAATTTAAAGAAAATAAGATAAAACCTTTACAATAGTATTCAGGACATTATGTATGTGACAATTATTTTTGTTGTTTAGGTTTTCAGCATTATAGTCATCATCATTATCATAAATATACTTAGCATGGAAAACAGTCTCAAATCTAATCCAATAATTTTTTTTTTTTTTTTTTTTTTTTTTGAGACAGAGTCTTGCTCTGTTGTCCATGCTTGAGAGCAGTGGCATGATCTCTGCTCACTGCAAGCTCCGCCTCCCGGGTTCATGCCATTGTCCTGCCTCAGCCTCCCAAGTAGCTGGGACTACAGGCGCCCGCCACCTCGACCGGCTAATTTTTTGTATTTTTTAGTAGAGACGGGGTTTCACCGTGTTAGCCAAGATGATCTCCATCTCCTAACCTTGTGATCCACCTGCCTCAGCCTCCCAAAGTGCTGGGATTACAGGCGTGAGCCACCGTGCCCGGCCTCCAAGAATGTTTTATCCACAGTCAAATTAAATTCTAAGGCTTTTTCTTCAGTAACTTTACACAACTCTAAAAATCCTAATGATGTGGTCTTAGTCTGTGCTAAAGTACTTAGACCTTCAATCATTCCTGCCCATCCCTGTCTAACGCATTACTTCTCATTATCCATTATCAAAATGTTACCGTATAAAAGATTGCCATGTCCTGTTGCTATCCTTCTTTCTTATGTAATCTTTATTCTACCTTGTTATCTTTTGTGTTTTTCTTGCCCCAGGACTGACAATAAGGAAAAGCTACCATCATTACTTGTGTGCTCACTCCAGTATAATTTTGTCGGGCTTGTTATCTTGGAAATGAGGACTGTGTCTTGCAAAGAAACATATTCTCTGGGGCAATGTGTTATCAAAAAAAAAAAAAACATTTTATCTACTTATGATCCAATAATTAATTTAGACTGGCTTCAACAGATTTTTCTTTAATGACAAAAGGAAGATGATATAAGAGGAAAATACAATACAATAGAGAACACAAGCTATTATAACTCTTGCTTCATGGATTTTTATATATCTATTAGACATATGCTGGGTATATGTGTGCAATGATAATCTAAAAACTGAATGGTAACCGGCTTAAGGAATGCCTGCATTACACTGAGTCTTGCCCACTTTTCCAATTATGAAAAGAAAGCTACAGCACTATTTGTATGAGTATCACACCTTCTAGCTGCTGTGATAGAGGCAGAGCTGATTGACTGAGATAAAAGCCTTGGAAGTAGTAGATGTTTGTTCTGTGATGTTCTGGTGTTGCTGTGGCTGCTGTTAGGAAATACGGTGGGAGTGAAATCAAGTAGATTTACAAGCTCTTCTCTTCCTCAAACTCACAGCTCCCTCTAGAGATGGACAGATGGTGGTGCAGGAATCTCTGACACCTTAGAAGCCTTTTGCTCTTTCCAGAATGTTTCCTGACAAGTATTGTTTTGAGTCACAGACTAGGTGGAATTGGGTGTAGAAGAAAGGACTAGAGCAAGGGAAGAAGTTTTCCTTCCCAGGTAGTGGTTGTTGGCACAGGGAAATGGAATTTTTCATAGATTTATACCACACTTTTATCATGTTGAGGAGAGAGGCATCAAACCAGGCTCATTCCTGAAAGAATCATTACATTATTTTAGAGAGAAGGAACTAGCAATTTCTTGTCAAATAGATGTTTAAAATTTAAAGCTACTGATTTATTTATTTATTTATTTATTTATTTATTTATTTATTTATTTGGAGATAGAGTCTCGCTGTGTTACCGAGGCTGGAATTCAGTGGCACGATATTGGCTCACTGCAACCTCTGTCTCTCTGGTTAACACAATTCTCCTGCCTCAGTCTCCCAAGTAGCTGGGATTACAGGTGCGTGCCAACATACCTGGCTAGTTTTCATATTTTTAGTAGAGACGGGGCTTCACCATGTTGCCCCGGCTGCTGTGAAACTCCTGACCTCAGGTGATCTGCCTGCCTCGGCCTCCCAATATGCTGGAATTACAGGCTTGAGCCACTGTGCCCGGACCTACTGATGTATTAATATTATTCATCTTCTTGAATACACCAAGTGGTAAAGTGCAAATCCACAATTTAAACTTGAGATTTCTACTCCTATGTGAACTAGTGAGGAACAAAAAATTTCTATTGGTTGGGAGATGATGCTTGACAGTGGTCAGTTTGTGAAGTGGAGGCTTATATCACAGTATTTTTACAGTGTTACATATGAAAATGGTGAATGGCCTCACACCCAGAAGAATCAGCGTTTCTCATGAGCCATACTACCACAAGAAAAAACTGAATTGAAGCCTGTGACTACCTGATGAAGGGTGTATAAAGAAGAGGGAAGGAAAAAGGACACAAAACACAATATGGTACATGGAAAGGAGAAAGTCATTACACAGCCTATAAGAGTGAAATAATTAAAGAGAGGATATTATGAGTAGTTTTTGACAACTAACTTGACAAAAGTGGTGCAGGGCGGGTTCTTGGCCTCCCTTAGGAAGGAGCGCAGTGTAAGCGGGTGGTGGAAGGAAACGGCTTTACCGAGGTGGCGGTTACAGCTCTGTGACTGCTCTTGTGGAACGGAGCCACCCACAGGCAGTGTGCCAGGAGCAGCGGCGCAGGGGCAGTTTTACAGTCATATTTATCCCCTCTTTTAATGACATGCTAATTAAGGAATGGGTTATTCAGAAGTAGCTAGAAGATGGACATTAACTTTCAGGTGTTGCCATGGCAATGGTAAACTGATTTGGCCCTGGTGGGCATGTCTTATGGACAGGTGGTTCCAGTGTCCCTTCCTTGTGTCAGCTAGTCTTCAATCTGGTCCTGGTTTGAGTCCCATCTACCTCCTACCTTATTGCTCCTCAGAGATTAGATACTCCTCCTTAATCATAAGGGGACTGCAGAAGAGCAGAGTCCATTTTCTGTAAGTGCTTCCTGTTGACTTTATGGGTGCAGACCTTCCCTAGCATTTGAGGAGTAAAAATCTTTGGTACCTGAACTAAGGGGCCCAATGGCAGGATGCTTTCATTTGTGGGGACAGAAGACAGAATGGATTGGAAGATTTTGACAAACCGTATCATCTTTACCTGAAATTTAGAAATTTAGAAGATATGAACTTTATTAGGAGATTAAACAAGATAATTATAATTGGAAGGCAGAGAAAAATTAACGTTCCTACGTCCACCCACAGAACCACATTATTAATCTATGTGTTTGCAAAACAACAGCCTTAAATTTTCTAGCTTTTATAAAAGGAGGTTGTGGCGTCCACCTTTTGTGCCTGCAGGACCTCATAAGAAACAGGTTTAATCCTGGACAGCTGTACCCAACTAGTGACTTCCTGAAGCCTAACAGTAGTTAGAGTAATTAAGAATATCTGATAAGGGCCCCTTTATTCTGGTTATTATTGATTCTTGGGGGAACACTTCGCTGTTGTTTTTTGAGAGAGAGTCTCGCTCTGTTGCCCAGGCTGGAGTGCAGTGACACAATCTTGGCTGGGCTCACTGCAACCTCTGCCTCCTGGTTTCAAGCTATTTTCATGCCTCAGCCTCCTGAGTGGCTGGGATTACAGGCATGTACCTAGATGCCCAGGTAATTTTTTGTAATTTTAGTAGAGATGTGGTTTTTCTATGTTGGCGAGGCTGGTTTGAACTCCTGGCCTCAAGTGATCCGCCCACCTCAGCCTCCCAAAGTGTTGAGGTTACAGGCGTGAGCCATTGCACCCAGCCAGTTCCTTCTTTTTAAGTTTTCGGTGAGACTAAGTCTTCTGGTTAAACAGAGGAGCTACTATTTTCTTTTGTGTAAAGGGGCACTATTTTATTTTCATAATTTTAAAAGGCCTTTTGAATCTGGCCTACATTTCAAATAGGGGTTGAGCAAGGTGTGTCTGACTCCCTGTTTCCCACATGGCCTTAATTAGATTTTATTACGTTTCTTTGGTAGTTTCTTTGGCCAAGGGGTTTGGAATCAAAAAATTTACAGCCAATTAAATATTTTAGGCCAGACAATATGGAGGTTGGGGGCACTCATTAGCCATTAGGCAGGCAAATCATGAGGTCAGGAGATAGAGGCTATCCTGGCTAACACAGTGAAACCCCATCTCTACTAAAAATAAAAAAAAAATTAGCTGGGCATGGTGGCACGTGCCTGTAGTCCCAGCTACTCAGTAGGTAGGCTGAGGCAGGAGAATCGCTTGAACCCAGGAGGTGAAGGTTGCAGTGAACCAAGGTGGCACCACTGCACTGCAGCCTGGGTGACAGAGTGAGACTCCAACTCAAAGAAGAATATATATATATTTTAAAGCTGTATAAAATAAAAAAGAAAGCCCCAAATAAGGTTATATATGTTAAAAAACCAAGTACCTAGAATAATACTATGTTGGGGGAAAACATTGCTTCCACAGAACTCTAAGACAAAACGCTTCAGCATCAAGGCTGCACCAGCAGTCAGAACTGGAGGTGAAAAAGTCACAGCAGCTGATGAAGAAGCAAAAGGAGACAGCAATGATCCCAGGCCTTTTTAAAGGAAGAACAAGCTGAAAGCAGCAAAACACAACAGTTGAATCTCTAAGACACGAATGTCAGAAGTTTTAAAAGAAACTTGTTATCAAATCAAAGGCAAAATTTTCTGTTTTACTTTTTTTTTTTTTTTTTTTTCTTCCCGAGATAGAGTCTCGCTCTGTCACCCAGGCTGGAGTGCGGTGGCGCGATCTTGGCTCACCACAACCTCCACCTCCCGGGTTTCAGCCGTTCTCCTGCCTCAGCCTCCCGAATAGCTAAGATTACAGGTACATACCACTGCGCCTGGCTAATTTTTGTATTTTTAGTAGAGATGGGGTTTTACCATGTTGGCCAGGCTGGTCTTGTACTCCTGACCCCAAATGATCCACCCTCCTCGGCCTCCCAAAGTGCTGGGATGCAGGCGTGAGCCACCATACCCAGTCTCAAAAACAAAATTTTCTATAATTTAGGAAATCAGTAACTTAAGAAAATCCAGTTTCAATATGCAGACCATTTTCTAGAAAGTGACTGGGCCATCATTGTTCTCATCTCAGATTTCCACTTCCTGCATAGAAGGTGTAGGAAGAGGTAGCAAGATGTTATGAAAGTGGACTGTAAGCATTTGTTAGTGAACAAAATATGACTAAAGCACTATTTTTATATTTTAATTTTTATTTATTGTTATTATTTTTTGAGACAGGGTGTCACTCTTTTACCCAGGCTGGAATACGGTAGTGTGGTCTCAGCTCACTGCAACCTTCGCCTCCTGGGTTCAAGCAATTCTCGTGTCTCAGCCTCCCAAGTAGCTGGGATTACATGCATGCATCACCATGTCCAGCTCATTTTTTTCGTATTTTTAGTAGAGACAGGTTTCACTGTGTTGGTCAGGTTGGTCTTGAACTCCTGACCTCAAATGATCTGCCCACCTTGGCCTTCTAAAGTGCTGGGATTATAGGTGTGAGCCACCATGCTCGGCCTTAAAGCAGTATTTTTATTAAATAAAATGTAGAAGAAAAAGTGTAAATAAAGTAACAACAAGAAAACATAGTGCTGTTAAGGAAAATGATACCTTTAGGGCAGAAAACAAGAAAAGGCAAACCAGGATTCCCGTAGGGTGAGGCTCCAATCCACAATCCTAGGAGGAATGTCAATGCTGAAAACCCGGGAGCATCCAGGGAGTGGCCAAGAATACTAAATGCTGAATCCCACAGTACGTGAGTATCAGCCTAGGAGGGTCCCCACACCAAATGCCAGGAAGCCCTAGAATATCCAGGGGCTGACCAGTGCAGGAAATCCTGGAGCCTCAGTGGGGTGGCCAACAGTGAGCCCCAAAGGCCTGGTTGGGGCCATAGAACAATGTGACTCTGGCTTCTTAGAGTCAACAGAATAGGAGAATTCTTACAACCAAGTGTGCTGCCTTAAACAACTGCACAAACATAATTAGCAGCGAGCCAAAGCCAAAACTGCAAAGCAGACGCATATATCGGCTTCTCTGCTGTTCCACTGACTCGCTGCCACATCAAACGCTGCCCCTCACCATGTCCCATTTATCCTCCCTCATCATTAAACATCCATTTGCATGTCCAGGCCTTGCATCCCCAGGCTGATGTCTCTGTCCTGGGCCAGGTACTGGAGAGTATTTTTCCTCCAGCTTCACCAATAAGCCATGGTTCTCTTGAATCCAACCTTCTCACTGCACAAATTTTGCCAAGAATGTCTGCTGTGCACTGGTTGCCAACTTACCCAAATCTAGTGAGACACAATTCCCATGCACAACCAGTTACATGAAGTGGATTGCTACCTACAGAGAGTCAGCCAGAGAAAGCACAAAGCTGCCAGGGCCTGAGCGACTCTAGACCACACATACCCCACAAGGACTGCAGCTGAGGGACCCTGGAATGCCGCCCACCCTGGGTTTTGTGTCTTAGAATCACATGGCACACTGGGCTAGAGTGTTGAAGAATTTCCTGTTTCTAGTAGGGACAGAAACGGAACCCAGGCTGTTCTGGTCAATCATGCCCGATCTCAGGATGCTACATTTCCAGAATATTCTACAGTTATTCCAGAAAACTACAAGCAAGAAAGGGAAGAGGCTTGGGTTGATTCTAGACAAATGGAAACTGTTCTGCAAATACCAAAGTGAAATCACAACTCACTAATCATTTTGTGACTGGATTATTTCACTTAGTGTAATGTCCTCTAGTTTCATCCATGTTGTAGCATGTGTCAGAATTTCCCTTTTAAAAGCTAAATAACATGCTATTGTATGCATATACCACATTTGGGTTACCAGTTCCTCCTTTGTGAACATTTGAGTTGCTTCTAGCTTTGGACTCTTGTGAATAATTCGGTTCTGAATGTGGGTATACAAATATCTCCTCAAGTTTATGTCTTTAATTACTTAGATATATGTCCAAAAGTGGAATTGCTGAATTACGTATTATTTCCATTATTAATTTTTTGAGGAATCTCCATCTGGTTTCCCACAGCAAGTGAGGCATTTATATAACCACAGCAGTGTCCACGGGAGTTCCAATTCCCTAAATTCTCACCAAGACTGGTCATTTTCTATCGGAAGAAAAAAAAGTCCTGATAGGTGTGAGGTGGGTTTGTTTTTATTTTTCTGAGGATTAATAATGTTAAGTATCTTTTCCTATGCTAGTTATCTAATTATCTCTAAAGAATATTCTTTAGAGAAATGTCGATTCATATACTTTTCTCATTTTTAATCAGGTATTTTATTTTAATGTTGACATATAGGACTAGGACTTATTTTTATACAGTAGATATTATTAACCCTTTATCAGATATATGATTTACAAATATTTTCTTCTATTCCACATGTTGCCTTTTCACTGTGTTATGTCTTTTGATGCCCATTTTACATTTTTATGTAGTCCAATTTATCTTCTTTTTTCCTTTTGCCTGTATTCTGGTGTTAAAGGTGTCAGTATGTAAATGTCTATAAATACTGACTGACTATGCTCAGAAGTTCACACTGCACCATCTCTCTGATGGTGGAGCTAAGAGTTTTACACTCTCCCATTTTGTACCAGGGGACAGTGCAGCTACGTGAGAACCCAGTGGCTTTCCCCAGCTTATTTGTCTTGCATTTTTGGTGACGTGGATTGTTGTTCACATTGGCTTCCTCTGGCAGGTCCTCCTGGAAAGCATTATATTTAGCCACAAAAAAAAAGGAGGCTGTGAATGATGTCACTGTAAATGGTGTATATTCCCTGTTGCTAATGTCAAATCCATGAAGCATAAAAGGATTTACTAGAGGATATTAAATTCCTTGCAAATTGTTGAAAAGCCTTAAGGAACAGTCTCCAGGCAAAGCCTCTACAGCAATTTCAAGAATGGCACTTCTGGCGCAGGCTGGGAGGAGCTCCTGCTGCCTGAAACTCCACATTCAAGGTGTCTCCCGCAGAAAAGAGAGCAGCTCTTCTCACTACTGCCCCCAGAAGGACAGCAGCTGTGCTATCAACTACTAGAGACGTGACCCATTTCTCTGCAGCCCTGCCTGTGTTTATTACATCTTCATTTCAGTCTCATGTAGATTCATCTGTTTTCATGGGTACAGGGGTTATTTCTGTCCAAGTCCACGCTGTGGCTTTCTATTATAAATACACATGCTTCTACACTTGAATTTCCAGAAATTACTAATATCAACAGCAAAATGCTACAACCCAACATAAAGATTTCCTTTACAAAGAACATCATGCTACCCATGTAGCACTATGCTCCCCAAAATGTGGGGAACTGCCAATCTGTTCAGCCCAACACCATCTAGGAAAAAATGTTCTTCTCTCATGAGCCATTATTCTGTCTACTTATTATTTAATTTTTGGCCTAAATTTTAAAGGTGGCTGAATATAGCACTTTGAATTTTTTTTTAAAGAAAGGGTGTATAGAAAAGATTAAATTATTTAAAATACATATATGCATGACGCATTTAGTTATTGTCACCAGCTTCTTTCATATTTATTTTATTCTCTAGTTTCTGGCAATACTTTCTCTATGGTAGCATCTGGAAAGGCTACTCCTCATGTCCTTGGCTTCCTACGTCCCAGATGTGGTGAAGAATGCCCGTCGGCTGTGTTACTCCAGAATGCTTTTGGATTGAGATGAGGGAGGGGAAGTGCCTGATCTCACTCAAATGTGATCATTTTCCTGGTCTGGGTCACAGCCAGGCAGCACAGTCCTGTGGGCACAATATCTTCACTTGCCATGTTTATATCAAAATGACGGTATCCTTTTTGACTGTGGAAAACACGGGGCAGGGAGAGGATCAAGGAATAGCAAAAGGAGTACTTGGAGTTGCCTGAGCTGCCACTCTGGTTTCCCCAAATGTTTTCTATCCATTAATTCATGATAATAAACACCTTTCTGCCTAACCAGCCATAATCGCTTTTCTTACATCCAAATGATTCAGTGATAAAACTAAAAAGAAAACATAAATATGCTTTTCAGTGTTTAAGCTGACCAGGAGGCAGCCCCTGGAGTTTACACCTCCATATCCCACTACGTGTTTCATCTTCCCTTTGCCTCACTGGAGATCCAAGTGCAGGAAATGCTTCACAAGGCTGTGATCCCTAGAACTTCATCCTGATGACTGTTGAAATCTTCTCTGAGTTTTACCAGTGGAAATGGCAATAAATAGAAACATTCCAGAAGGTCCCCTAGGGTCCATATTTTCTGTACTTCCTCTCTAAAATATGTAACATCAATTCCATTTGTTCTCGCTTTACATGGGCTAGATCTACGGCCCCAGCAAATACCCTAACACCCTGTGTTGACAACTTATTCATTATTGTATTAAGTCTAAATGTTCACATGCTTATCATATCATTTCTTCCAATTTAATGGTACAATTGTCATGTCAACTATTTGGATTAAGAACCATCAACTAGAAAACCACAGCCCTGACTAAATAGAGTATTTCAAGCTGTTTAGTTGGCATAACAGTGATGAGTCTACAGCTCATTTTCAAGATATAAATATTCTGTTTATGGGAGTAATAGCACCATTCACACAGTTAATGTTTCAGAGCGTCCACTACATCTGACAGCATAGCAATTCGATAGCACAAGGGTTTGTGTGCCAGCTTGGCTTGACTAATAATGGGTTTTTCCTGTCTATAGGGAAAGCTGTACCTGTGCACATGACAAGAGCATGAGCTACCCTTGCTTAACTTTTTTGGAGGTGAATAAGTTGTTTGATCCAAAGCCATATTATGGAAGAATTTCCGAACTCTGATGAAAGCACTTGGAAAATCCTCAAATGATGTTTATGCAGAAATATAACCAAAAAGAAAGGCAAATTCATATATAGGAAAATAACCAGTGCCCTCTTCGTGTTACGTGAGGTCCACCAGTATCACCTGACCCCAGCTGTTCGTCTGATCCCTGATGTGTGGTACAATGTTACGGGTTCAGAAGGGGTCATTCTTCTTGGCAAGTTAGGTGTTCAGAAGAGCCAGTAGCCCTTTAAGTCTCAGTTATTTGAAATTCGTATTATTGAGTCCCCATAGGAACCTCCATAACATTGGTTCATGACACTCCCTGGGAAAGCTGGGAAAGGTGACTGACTGAAGTCCATGGTGTTGAATCACCCTCACTGTTAAAAATCACCTGCTCATTAAAGGCATTTTGATTAATATTCACTGGGAAAGCATTTTTTTTTTAAATTTGGCTCATATTTGAAACGTCTAGTCATAGCTCTTCCAGAATCACTTTGTCTGCAATCATTTTGTTGCATTTCTTTGAAGACCTGATGATCTGTCAAAACCAACAGCTAATATTATTACATTGCTGTTATGTTGGGGAAAGCTGAATGTTGGGAGAAACTGAGGCAGGGTTTGCATGTCTTACATAATGTAAAACAGTCTTGGAACATGTCTGGGGTCCAGGGTCTAAAACCCCTCGTGGCCTTTGGAACACCAAGCTCTATGCTAAAGGGTGGAAGGCTATCCTGATGTACCATAATCTAAGCCCAGGGCATAAAATCCCTAGTGGCTTGGATAGAATCCAGGGCTCGTGGCTCTGGAATGTGTCTACACTTGCTGGCTCCTTTCTCCTTGCTCTCCCAGGATTGATTGTATTTTGAGTTAAAAGAACCTGCTCTCCATTATCTCAACTAGCAGAGCAAATGCTAAACCATCACAGGTGTAAATCATGTGTTTAATGCAATGCGGCCTTTTGACCTCCACATTCTCACCACCTGTTTCTTTGTTGGATTACCAATAAATAGCATGGGCTCCCAGAGCTCGGGGCCTTCGCAGCCTCCATACACTAGCGATGGCCCCTGGTGCCCACCTTTCTCTCTCAAACTGTCTTTTCTCAATCCTTTGACTCCGCCAGACTTTGTCACCCCCACGACCTGGTGCTGGGTCTGATCACCCCAACACTGTTATCGTTGCAATGTGATCATCAGATGTAACCCTTGCAGTTTACTCATTGTTATCATTTTTACATTTCCAGGGCTTCCTTGACAATGGCACTGATGTGACTCCATCCAGCATCCATTGTTGTGAGAACTCTATTTGGCATATTGTCACTGAACATAATGGAGACTTTCATAGGATATAATGGTTAATATT